>NC_140580.1:1158496108-1158848608 GCF_964204655.1 Triturus cristatus | reverse complement strand
AGTCTTTGAATGAGTAGCAAATGTGACCGAGATAACAGCATGATTTACAGTCCTGTTTACAGAAACAGCATTTGAGCGAAGCTATGCTAAAAAACGAGAATAACTAAGAAAAAAAGGACACCCAAAGAACAGATAAACAACTAACGCGTAATGATACGCTACTTAGTCCCTGCTCTGTGGGAGGAAACAGGAAGACAAAAAGGCGGGAGCAAGAGAAGGATTGACCACCAGCAAGCAAGGATTTTTTAAGGACACTGAAATAACCAAATGAAAAGCAATTAATCCCACAAAGAAATATATACTAAAGTATACATAAGAGGTCTCGAAAGCTCGACCTAATAAAAAGCATGGGTGCTTGCCCTAGAATGACCATGTACCACTCATGGACTGCTCCTTTGATGCAAAGTGGTGAAAAGTAGCGCTAATTGTGCCACAAAGTTCCCTTTTCTAGCACATTATAGTTTTGCACTGGAGTGAACACCCTGCCAAGACAAGGCGCTGCGTCGTGTCTCTTTGCGGCAGTGCAAAGCCCTGATGAAACTGCCTCACAGTGGGCCAGGAGGAGCACTAGAAATGTAATCAGATTCCAGCAGCGGCGAGTTCCAGATTGGCAGGTCCACCCTCTGGAGACCTGGTAATAACAGCATGAGGGCTCTGATTCGGGGGGGGGGGGGGGCTCTTGGAGACGGCAGCGGAGGGGGGCAGGCATCGCTACCCATATCCTGCCAGTGGCTTTGTCACCACTTCATGAAATATAGATGTACCTCGGAGAGAAAAATGTCCATTTGTGACTTCAATATCTTTTGCCTTCAAAACTCCAGTTAAATATTTATTTCTTACTGAGAGCTGACTGCTTGTTTAAGCTCTGCGCTCCCCACCTTCACCTACCTCTGCTGCCCCCCGAACTGTGCCTACTGCTCTGCAGTGTCATCTCCCATGACAGCTCCCCCCTAGTGTGCGCTGTACCTGCTCTGAACCCCTTATCAGACTCCCCTCCCTGCTCCCCACAGACAAGCGCCCTCTGACTCTCAACCCTCTGCCCCTTTTCTGGTCCCTTTTGGCTTGTCTGGAACCCACATCCCTGTTGGTGCATCCTCCTGTCCAGCCTTCAGTCCCCAGAATGCACCTCTCTGTAGGGTGACCAGATTTTCAGATGGAGAAACCCGAGACGGGCACTGACATAGAAATAGGACTAAATGTCCTATTGCATCTCAGGTCATCATATGTATATATATATATATATATCTCTCCGAAGTAACGTTGAGTAGCAGGGCAACAACTCCTATCGCTTGGTTCATCGTATTGCCCAGAATCCAATTTTGATTATATACAAACAAGTGTGGACATTTATAAATACATAAGGAAACATAAATTACAAAAATTTCACAGTTTGAGATCAACAAAACAGACTTGCCTGTTTCCAGTCCAACAATGCAAGACACTGCGTGTTCTCTAACAGTATCTGATGTTAACTTGCTATGCGATATGCAGGCCTTACAAAACGATGTCACAATATCTCCTGATTCACAAATTACGGATCAAATATTGGCAAATCAATCAATACAAATTAGTGCCACGATCAGCACAGGTTTCAAACCAAAGTCGAATTTTGTCCCAATTCTTCCAAGAGACTCCATCGATACATTTGATGAAATCGTGTTGATGGAATTGAAAAGATTGAATTACAAAACACAGGCGACAATTAAACATCAAAAAGCGCGCCAACATCAATATCACCAACTTATTAAAAGATTGCAACCAAATGACTCCCTGGTGATAAGAAATTCAGATAAAGGGGGCAATGTGGTGCTCTGGCCCAGGAAATTATACTTGGAGGAAGCACTCACGCAACTTAACGACAGGACGTGCGATAAAATCAGCAACAAGATAACAACAATTGCAGGACAAAATGAACTATTCAAACGTTTGTTGGCGTGGAAAAGTGCAGGCCTACTAACTAAAGACGAGTATAAATTCCTTAAAAATGGATTATCCAGTCACACCTGTGATTTATTTCATCCCGCAAATACATAAAAACATCAACAAGCCACCAGGAAGACCGATAATTTCGGCCAAACAAAGCTTGTTAGAAAATGTATCGATATACATTGACTCATTTCTACAGGATTTTGTGAGAACTCTCCCGTCTTTTGTTCAGGACACTACAGATTGTTTTTTAAAAACTACATGAGTGACAATGGTGTAAAGATTATCTTTTAATAACCATAGATGTATCCAACTTATACACCTGTATACACCATAAGGATGGGGTAAGAGCTCTGAAGCATTTCCTGCATAGGCGGCCCATGCAGTTTCACAATCACAATAAGATGTTGATTAGCCTAACTGAATTTTGTTTGAATAACAACTACTTCCTCTTCCAGACCCAAATTTCCCAACAAGTGAGAGGGGTGGCTACGGGGGCAAGCTTTTCTACCAGTTATGCTTGCCTCCATATGGGATGGTGGGAGGAGGTGATCGTTAAGGCACTGTATGGTGATATCCTATCAAATCATGTAATCAAATGGGTCAGATATATAGATGACTTATTCCTCATATGGCGAGGTGATAGAAAAAGTGCTGAAGCCTTTATCACCAATTTGAATAATAATGACATCAATTTGCATTTTACCTACAATATCAGTGAACAGTCGGTCTATTTTTTAGATGTGGAGATTTTGGTGATCAATAACTGTTTAGAAACACGATTATTTCGCAAGCCCACGGCAGGCAACACCCTTCTGCATGCATCCAGTTTCCATCCGAAGCATACAATAAACAGTATCCCCTATGGGGAAATGCTTCGGATGCGCAGGATATGCAGCAGGGAAGAGGACCTAATATCGGCACAAAAACAGTGTAAACAACGTTTCCTAGCCAGGGGTTATTTAGCTTCCAATATTGATGCAGCGATTAGAAAAACAAATCAACTAAGTAGGGAAGATCTGTTGTCTGGAGCAAATAAAACATCAGATACAAAGACCATTTCTGAATCCAACAACCCGAGACTGATTTTAACATACAGCAAACAGAGGGAGGATATTTGCCGAATAGTAAGAAAAAACTGGCAAATAGTATGTAACGATCCGTCAATAGGACAACTTTGTCCCAGGAATCCCATCGTTACATATAGGAGGGCAAATTCTACCAGTGATTATCTAGTGACAAGTAGCCCAGAAATTACCTCCAACATAAATTGGCTATCAGGATTGAATGGTTTTAGAGAATGTTGGTCTTGTAAAGCCTGTAAATGAGGTATTAGTAAAAACTCATACATGACACCTTTCAGATCTACCCCCACCATGATCTCCAAGTCTTTGACTTGTAAAACCGAATATGCGGTTTATGTGTTGGAGTGCTCTTGTGGACTTAAATACATTGGGAGTACAAAACTGCCTGTCCACAAGAGAATTCTCCAACACATAAGAGTCATTACCAAGCTACCCTGTTGCCCGCCACTTTAAAGAACTACACAACAACAACACACAAGACCTATCATATTTTGTTGTGGATTCTATACCACCCTTGAGACGTGGAGGTGATAGGGAGGCTAATCTTAGAAAATTGGAGACTCAGTACATTTTGGACTTCGATAGTAAGAGTCCTAATGGACTGAACACAACAGAGGATTTATACACATGGCTCTAAATCTAAGGTTGAGAAAATCCCGTTTTCAGTTCAAATTGGCACTATTGGATAATAGCACAAAACTAGGTGTCCAATAAACTGGTGTTTAGTTTAATATATGCAGCCTACCTATAGTAAGGTAATAGTGTTGCGGATTAATCTTATTCAATCATAACAGTTCAATATTTTATCATCTGCAAATAATCCCAGTATCAATCATATATTTTTCCTATGTTTTAAACTTATCACTATTAAACCATTGAAATGGTTTTTAGTTGTTGCACTGAATGCACTTTTGAGCACTTGTACAGCAAATTTAACACGTTGTTTTTAGACGACTCTGTGATACAATATTGATTACGAGCAGCGTGCAATGAATGCCATCATGGCTTTATTAATGATGGTTAAGTAATAGTTTTAAATGAATACAATAATGTGCAGATACTAGCAATTTACGCTATGAGGAGAATTTTGATGTGCTGTAATTATCTAGCACCCCTAATAACTGCACCCTATGAACCACAAAGAGGACTCCTTTGTACATATCTGTCAGGAGGTTGATTGATATTGTGTATTTAAACAAATATTTTCAAATGAATTTTTCTTATACAATGGTATAAAATTAATTGTACAGTATAGGATTGGCTGTACCATTTGAATTTGCTGCTAAATTGTTTTCAATGTCGTCTCTGGCACTGGCACTTTAAAAAAGGAAAAGAAAACTCACAACATGTCATGTGATCAAGGGCTTCCAAGCTCGAAACGCGTCATGGCAGCATTTTGCACTCAATAAACCAACGCACGAAGAAACTAGAGTCCGTTTTCTCTTCTTTGAAGTTTCCGTATACGAAGGAGCTGTGAAGTTGGAAATAATCGTTATATATATATATATATATATATATATATATATATATATATATATATATATATATATATATATATATATATATATATATTATCTACTGGCGGTCGCCAGTAGATAGTTATAGTTAGGACCGTGTTTCCATAGGAAATCTGCAACATTCTATTTGGAATAACTTTGGCGCCGGTTGACGAATCCTCGCGAATTTTTCAAAACTAATGGGGCGCTACGCTCCGCTCTTACCCTGAAAGTCTCGGGGGGATTCGTCAAGCGGGGGCTGAGAAAAAAGGGGGGTCCCAAAATGCGTTTTCCCCATGCATTTTCCTATAGGACCTTTAGTCCGAGCTACAGCCCGAACGTGAACAGAATTACTTGAAATTGGGCAGAGAGGTAGCCCTCCGGTCAGGGATGTGCCTTTTGCAGGTCTGGTGTAAATCTGTTCAGTAGGTCCTGAGAAAATAGCATTTAAATCAATATATATATCTGTAAGCGCGCTCCGTGCGCTTACGGTAAGCTTACCGTACGCGTACGGTGCCGTGCGCGAGCTCAATTCTGATTGGTGGTTACATGACTGTAAACATTCGAATCGGTCGAAATCAGAAAATATCGGCCGCCATTTTCTGTCTCTCGCACTGAAAAACAAAGGTTGATAACATGAAAAGGGGGCAACGAAGAGAGTTGCAGACCCCCTAGCGTTCGTCAGGGGGTTCACGAAGGACCAAAAAGTATAAAAAATAAATTTAATAATTTTAAAAAAAAATCGCGGAGTGCGCGTACGGTAAGCTTACTGTACGCGTACGGTAAAAAAAAAAAAAAAAAAAAAAATTAACAATCACATTTAATATATAAATTTAAGGACCCCCAAGGGAGAAAAAAACAATTGATATTTTGTAAAAAATGGCGAGGCGTGCACGGTACGAAATGCGCAACGTGGGTGCTCGGTGCGCGAAGCGCACCGAGTGCCCACTGCGTGCGCACGGTGCGCAAAGCGCACCGTGCGCGCAAAAATTAAAAATAAATACATAATGTTGGAAAGGCGTTCGCCGGAGGGGGGTTCGATGCACGTCTTGCCCACCCCTTTGACCCACCTCTCCCAAGTAGGCCGAACCAGGCGCGCACACCCTGAGCTTACACTACGAACAGAGTGACACCACACGTATTCTTTGTAGGACGATAGGTTCTTTTATCGAAGGTTTCAAGGGATCTTTATGATCCAAAGCGTAAGGAGTACATCAGCGGCACAAGAGACTACAAATCGGTGGTAGGGGAATGGGGGTAGCGGGACAGTCTTTGGTGGTAGTGTCTCTGCGAAGTACCCTGCGGATAGCTCACAATCCTCGAGCTGGAGGGTGTTGTTTCTCTGGGCGATCTATTGCCAATTTGTCCTCGAGGGGAGAGCCGCGAGTCACTCAGCAGGCACAGGTAGTCGGAGTTCGGGAGCCGCGATCTTGTCAGCAGGCTCAGATGGTTCAATGGCTGGGGGCCGCGAGTCACTCAACAGGCCCAGGTGGTTCAGAGTTCGGGAGCCGCGATCTCGTCAGCAGGGCTCAGATGGTTCAATGGCTGGGGGCCGCGAGTCACTCAGCAGGCCCAGGTGGTTCGGTGTTCGGGAGCCGCGACAGCGTCAGCAGGCTTCGATGGTTCCAGGTCTTCTCTGCCATTCGTTCCTCCGGCACCCCTTATTATACTCCCCCTGCCCTTTGAAGTCCGGAGTCCTCGCAGAGAGGGGCCTTGGGAGACTGAGGGGGTTCGGCGGGATTTCCTGCCGCTCGTTTCTTTGGTCTTTTCAGGTGGGTCTGGGAGGGACCCCAGACGCTCGGCAGGCGCGGCGCCTGCTCCCCAGGGGCCTGGTGGCCGATCGAGTCCTCCCGGGGGAAGGCGACCCGAGGTGTGACTGGGCTGGCGCCTCTGGGTCTGGCTTGGGGGTTCCCGCTCCCTCGGTCGGACATGCGTGATAGGGTGTCGAGTCTGTCGGGGGCTCTGGCCGGCCCTTGGGTCTGTGCGGCTGGGGCGGCCGGAGTCGGAGATGCCGTGTCTTGGGGGTGGTTGCAGGTTGGCTGAATGATCGGGAGGGCATACGCCGTGAGGCCGGTCTCACACATAACTTAGCATTTAAAAAACCGTACAAATTCACTGAAAAAACCATAGGTTTCACACACGTTATAGTTAGGAATTAGCATTTAAAAAACCTTGCAAATTCACTTAAAAAACCATAGGTTTACACAAGTTATAGTTAGCTGTACATTTCACTCGTAAAAAACCAATGAAATTCCACGTTATAGTTTGATCAGGTAACTATAACTTGCGCGACCGCAATGCACAATGTGTAATTTCAGATGTCATCATTGATGTCATGAGTGATGTCACTGACCATGTCATGAGTGATGTAATATGTGACGTCATCAGCAGTTTATTGTGGGCGCGCAAGTTATACTTACCTGATCTAACTATAACGTGGAATTTCATTGGTTTTTTACGAGTGAAATGTACAGCTAACTATAACTTGTGTGAAACCTATGGTTTTTTAAGTGAATATATATATATATATATTCACATTGCCTCGCCTGCCTGTGAAGCGCTCCAGGGTCCAGGTGCTGGCCCGGCTGGGCTCTGCAGCCCTGATTCACACCTCATTGACACCTCATTAACCCCTGCGGTGCCGCTTGAATGAGGCGACGCAGCACAGCAGGAGAGACTAAACAAATGAACTTCTGTCCCCGTCTCTAAGGGGAAGGTTGAAACGTGAACCTGCACAACACTGTGATCAACGTGCAGGCTCACAGGACCGTCTCTTGAAAATCTGGACATTTGGTTGTTTTAGGAGAAAGAGTCTGGACGCGTCACTCACGGACAGTCTTTCAAAAGCCGGGACTGTCCGGGCAAATACGGGATGTCTGATCACCCTACCTCTCTGGCCTGCCCACTCTCCTCTGGAAAGTACACTTTCTGCCCACACACCTTTCTCTAAATCCCCTACTTTAAACCCATTATTTTTGTAATGTTCACTCTTTCTCTCTGCACATGCTTATCTGCACCCCATTCGCTGTGCTTCTCTGAGCCTCAGCACCCTGTGTTTCATCCCATTCTCACAACAGAACGTGCATTTGTAACGCACACATTCACTTAAGATGTGGGTATCTTGCACGGAAATATCAAATGTTTATTGTTACTCAACTCAGTGGTACTCAAGGTATCAACCTTGGAAGGATAAAGGCTGAGTGAACCCACCGGGATTCCAACCTCTGACCATGAGGTCAAACACAATTCCCTGGAGTGGATGCATTTGTCAAGGAACTGGTTACACCACACCACAATTCCTCAGTGGTCGTTTTCCAATACAAACCTGCCTGCTCTGCACCTCTGTTCTCTGCACACTCCAGCTCTGCACCTCTGCTCTCTGTACACTCCTGCTCTGCACCTCTGTTCTCTGCACACTCCAGCTCTGCACCTCTGCTCTCTGCACACTCCTGCTCTGCACCTCGGTTCTCTGCACACTCCTGCTCTGCACCTCTGTTCTCTGCACACTCCTGCTCTGCGCTTCCGTTCTCTGCACACTCCTGCTTTGCACCTCTCTTCTCTGCACACTCCTGCTCTGCACCTCTCTTCTCTGCACACTCCTGCTTTGCACACTCCTGCTTTGCACCTCTCTTCTCTGCACACTCCTGCGTTGCACCTCTCTTCTCTGCACACTCCTACTCTGCGCCTCTCTTCTCTGCACACTCCTGCTCTGCACCTCTCTTCTCTGCACACTCCTGCTTTGCACACTCCTGCTCTGCACCTCTGTTCTCTGCACACTCCTGCTCTGCGCCTCCGCTCTCTGCATGCACACTCCTGCTCTGCACCTCTGTTCTCTGCACACTCCTGCTCTGCGCCTCCGTTCTCTGCATGCACACTCCTGCTCTGCACCTCTGTTCTCTGCACACTCCTGCTCTGCACCTCTGTTCTCTCCACACTCCTGCTCTGCACCTCTGTTCTCTGCACACTCCAGCTCTGCACCTCTGTTCTCTCCACACTCCTGCTCTGCACCTCTGTTCTCTGCACACTCCAGCTCTGCACCTCTGTTCTCTGCACACTCCTGCTTTGCACACTCCTGCTTTGCACCTCTCTCCTCTGCACACTCCTGCTCTGCACCTCTCTTCTCTGTACACTCCTGCTCTGCGCTTCCGTTCTCTGCATGCACACTCCTGCTCTGCACCTCTGTTCTCTGCACACTCCTGCTCTGCGCCTCCGTTCTCTGCATGCACACTCCTGCTCTGCACCTCTGTTCTCTGCACACTCCTGCTCTGCACCTCTGTTCTCTCCACACTCCTGCTCTGCACCTCTGTTCTCTGCACACTCCAGCTCTGCACCTCTGTTCTCTCCACACTCCTGCTCTGCACCTCTCTTCTCTGCACACTCCAGCTCTGCACCTCTGTTCTCTGCACACTCCTGCTTTGCACACTCCTGCTTTGCACCTCTCTCCTCTGCACACTCCTGCTCTGCACCTCTCTTCTCTGTACACTCCTGCTCTGCGCTTCCGTTCTCTGCATGCACACTCCTGCTCTGCACCTCTGTTCTCTGCACACTCCTGCTCTGCGCCTCCGTTCTCTGCATGCACACTCCTGCTCTGCACCTCTCTTCTCTGTACACTCCTGCTCTGCGCTTCCGTTCTCTGCACACTCCTGCTTTGCACCTCTCTTCTCTGCACACTCCTGCGTTGCACCTCTCTTCTCTGCACACTCCTACTCTGCGCCTCTCTTCTCTGCACACTCCTGCTCTGCACACTCCTGCTTTGCACCTCTCTCCTCTGCACACTCCTGCGTTGCACCTCTCTTCTCTGCACACTCCTACTCTGCGCCTCTCTTCTCTGCACACTCCTGCTCTGCACACTCCTGCTTTGCACACTCCTGCTTTGCACCTCTCTCCTCTGCACACTCCTGCGTTGCACCTCTCGTCTCTGCACACTCCTACTCTGCGCCTCTCTTCTCTGCACACTCCTGCTCTGCACCTCTCTTCTCTGCACACTCCTGCTTTGCACACTCCTGCTTTGCACCTCTCTTCTCTGCACACTCCTGCGTTGCACAATCCTGCGTTGTACCTCTCTTCACTGCACACTCCTGCTCTGCGCCTCCGTTCTCTGCACGCTCCTGCTCTGCACCTCTGTTCTCTGCACACTCCTGCTTTGCACACTCCTGCTTTGCACTGCTCTTCTCTGCACACTCCTGTGTTGCACACTCCTGCTTTGCACCTCTCTTCTCACTCCTGCGTTGCACACTCCTGCTCTGCACCTCCGTTCTCTGCACACTCCTGCTTTCACCTCTGTTCTCTGCACACTCCTGCGTTGCACACTCCTGCTCTGCACCTCTGTTCTCTGCACACTCCTGCTTTCACCTCTGTTCTCTCCACACTTCTGCTTTGCACCTCTCTTCTCTGCACACTCCTGCGTTGCACCTCTCTTCTCTGCACACTCCTACTCTGCGCCTCTCTTCTCTGCACACTCCTCCTCTGCACCTCTCTTCTCTGCACACTCCTGCTTTCACCTCTGTTCTCTGCACACTTCTGCTCTGCGCCTCGGTTCTCTGCACACTCCCTGCTCTGCACCTCTGTTCTCTGCACACTCCTGCTTTGCACACTCCTGCTGTGCACCCCTCTTCTCTGCACACTCCTGCATTGCACACTCCTGCTTTGCACCTCTCTTCTCTGCACACTCCTGCGTTGCACAATCATGCGTTGCACCTCTCTTCACTGCACACTCCTGCTCTGCGCCTCCATTCTCTGCACGCTCCTGCTCTGCACCTCTGTTCTCTGCACACTCCTGCTTTGCACACTCCTGCTTTGCACTGCTCTTCTCTGCACACTCCTGTGTTGCACACTCCTGCTTTGCACCTCTCTTCTCTGCACACTCCTGCGTTTCACACTCCTGCATTGCACCTCTCTTCTCTGCACACTCCTGCTCTGCACCTCTCTTCTCTGCACACTCCTGCTCTGCACCTCTCGTCTCTGCACACTCCTGCTCTGCACCTCTCTTCTCCGCACAATCATGCTCTGCACGTCCGTTCTCTGCACACTCCTCCTCTGCACCTCTGTTCTCTGCACACTCCTGCTCTGCGCCTCTCTTCTCTGCAAACTGCTGCTCTGCACCTCTCTTCTCCGCACACTCATGCTCTGCACATCCGTTCTCTGCAGACTCCTCCTCTGCACCTCTCTTCTCTGCACACTCCTGCTCTGCGCCTCCATTCTCTGCACGCTCCTGCTCTGCACCTCTGTTCTCTGCACACTCCTGCGTTGCACACTCCTGCTTTGCACATCTCTTCTCTGCACACTTGTTGAACAGGCCTCACAGACGGCTTGCTCCCTCCCCGCTCGACAGGGCCCGAACTCCGGCCCACCTGGCATATCCCCACGACAAGCACCTGTACTCCGTCTCCCGACGGACCCTCTGCCCTCGGGCCCCTACTCATCACGGGGTCCAGCCCCACCGGCTTCCCCGGCCGGGTCAAGCCGCCATCTTGGGCCCTGCACCACGCGGCCGCATGGCCTCCCCTCGACCCTAACCCCGGGCCTGGCCGGCCCCGACATCCCGGCACCACCATCCACCCAGGAGGTGAGCGGACCACTTGGCAAGTCAATGGGAGAACGAAGTGTCAAGGGCTCTCCCCCGCCAGGTGCCGATCGCCCCCAGCTCCCCCAGGCACTGGCTCCACCCCCTGCTGGGTGTCTGGACACCTTCATCCCGGACCCTCCGACCTCCAAGTGCGAGGGTCCGGACATCAAAGGGCACCAGCCCTATAACTGAGGCAGCTCCGGAGCAGGAAGGCAGTTGTATCCTGGAGTCGAGAGACACCGAGTGAACTCAACCTTGACGGTCTACTGGCGCTGCCGTAGCCCGCTCTTGTGAACCATCGTCCTGCCTGCTGGCGCTGCCGCGGCCTTCTGCAACATTCATCTTCCTAGGACCTGCTGGCGCTGCCGCGGCCCGTTGTAACGACCATCCTCACCGGGACCTGCTGGCGCTGCCGCGGCCTTCTGCAACAGTCATCTTCCTGGGACCTGCTGGCGCTGCCGCGGCCCGTTGTAACGACCATCCTCACCGGGACCTGCTGGCGCTGCCGCGGACCGTATATCTTCCGGGGACCTGCTGGCGCTGCCGCGGCCCGTTGTATCGACCATCCACACCGGGACCTGCTGGCGCTGCCGCGGCCCGTACCACCTAACCACCAAGCTCGAGGATTGTGAGCTCATCATCATCTCATCCGAACTACCTGATTGGTAAATAGACTGCCCCGCTACCCCCTTCCCTACCTTGCGAGACTCTAATCGAGGGGACCCCTGAGTCCAGACCTCCTTGTACCATTCAACCGTACCTTAAATAAGTGCTTATAAAGAACGCTGAACCTTATCCGTGTGTGATATCTGTCTGTGGGGGGGAAGTTACTTGTCTGTACGATCGCTGGAGACGGCTCTCCCCGGAGACCTCTCCTCCTGACCCCGGCCGACCCTCCCGGTCCGTCTACCTTTTCTAACATTGGTGGCCAGCGGCGCGATCCGAATCAACGCGTAATCGTACAGAGAGTAGCTCACCCCACGACAAAACACGATGTCGACCAAAGATAGCAGCTCCACCGAGAAGTTCCAAATGGAAAAATTAGAAGAATACAACCACCGCGAACTGAGACAATTTTGCATAGAACTTGGCATTGCTACCACCGGCCTGAGTACCAAGGATGATCTAAAGCGCGCTCTTGAGTCATGGACAGAAACTGGGGTCGCAGGACCCTCCGACCAAAGCAGCGTCACACCAGACCAAAACAGCATCACACCAGAGGGGAACGCCACGGCTCCCGAGGAGCGGGGAACGGGCCTCTCGCAGGAGGAGATACGAGAAAGAGACAGAGTCAGATTACACGAATTAGAGATGGCACGACTCAAGATGGATGGGGAACTCAAGTTAGCTGAACAGAAACTCAACCTCGAGCATATGCGGCTTCGAGAGGAACGAGAAGAAAAGCAGAGACAGAGAGAGCTGGAAGAGAAAAAAATAACGCTCGAGCACGAGCGCCGACTGGCGGAAATAGAACTGCGCAAACAGAATAAGGAACTGGGGGTGCCTGAGCGACCACACACCCCGGGGCCAATTGAGAAAAAAGTTCACATCCCCAAGGATGTGGTCCGCGAGTATGTCCGAGAAGACGACATACAACAGTGGTTTAAAGCCTATGAGATCGCAATGACCTCCCACCGGATCGACCGGAGTGATTGGGGAGCCGGACTTTGGGGGAGATTTATCAACGAGGGTCGCGATGCCCTACTACAGCTCCCCGATCACCAAATGTCGTCCTACGACCACATGAAGGCTGCCCTCCTCACCCGCTACGGCCTCACGCCCGAGATGTACCGCCAGAGGTTCCGAGATTGCACCCGGATCCCAGGTACAACTTGGGCAGAATACGTGAACTATTTCAGCCGGGCCTTCGAGGGTTGGATCAAGGGAAGTCAGGTCACCACCTACGAACAACTCTTCAACCTTATGGTATGGGAGCACCTGTCAAACAACTGTTTCGTCGAGCTCAGGCAGCACCTACTCGACAGTAAGCTGACTGACCCCCGGCAGCTCGCCGCCGAAGCTGACCGGTGGGAAAGCACCCGAGTGGGCCGGAAAGGGCCACACGACCAGAACAGAAGCAACCAAGGCCAGCACCGTCCTCGGGGAGGAGGAGGGGGCCAGGGGCGAGGGAGAGACGCCTTACCAGCAACACCCGTGGCCCGCACCCCGCCTCCGGCCGGTCGGGGCAACCCCCCGTTGCGGCCTGGGTACCCAGCCAACGTCACGTGCCACCGGTGCCAGCGACCAGGCCACTACGCCAATGATCCGAACTGCCCGCTAAACCAAACACCCAAGCCCCGCCAGGTAGCTGCCGCTGCCCTCGGGGAAGAGCAATCATCGGAGGGACCCGAAGAGTATGAGCCGGCCCAGCAAGGGTGGGAACCGGCCGCCATGGTCCTGGCATGCTTAGGGGGAAGAGACATGGTTCCGCGGGCTCCCCTACCCGCCAACACCAGAAAATACGGTCAGTGGGTGACCATTAATGGACAGAGAGCCGAGGCCTTGCGTGACACCGGCGCCAGCATGACGGCCGTCCGCTGTCACCTGGTAAAGCCCGAGCAGATCCTGCCGAACATTCTCTGCCCCGTCCGCTCGGCGGATAACTCTGAGAGCATGTGTAAGATGGCCTGCGTCCCGTTTGAATGGGGAGGGGTCTCCGGCCTACTGAAGGTGACGGTCCGGGACGATGCCCCCGTGGACTGCCTCCTGGGGAATGACCTCGAGAGTTCCCCGTGGGCCACCGTCGAGAGAAGAGAGCACTTGGGGATGCTGGGCCTCCCGGACTGGGCCTGCGTAACCACCCGATCCATGGCCGCCCGTGCCGCCCCCCGATCAGAAGAAACCGAATGGCCAGCACCTTCGCCCCCGGTTGCCCCCGTAGAGGACAACGGCGAGTCCGACCTCCCGGACCCGACTACCGAAGAAGACGCGCAACACCAGGACCTTCCGGATCTGGCTCAGTGGCGGCAAGAAGGGGGGCCCACCCAAGAACAGTTCCGCCAGGAACAAAAGACCTGTCCCTCCCTCGAGGGACTCCGCCAACAAGCCAGCACCCAAAACGCCGGGGACACCACCGGAACCCACTGGGTCTACTGGGATAACGACCTGCTCTACAGCGAGCAAAGAATCGCCGAGCTGGGGGCCGGTCGAGTTCTGGTGGTACCGCTCCGCTTCCGAGACTTTCTGCTCAACCTGGCCCACGATGTCCCCCTGGCTGGACACCTGGGCCAGGACAAAATGTACAGTCGCCTGGTGACCCACTTTTTCTGGCCGAAAATGAGGAATGACGCCCTGAACCACTGCCGATCTTGCCCCACATGCCAAGCCAGCGGGAAGAGTGGCCGGAAGCTGAAGGCCCCTCTACAACCCTTCCCTGTGGTCACCACCCCGTTCGAGAGGGTGGGGATAGACATTGTGGGACCTCTGGACCCCCGCACGGCGCAAGGACACAGGTTCATCTTGGTACTAGTGGACCATGCCACCCGCTACCCCGAGGCGGTGCCCCTACGGACAGTGACCGCTCCGGTGGTTGGCCGGGCCCTGATGGGGATCTTCTCCCGGGTAGGCTTCCCCCGAGAAGTCGTCAGCGACCGAGGTACGAATTTCATATCCAAATACATGAAGTCCCTCTGGCAACAATGCGGGGTCACCTACAGATTCACGACCCCCTATCACCCCCAAGGGAACGGACTAGTGGAGCGTTTTAACCGCACTCTCAAAGGGATGATTGGGGGATTCGAAGAGCCTCTCCGTCGCCAGTGGGATGTACTGCTCCCGTGCCTCCTCTTCGCCTACCGGGAAGTTCCCCAGAAGTCCCTCGGTTTTAGCCCCTTTGAACTCCTCTACGGGCACCCTGTGCGAGGGCCCCTCAGCCTAGTCAAGGAAGGTTGGGAGATGGCCCCCCTCACGACCCCTCCAGACGTCTTCAAATACATCCTGGCCTTACGAAACCAGACCCGGCGCTTCAGGGAGATGGCCAAGGCGAACCTCGAGGCCAGCCAGGAGGACATGAAGAGGTGGTATGATCACAATGCCTCCTCCGTTGAATTCGAGCCTGGGCAGCAAGTATGGGTGATGTCCCCCACCGAACCATGTGCCCTGCAGGATAAGTGGACGGGGCCCTTCAAAGTGGTCGAGCGCAAAAGCCCCGTCACTTACCTCATCGACATGGGGTCCTCCCGGAACCCCCTTCGGGTCCTCCACACCAACCGGCTCAAACCACACTTTGTGCGATCCGAACTAAGCCTCTTGATGGCTACAGACAGTGGCACGGAAGAAGACTCCGAGCCCCTCCCGGATCTCCTGAAGACTCAGGAGAAGGACGGCTCCGTGGACGGGGTCCGGCTCTCTGACGCCCTCACTTCGGAGCAACGCCAGGACTGCCGGGACCTCCTGCTGCAGTTCGCTGCCCTGTTCTCCCTCACCCCCGGGGTCACCCCTTGGTGTTTGCACGACGTAGACACCGGGGACAGTCCCCCTGTCCGGCACCGGGCCTACCGCGTACCAGATCGGGTACGGGCCTGCATACAGGAGGAAGTGGCCAAGATGCTCACGATCGGGGTCATCGAGCCCTCGGACAGTCCCTGGGCCAGTCCGGTCGTATTAGTTCCCAAGGCCGCTGCCCCCGGCTCCGCCCCTGAACTGAGATTCTGCGTCGACTACCGGGGCTTGAACGCTGTCACCCGGACCGACGCTCATCCCATCCCCCGAGCAGACGAGCTGATCGACCGGCTGGGTGCCGCCCGCTACCTTAGTATCTTCGACCTAATGGCGGGCTACTGGCAGATCGGCCTCACACCCAGGGCTCAGGAACGGTCAGCCTTCTCTACCCCCGATGGCCACTATCAATTTAAGGTCATGCCCTTTGGCATGAAGAATGCCCCCGCCACGTTCCAACGCCTTGTAAACCAGGTCTTGGCGGGACTTGAAGAATTCAGCGCTGCCTACCTGGACGATATCGCTGTATACAGCCGCCACTGGTCCGACCACCTCCGTCACCTCCAGGAGGTCCTACAAGCCCTCCAGCGGGCCGGCCTCACCATTAAGGCCGGCAAGTGCCAGATTGGCCAAGGGTCTGTGACCTACCTTGGGCACCAAGTGGGGAGCGGGCTGGTGGCCCCACTACAACTTAAGATTGCTGCCATCCAGTCCTGGCAGCCCCCCGTCACCCAGACCGAAGTCCGAGCCTTCTTGGGGCTCACCGGCTACTACCGGCGGTTCGTGAAGGACTACGGCAGCATCGTGGGGCCCCTCACGGGTCTCACATCCAAGAACCAACCGAAGCGGGTCAACTGGACTCCTGATTGTCAAGCGGCCTTCGAGGAGCTGAAGGCCGCCCTGTGCACCGCCCCGGTGCTCCAGGCCCCCGATTACAGTCGGGAATTTGTGGTGCAGACCGACGCCTCCGACCACGGCATCGGAGCTGTCCTCTCTCAGTTGAACCCCGAAGGTCATGACCAGCCGGTGGCCTTCATCAGTCGACGTCTCCTGGCCCGAGAACAGCGTTGGAGCACCATCGAGAGGGAGGCATTTGCAGTAGTGTGGGCCCTCAAAAAGCTCCGACCCTATCTCTTCGGTACCTACTTCCGGGTACAAACCGACCATCGACCCCTGCAATGGCTGATGCAGATGCGGGGGGAAAACCCAAAACTCTTGCGCTGGTCCATTTCCCTGCAGGGAATGGACTTCACCGTGGAGCACCGACCAGGCCAAGACCACGCCAACGCGGATGGCCTGTCCCGCTTTTTCCGCCTCGACGAAGAGAGTCCCCAAGGAGATGGGTGACTCTCCCCGCCTTCAGCTGGGGGGGACGCATGTTGGACAGGCCTCACAGACGGCTTGCTCCCTCCCCGCTCGACAGGGCCCGAACTCCGGCCCACCTGGCATATCCCCACGACAAGCACCTGTACTCCGTCTCCCGACGGACCCTCTGCCCTCGGGCCCCTACTCATCACGGGGTCCAGCCCCACCGGCTTCCCCGGCCGGGTCAAGCCGCCATCTTGGGCCCTGAACCACGCGGCCGCATGGCCTCCCCTCGACCCTAACCCCGGGCCTGGCCGGCCCCGACATCCCGGCACCACCATCCACCCAGGAGGTGAGCGGACCACTTGGCAAGTCAATGGGAGAACGAAGTGTCAAGGGCTCTCCCCCGCCAGGTGCCGATCACCCCCAGCTCCCCCAGGCACTGGCTCCACCCCCTGCTGGGTGTCTGGACACCTTCATCCCGGACCCTCCGACCTCCAAGTGCGAGGGTCCGGACATCAAAGGGCACCAGCCCTATAACTGAGGCAGCTCCGGAGCAGGAAGGCAGTTGTATCCTGGAGTCGAGAGACACCGAGTGAACTCAACCTTGACGGTCTACTGGCGCTGCCGTAGCCCGCTCTTGTGAACCATCGTCCTGCCTGCTGGCGCTGCCGCGGCCTTCTGCAACATTCATCTTCCTAGGACCTGCTGGCGCTGCCGCGGCCCGTTGTAACGACCATCCTCACCGGGACCTGCTGGCGCTGCCGCGGCCTTCTGCAACAGTCATCTTCCTGGGACCTGCTGGCGCTGCCGCGGCCCGTTGTAACGACCATCCTCACCGGGACCTGCTGGCGCTGCCGCGGACCGTATATCTTCCGGGGACCTGCTGGCGCTGCCGCGGCCCGTTGTATCGACCATCCACACCGGGACCTGCTGGCGCTGCCGCGGCCCGTACCACCTAACCACCAAGCTCGAGGATTGTGAGCTCATCATCATCTCATCCGAACTACCTGATTGGTAAATAGACTGCCCCGCTACCCCCTTCCCTACCTTGCGAGACTCTAATCGAGGGGACCCCTGAGTCCAGACCTCCTTGTACCATTCAACCGTACCTTAAATAAGTGCTTATAAAGAACGCTGAACCTTATCCGTGTGTGATATCTGTCTGTGGGGGGGAAGTTACTTGTCTGTACGATCGCTGGAGACGGCTCTCCCCGGAGACCTCTCCTCCTGACCCCGGCCGACCCTCCCGGTCCGTCTACCTTTTCTAACAACACTCCTGCTCTGCACCTCTCTTCTCTGCACACTCCTGCTCTGCACCTCTCGTCTCTGCACACTCCTGCTCTGCACCTCTCTTCTCTGCACACTCCTGCTCTGCACCTCTCGTCTCTGCACACTCCTGCTATGCACCTCTCTTCTCCGCACACTCATGCTCTGCACGTCGGTTCTCTGCACACTCCTCCTCTGCACCTCTGTTCTCTGCACACTCCTGCTCTGTGCCTCTCTTCTCTGCAAACTGCTGCTCTGCACCTCTGTTCACTGCACACTCCTGCTCTGCACCTCTCGTCTCTGCACACTCCTGCTACACCTCTCTTCTCTGCACACTCCTGCTCTGCACCTCTCGTCTCTGCACACTCCTGCTCTGCACCTCTCTTCTCCGCACACTCATGCTCTGCACGTCGGTTCTCTGCAAACTGCTGCTCTGCACCTCTGTTCTCTGCACACTCATGCTCTGCACATCCGTTCTCTGCACACTCCTGCTCTGCACCTCTCGTCTCTGCACACTCCTGCTCTGCACCTCTCTTCTCCGCACACTCATGCTCTGCACGTCAGTTCTCTGCAAACTGCTGCTCTGCACCTCTGTTCTCTGCACACTCATGCTCTGCACATCCGTTCTCTGCACACTCCTGCTCTGCAACTCTGTTATCTGCACAATCATGCTTTGCACCTCTGTTCTCTGCAAACTCATGCTCTGCACCTCTGTTCTCTGCAAACTCATGCTCTTCACCTCTGTTCTCTGCACACACATGCTCTGCAGCTCTGTTCTCTGCACACCCCCTGCTCTGCACCTCAGTTCCCTGCACACTTATGTTCTGCACATCTGTTCTCTGCGCTCTCCTGCTTTGTACCTCCGTTCTCTGCTCTCTCCTGCTCTGCATATCCCTTTCCTGCGCTCTCTGGCTTTGCACCTCCATTCTCTGCACGCTGCAGCTCCTTACCTTTGTTCTCTGCACACTCCTGCTCTGCACCTCCGTTCTCTGAGTACCTCTGCACGCTGCAGCTCCTTACCTTTGTTCTCTGCACACTCCAGCTCTGCACCTCTGTTCTCTGCACACTCCTGCTTTGCACCTCTGTTCTCTGCACACTCCTGCTCTGCACCTCTGTTTTCTGCACACTCCTGCTCTGCACCTCGGTTCTCTGCATACTCCTTGTAGGAGAGTAGGATCTGCTTCACATGGGTACCCCCACTTTTTGCTGGTGTTTCACTGTTTTTCGACCTTAGTCTGGCTGTGGCCCTGCTAATCAGGACCCCAGCCTAGCTGCTTCCTCTCTAAAATGGTTTCCATGTACATTAGGTACATATCTAATTGGATTCTGGAGTGCCGTATAAGCCCCTAGTATATGGTATACTATGTACTTAGGGCATAGGTACCTCAGAGGCCTACCAGGGGCTGAAGCATGTATTATGCCACCCCTGGGAAGCACTCCAAAATGACACCACAGGTCTGCTACTGCAGCCTGGGTAAGGTGGTGCTTGCACCCCTTACTGTGGTATAGGCTACCTATATCACTACCATTGCACACACATATAAAACCTATAAGTCACTCCTATGACAGGCCTTGACAATACTGAAGGCAGAGTGCTTGGTTTTTATGTGAGAGGGTGCCCCTGCATGAGCAGAGCCCCTCTGCAGCATTCGGAGTACCTTCTCTGATGCTGTTTGTGGTGCAGCCTGACCATATACTCTTATGTGCATTATAACCTCGCGGTAAATGCTAACTTTGGACTGGCTGCACGGAAACATGTTGTGTTTGGTGTCAAACACTTTGGAATACTACCCCCCCCCCCCGCCAGTTCTGGCAGCAGGGGTAGCATACCACCCTTCTAGATGGAGAGACATGTTCACACTGGTCTACCGGGTAAAGACTTTCTACAGCCCTGGCATCACAAAATGGATGCCACTGCCACAGACACAGGTCTGGCATCCTGCTGCTGACCGAAACTCCGGCAGGGGCGGCCTGGACAATAGGTTTCCTGTCCCAAGGAGGTGCAACCACCCGCCCAGACAGGCAGATGTGTATTGGGGCTGGGCGGGAGCACTCTCTGGTGCTTTGAAGTCCTGCACTGGGGGCACACTTGGTGTCCCTGTGCATAGTCCAGTTCAAACCGGTTGCAGGGGCTACCTGCCCCTGCTCTGGTGTGAAACTTGACAAAGGAAATGGGTGTAACCACCCCTCTTTCCAAACCTTCCCATAGGTGGGTCCCTAGAGTATGTCCAACCCCCAAACTTAGTATAAGTATGGGAACCCAGTCCTTGCGACTTTAGATTACCCTGGACGAAACTCTGCAACATATATCCTGGACCTTCAACGTTCTACTTTAACTAGAAGACTGAAGAAATCTCCCTTGGGGTCAAGGAGGGACTCCCCTGCTTGGCAGGCACCAAAGAAGCAACTGTCTGGCCTGTAATTACGAAGCTCCCGCCGGACGCCGAAGTCTCTGCATCCCCAGAGGTGGATTTCCAGACTTCCCCGAGGCTACCCTGAGTCCACAGCAAAGCTGAGGCCCGTGGCTATCGTGGGTGATGTGGAACTGTGACTGTTGGAAAGGCGTCTGCCGGAAGGGGGTTCGATACACGTCTTGCCCACCCCTTTGACCCACCTCTCCCAAGTAAGCCGAACCAGGCGCGCACACCCTGATCTGCACTGTGAACAGAGGGACACCACACGTATTCTTTGTAGGACGATAAGGTCTTTTATCGATGATTTCAGGGATCTTTATGACCCAAAGGCAAATAGTACAGCAGTGGCACAACGTACCACAAATCAGTCGTGGGGAGTGGGGGTAGCGGGACAGTCTTTCAAGATAGTGTCTCTGCGAAATACCCTGCGGAAGCTCACAATCCTCGAGCTGGAGGGTGTCGTGTCTCTGGGCGATCTCTTATCGAGTCGTCCTCAAGGGGAGCGCCGCGAGTCTCTCAGCAGGCACAGGTGGTCGGAGTTCAGGAGCCGCGATTCCGTCCGCAGGGCTCAGATGGTTCAATAGCTGGGGGGCCGCGAGTCACTCAGCAGGCCTAGGTGGATCAGTGTTCGGGAGCCGCGACCTCGTCCGCAGGGCTCAGATGGTTCAATAGCAAGAGGCCGCGAGTCACTCAGCAGGCCCAGGTGACTTCAGCGTTCAGGAGCCGCGACAGCGTCAGCAGGCTCAGATGGTTCCAGGTCTTCTCTGTCCTTGTTCCTCCGGCACCCCTTGTTATACTCCGCTGGTTCTTTGAAGTCCGGAGTGCTCGCAGAGGGGGGACTGGGGTGACGGAGGGGGTTCGGCGGGATTTCCTGCCGCTCACTTCTTTGGTCTTTTCAGGTGGGTCTGGGAGGGACCCCAGACGCTCGGTAGGGGAGGCGCCTGCTCCCCAGGGGCCTGGTGGCCGATTGAGTCCTCCCGGGGAAGGCGACCCGAGGTGTGACTGGGCTGGCGCCTCTGGGTCTGGCTCGAGGGTTCCCGCTCCCTCGGTTGGGCATGCGTGGTAGGGTGTTGAGTCTGTCAGGTCTCTGGCCGGCCCGTGGATCGGGGGTGGCTGGGGCGGCCGGAGTCGGGGATGTCGTGTCTTGAGGGTGGTTGCAGGTTGGCGGGACGATGGAGAGGGCAACGCCGTGAGGCCGGTCTCACACGCGTCCCCCCCAGCTGAAAGGCGTGGAGAACTACCCATCCACTGGGGGGTTCTCCTCGCCGAAGCGGAAGAACCGGGACAGGCCGTCGGCGTTGGCATGATCCGTCCCGGGGCGATGTTCGACAGTGAAATCCATCCCTTGGAGAGAGATGGACCATCGTAGTAGCTTGGGGTTCTCCCCCCTCATCCGCATTAGCCACTGCAAGGGCCGGTGGTCCGTCTGTACTCGAAAATGGGTTCCGAACAAGTAGGGCCGCAGTTTCTTGAGGGCCCAGACTACGGCAAAGGCCTCTCGCTCTATAGTGCTCCAACGCTGCTCTCTCGGCAGCAGCCTTCGGCTGATGAAGGCTATGGGCTGATCAATGCCCTTGTCGTTGAACTGCGAGAGCACGGCCCCGATGCCATGTTCGGATGCGTCAGTCTGGACCACGAACTCTCGGGAGTAGTCGGGGGCCTTGAGTACGGGAGCGGTGCACATGGCGGTTTTCAAGGCGTCGAACGCCTGCTGGCACTGGGGGGTCCACTGCACCTTCTGCGGAAGCTTTTTGGAGGTCAACTCTGTGAGGGGCCCTGCGATACTACCATAATTTTTAATGAACCTCCGGTAGTACCCCGTAAGGCCCAGGAAGGCCCGAACCTCTGTCTGCGTGGTGGGGGGCTCCCAGGACTTGATGGCATCGATCTTCGGCTGGAGAGGGGCGACCTGGCCGCTGCCCACCTGATGCCCCAGGTAGACCACGGAGCCTTGTCCGAGCTGGCATTTGCTGGCTTTCACTGTCAGGCCCGCTTGGCGCAGGGCCATTAATACTTGTCGGAGGTGCTGGAGATGCTCGTGCCATTGAGAGCTGAATACGGCGATGTCGTCAAGGTACGCTGCGCTGAACTCCTCGAGTCCGGCCAGGACCTTGTTCACCAACCGCTGGAACGTGGCTGGGGCGTTTTTCATCCCGAACGGCATGACCCTGAAGCGGTAGTGGCCATCTGGCGTGGAGAAGGCAGAGCGCTCTTTCGCCCCTTCCGTGAGAGCGATCTGCCAGTACCCGCAGGTCAGGTCGAAAGTGCTGAGGAACTGGGCGGCCCCCAGGCGGTCGATGAGCTCGTCGGCTCGGGGAATAGGGTGAGCGTCTGCGCGGGTGACCGCATTGAGCCCCCGATAGTCTACACAGAATCTTAGTTCGGGGGCGACCCCTGGGGAGGCAGCCTTCGGGACCAGAACCACCGGGCTGGCCCAGGGGCTGTCGGAGGGCTCGATGACCCCTAGGTTGAGCATTTTCTGTACCTCGGTCTTGATGCAGGTGCGGACCCGGTCAGGCACCCGGTAGGCTCGGTGTCTCACAGGTGGGCAGTCGCCGGTGTCCACGTCGTGGACACACCAGTCGGTCACCCTTGGAATGAGGGAGAAAAGGTCTGCGAATTGTCCGAGCAGCTGGCGGCAGTCGTCGGCCTGCTGGGGAGTGAGGGTGTCCGACAGTTTCACACCCTCCACGGAACCGTCCAGTTCTTTTGTGCACAGGAGATCGGGCAGGGGTTCAGTGTCCTCTTCTGCCCCCTCATCGGTGGCCAGTAGCAAACTCAGTTCTGTCCTTACGAAGTGGGGCTTGAGACGGTTTACGTGGAGGACCCGGAGGGGGTTCCGTGGGGATTGTACGTTGACCAGATACGTGACCTGGCTCTTCCGTTCGACCACCTTGAATGGACCAGTCCATTTGTCTTGTAGGGCGCAGGGTCTCACCGGAGCCATGACCCAAACCTGCTGGCCCGGCTGGAACTCGACCAAGGTTGCGTTCTGGTCATACCAGCGCTTCATTTCTTCTTGGCTGGCCTCGAGGTTAGCCTCTGCAAGTTCCCTAAACTTCCTCGTCTGGTTGCGGAGCGCCAGGATGTAGCGGAACACATCTGGGGGTGTCCCCCGGGGGCTTGTCTCCCAGCCCTCTTTGACCAGGCTTAGGGGCCCTCGAACGGGATGTCCGTACAGCAGTTCGAAGGGGCTGAACCCCAGAGACTTTTGGGGAACCTCCCGGTACGCGAACAGGAGGCAAGGGAGGAGGACGTCCCACTTCCGGCGCAGGGGCTCTACGAGGCCCAGGATCATTCCCTTCAGAGTTCGGTTGAAGCGCTCCACCAGGCCGTTGCCCTGGGGGTGGTAGGGGGTCGTGAATTTATACGTGACTCCGCACTGCTGCCACAGGGACTTCATGTAGCGGGATATAAAGTTCGTGCCGCGATCACTCACAACCTCGCGGGGAAATCCGACCCGGGAGAAGATCCCCATGAGAGCCCGGCCCACCACGGGAGCTGTCACGGTGCGGAGGGGGATGGCCTCGGGGTAGCGGGTGGCATGGTCCACCAGGACGAGGATGAATCTGTGGCCCTGGGCGGTCTTCGGATCCAGGGGTCCCACGATGTCGATGCCGACCCGCTCGAACGGGGTACTTACAACGGGGAACGGTTGTAAGGGAGCTTTGCGTTTTCCGCCACTCTTCCCACTGCCCTGGCACGTGAGGCAGGACTTGCAGTGTGTTTCTACATTCGCTCGCATCTTGGGCCAATAGAAGTGGGTCACCAATCGCTGGTATGTCTTGTCTTGGCCTAAGTGTCCTGCCAAGGGTACATCGTGGGCCAGGCCCAGGAGGAGGCTCCGGAACCGCAGGGGTACCACCAGTACTCGTGCTGCGCCTAGCTCGGCTGACTTTTGCTCGCTGTAGAGGAGGCCATTGTCCCAATAAACCCAATGGGTTCCGGTTTGATCACCAGCGACCTGGGCTTCGGCTTGTTGTCTAAGTCCCTCGAGGGAGGGGCAAGTGGTCTGTTCCTGGCAGAACTCTTCGCGGGAGGGCCCCCCTTCGCAGTGCCACTGGGCCAACTCGGGCAGTTCTTCGGGTTCCATCGGGGCCTCTGGGGCGGAAGGTTCCGGTCCTTCCCCTGGGTTAGTGTCTCCTTCTTCCTCGGAAGGAGGGTTGTCTGCTTCTGGTAGGGGGTCCCTGTTCTCGGGGAAAGTGTTCGGTAAGAGGGCTTCACCGCCCTTGGAGGGGGCCACTCGTGCGGTCATGGAGCGCGTGGTGGAGCAGACCCATTCCGGTAGGCCCATCATCTCTAGGTGGGCTCTTCGTTCTACCTGCCCCCACGGGGAATTTTCCAGGTCGTTGCCCAGGAGGCAGTCTACGGGCTGCGAGTTCCGGACCGCTACCTTCAGTTCTCCGGAGACCCCTCCCCACTCGAAGGGCACCAGGGCCATCTGGCAGAGGCTCTCAGAATTGTCGGAGGATACGACCGGACAGAGGGCCCCGGCTAGGATCTGGTCTTCGGAAATCAGGCTGCGGTGGACCGCGGTGACACTCGCCCCGGTGTCGCGAAGGCCCTCGACTCGGTGGCCGTTGATAGTCACCTGCTGTCGGTATTTCTCTGTGTTGGCGGGCAAGGGTGTCCCGGGGACCATCTCTCGATCCCCAAGGGAGACCAGGGCCATGGCCGCCGGTTCCCATTCCTCGGAGTCTTCCATTTCTTCCCCCAGAGCCACGGAGGCCATCTGCCGGGTCGTGGGGTTGGTCGTTGTGGTTCGCTGATACTGGGGACACTGGGGGTCATTGGCGTAGTGTCCGGGCTGCTGGCAGCGGAAGCAGGTGATCCTAGCTCGTGGACCTGGTCGTCCTGGGGCTCCGGTGCTGGCTGGAGACTGGGCCGAACCCGCCGCTGGTGGGCTGCTGGGGGGGCTGGTGGAGGACCCCCCGGCAAAGTCTCTTGGTCGGCCGTGGTTCCCTCCGCCAATCTGGCGGGGGGGACCCTGACTGTTGCGGCCGTAGTCCCCCACGGGGCCCCGGGTGGCCCGGGTGTTCACCCAACGATCAGCCTCAGCAGCCAGCTTCCTAGGGTCGGTGAGTTTACTGTCTAGGAGATGCTGGCGCAGTTCTATAAAGCAATTGGCCGCTAAATGTTCCCAGGCGATCAGATCGAACAGTTCTTCGAAGGTGGAGACCTTGCTGCCCTTGATCCAACCGTCCAGAGCTCGGCTGTAAAAGTTCACGTATTCGACCCACGTGGTGCCCGGTATCTTTTTGCAATCTCGGAACCGTTGTCGGTACATTTCGGGGGTGAGTCCGTACCGACCCACGAGGGCTTCCTTCATGTGGCTGTAGGAGTTCATGACCGCGGAGGGCAGATCGAGCAGAGTGTCCCTTCCTTCGCTTAAGAACCGGCCCCATAGGCCAGCCCCCCAATCCTTCTGCGGGACTCGGTGAGAGGTCATGGCGACTTCGTAGGCTTTAAACCACTGCTGGATATCATCGTTCTTATAATACTCCTTGACCACATCCTTGGGGATGTGAACTTTGGCTTCCCCGGCGGGAGCGGGCTGGGGATTCCCGGGCGGCTGTGACTTTTCGTGTCTAGCCCGCCACTCAATTTCCTTCAGGCCGCGTTCATGTTCTAGCTGGAGTTTCTTTTCGTCGTGCTCCCTTTGGAGTCTCTTCTCTTCGAGTTCCCCTTGTAGCCGTAACTGCTCGACGGCTAACTTCTTCTCTGCCAGTTTTATCTCTCCCTCGATTTTTAGTTTTGCCAGTTCAAGTTCGTGGTTGCGGCTTCTCTCTCGGTCCGCTAGTTCCTCGGAGGACAGGTTCCCCTCTGGCCCGTTGTTTCTCGCCGGGGTGCTTGTTTGTTCATGGGTAGAGTCTCTTTCCGTTTGGGTCGGGGGCGCCCCCGTCTCGACCCAGGCTTTCAGTACCTTCTGGTAGTCTTCCTTTGTGCTCAGTCCGGTGGTAGCGATGCCAAGGTCTTTGCAAAACTGTTTTAGTTCTCTATGCGTGTAATAGTCCAATTGATCTTCTCGGAACGGTGAGCTTATTTCGGTACCTGTGGCACCCAGGGAGGTTTCTCCTTCCATTTCTGTTTGGTAGTGCGTCAGTCGTTTACTGCACGCTCTCCTTCGGTGTCGGCTCGGATCCCGTCGTCTGCCACCAAATGTTGGAAAGGCGTCTGCCGGAAGGGGGTTCGATACACGTCTTGCCCACCCCTTTGACCCACCTCTCCCAAGTAAGCCGAACCAGGCGCGCACACCCTGATCTGCACTGTGAACAGAGGGACACCACACGTATTCTTTGTAGGACGATAAGTTCTTTTATCGATGATTTCAGGGATCTTTATGACCCAAAGGCAAATAGTACAGCAGTGGCACAACGTACCACAAATCAGTCGTGGGGAGTGGGGGTAGCGGGACAGTCTTTCAAGATAGTGTCTCTGCGAAATACCCTGCGGAAGCTCACAATCCTCGAGCTGGAGGGTGTCGTGTCTCTGGGTGATCTCTTATCGAGTCGTCCTCAAGGGGAGCGCCGCGAGTCTCTCAGCAGGCACAGGTGGTCGGAGTTCAGGAGCCGCGATTCCGTCCGCAGGGCTCAGATGGTTCAATAGCTGGGGGGCCGCGAGTCACTCAGCAGGCCTAGGTGGATCAGTGTTCGGGAGCCGCGACCTCGTCCGCAGGGCTCAGATGGTTCAATAGCAAGAGGCCGCGAGTCACTCAGCAGGCCCAGGTGACTTCAGCGTTCAGGAGCCGCGACAGCGTCAGCAGGCTCAGATGGTTCCAGGTCTTCTCTGTCCTTGTTCCTCCGGCACCCCTTGTTATACTCCGCTGGTTCTTTGAAGTCCGGAGTGCTCGCAGAGGGGGGACTGGGGTGACGGAGGGGGTTCGGCGGGATTTCCTGCCGCTCACTTCTTTGGTCTTTTCAGGTGGGTCTGGGAGGGACCCCAGACGCTCGGTAGGGGAGGCGCCTGCTCCCCAGGGGCCTGGTGGCCGATTGAGTCCTCCCGGGGAAGGCGACCCGAGGTGTGACTGGGCTGGCGCCTCTGGGTCTGGCTCGAGGGTTCCCGCTCCCTCGGTTGGGCATGCGTGGTAGGGTGTTGAGTCTGTCAGGTCTCTGGCCGGCCCGTGGATCGGGGGTGGCTGGGGCGGCCGGAGTCGGGGATGTCGTGTCTTGAGGGTGGTTGCAGGTTGGCGGGACGATGGAGAGGGCAACGCCGTGAGGCCGGTCTCACAGTGACCCCTGGACACCATGATCTTTTGCTGATCCATCATCTTCCTGGTCTTCCTCGAAGTTGTGCTTTGGGCTCCGAGTAGCCCCAGGCTTGAGCACCTCCTGCTCCGAAGATTTCTGGCCTCCACTCCACGAGTGACCCATGGGCCAGTTTCCAGTGCGACCGCATGAGGCTCCTTCGCGATCGCTAGCCCGTTGGCTAGTGGGTCCCCATGAAGGCAACTCCTCTTCTGTTTGGGCTTTCCTGGTTGCTCCAGATGTGCCCCAACTTACCCTTGCTGGGTGAGTCCCCCAGACCTTGCTGGTCTGCACCGACGTCCTTTCTCTGTTTCCAAGTGACTTGCCGTTGCCAAGGCTTGCTGGGTCCAATCTGGTCGCCAACACTGCAGCACTTGATCGACTTTCTGGCAGAGCTCGAATCCAGCTCCTGGTTGTCATCGGTGGCTCCTGGACCTCGTGGCTGAAGAGTCAAGACACCCATCAACTCACCTGAAGCACCCGACATCTGTGGGCATTGGTCCATCCTACCTTCGGTCACTGGCAAGTGACCCAGACTCTGTCCCCTCTGCTTTCAGGTTCCTTCCATCCTAGATCCAGGCTTGGATCTCTCTGGACACTTCTCCTCCTCACGGCAGCAGCACTATCTGAGCAGCTTCCATTGAAAACAGCGACGCGACCTGACACCATTTGACACCTATGCACCCGGCTTCCCTGGGTGAGGTAACTCGAGTACTCCGGTGCTCCCGTGGGTGTTGGCCCTAGACACCTCTAAGCCCAAAAGGGTTCGCTTGTAGTCATCCTCTAAGTGTCCTAATAACTCTTAATTTCCAACCGCGACTTTCCACATAGAAATAAATGGCGATTCGCGGCTGTGTTCTCAAACTGCATGCGTCCCCCGTGGGTCCCCTGTGTCACTACCTTGGGTGGTTCCTTGTGGTCCAAGTACTTCTACAGGCTCCAGGCCTTGTGTGTAGTTCAGTCGTGGTTCTTATACCACTTTATTGGTATATGGTTTGGTACGCCCCTAGGGCCCAAACGTGTATTTGTGCTTTTACTGTTGAACACTGACTTAAGTACTTCAAACTCCAGTCTCATAAAGAGACTAGAGGGATGTGTTTTATCTTAAATACATATATTTTGAATATATACCTGGTGGGGTTGTCCTTTCATTTGGTCATTCAAGAGATTATAGACTGGTAAAACAAGCTGCTTTACATTCCTTCAAGACTTAGCCTGAAGGCTGCTCTCCATAGCTACCACTAGGATAGCTTTCAATAAAGATTGTCTTTAACCAATTCACCATAAGGGGTTGTTTGGACTGATACAAGATGCCCACTAGAACTAGTGGACAGCATATATCAGGCCAACTTCTCACACTCCTGCTCTGCATCTCTGTTCTCTGCACTCTCCTGCTCTGCACCTCTTTTCTCTGCACTCTCCTGCTCTGCACCTCTGTTCGCTGCACTTTCCTGCTCTGCACCTCCGTTCTCTGCACACTCCTGCTTTGCACCTCTGTTCTCTGCACACTCATGCACTGCACCTCTTTTCTCTGCACACTCCTGCTCTGCACCTCTGCTCTCTGTACACTCCTGCTCTGCACCTCTGCTCTCTGTACACTCCTGCCTTGCACCTCTGTTCTTTGCACACTCCTGCTCTGCACCTCTGCTCTCTGTACACTCCTGCCTTGCACCTCTGTTCTTTGCACACTCCTGCTCTGCACCTCTGCTCTCTGTACACTCCTGCCTTGCACCTCTGCTCTTTGCACACTCCTGCTCTGCACCTCAGTTCTCTGCACACTCCTGCTCTGCACCTCTGCTCTCTGTACACTCCTGCTTTGCACCTCTGTTCTCTGCACACTCCTGCTCTGCACCTCAGTTCTCTGCACACTCCTGCTTTGCACCTCTGTTCTCTGCACACTCCTGCTCTGCACCTCAGTTCTCTGCACACTCCTGCTTTGCACCTCTGTTCTCTGCACACTCCTGCTCTGCACCTCAGTTCTCTGCACACTCCTGCTTTGCACCTCTGTTCTCTGCACACTCCTGCTCTGCACCTCAGTTCTCTGCACACTCCTGCTCTGCACCTCCGTTCTCTGAGTACCTCTGCTCCTGCACCTCTGTCTCTGCACACTCCTGCTTTGCACCTCTGTTCTCTGCACACTCCTGCTTTGCACCTCTGTTCTCTGCACACTCCTGCTCTGCACAATCTGTTCTCTGCGCTCTCCTGCTTTGCACCTCCGTTCTCTGCACGCTCCTGCTCTGCACCTCCGTTCTCTTAATACCTCTGTTCTGCACCTCTGTGGGCGATGAATAGCCAAAAGAAGAAAAGTTACTCACAAGACTAAGAGTAACTTTACACATGTAGATGTACTAATCTGTTTAGTTACCTATGTGAACAAGTCCCCGATTGTGTTGAAAATGTGTTGTAAAATGCGCAATTTTCCCCATAAAATAATTTAAAAAAAAACAATTGGTGGAAGAACTTCGTAACCCGCCTTTCAGTGGTTGGGCTTACTTAGTACACTCTCTCCCTCAGTGCCAGTAGTGTAACAAAAAAAACCCACAGCCCCTGTGTTGGAAAGGCGTTCGCCGGAGGGGGGTTCGATGCCCGTCTTGCCCACCCCTTTGACCCACCTCTCCCACGTAGGCCGAGCTAGGCGCGCACACCCTGATATACACTACGAACAGAGTGACACCACACGTATTCTTCTTTGTAGGACGGTAGGTCTTTTTTATCGATGCTTTTCAAGGGATCTTTATGATCCAAGATGCAAGTAGTACAGCAGTGGCACGAAGTACCACAAATCGGTCGTGGGGAATGGGGGTAGCGGGACAGTCTTTCAAGATAGTGTCTCTGCGAAATACCCTGCGGATAGCTCACAATCCTCGAGCTGGAGGGTGTCGATTCTCTGGGCGATCTCTTACCGAGTCGTCCTCAAGGGGAGCGCCGCGAGTCTCTCAGCAGGCACAGGTGGTCGGAGATCGGGAGCCGCGATTCCGTCAGCAAGGCTCAGATGGTTCAATAGCTGGGGGCCGCGAGTCACTCAGCAGGCCCAGGTGGTTCAGTGCTCGGGAGCCGCGACCTCGTCAGCAGGGCTCAGATGGTTCGATAGCAAGAGGCCGCGAGTCACTCAGCAGGCCCAGGTGGTTCCGTGCTCGGGAGCCGTGACCTCGTCAGCAGGGCTCAGATGGTTCAATAGCAAGAGGCCGCGAGTCACTCAGCAGGCCCAGGTGACTTCAGCGTTCAGGAGCCGCGACAGCGTCAGCAGGCTCGGGTGGTTCCAGGTCTTCTCTGCCTTCGTTTCTCCGGCACCCCTTGTTATACTCCGCTTGCTCTTTGAAGTCCGGGGTCCTCGCAGAGGGGAAACTGGGGTGACGGAGGGGGTTCGGCGGGATTTCCTGCCGCTCACTTCTTTGGTCTTTTCAGGTGGGTCTGGGAGGGACCCCAGACGCTCGGCAGGGGAGGCGCCTGCTCCCCAGGGGCCTGGTGGCCGATCGAGTCTTCCCGGGGAAGGCGACCCGAGGTGTGACTGGGCTGGCGCCTTTGGGTCTGGCTCGAGGGTTCCCGCTCCCTCGGTCGGACATGCGTGGTAGGGTGTCGAGTCTGTCAGGGCTCTGGCCGGCCCTCGGATCTGGGTGGCTGGGGCGGCCGGAGTCGGAGATGTCGTGTCTTGAGGGTGGTTGCAGGTTGGCTGGATGATTGGGAGGGCAACGCCGTGAGGCCGGTCTCACACCCTGCGGTGCAGGCCTCCCCCCCACATTCCCCCTGAGCTCCAGGGGCCCCCTCCAGCACTGGCAGGTTCCTGGCCTGAGCGCACCGACTGGGTCCAAAATGTGTGTGGGGGGTGGCCCGCATGTATTTTGAAGGGAGGCCCCCTCATGTTTCGTCACGCCACTGCTCGGTGCAGTCTGGGGGGCAGGTATGACAAAAGTTGCCACGGCTACTTCTGGTTCCTGGTCCTACCCTGGGGCCACCAATGAGCTGCAGAATCCTGTCCTTTCTGCAGAAGCCCAGTGACCACCTATGGAGCAGCATTCCTCTAGTTTGGGACCAGTGACAGCATAGGCAGTGGCTCTCAGCTGTCAATCAGAAGTGGCTCCTTCCTCTTGGCTGTAAGACTAAACGTGAATGTGAACAACAGGGGCGGCTGCTCCGCAATGATGAGGAGGGTCGGCCCGCTGGCTCAGAGCCAGCACCCGTAAAATAAAACAATAACCTATCATTGCTTTATATTTCAGCTGCTGTCTGAGCCAGCGTGTGTAGGGAGGGGTGGGGCTGGGCCATGGGAGGAGGACTTCTAAGTGCGCATGTGTGTTGGCTGGCCGTCTTAAGTTTCCCAACCCAGCAGTATAGAACAGCCAGGATGGAGAAATAGCACAGACTCCTGTGCCTGAGTGGAACTTCAAAGCCCATTCAGGCCAATCCCTGCTCTCATAGCATGAGAGCAGCACAGCCATTGCACAGGGAGTCTGTGATGCTGTCCCAGTGTCTGCTGGGACCAAGAAGAACGCCGAGGTGCGATGTGGGAAGCAGGCAGCAGCCTCATTTAAGTTTTCCTTTCTTTTTTTAATTATTATTAGTAAATTACCCCCGCGCACTCCCCCTCCGTGCTCCCTCCACTCCCCCCACAGCTTTTTAGGTCGAGCATTTGAGACCTCTAGTAACTTCTCTTGTGGGGTTGAAGCCATCCCCCTGCTCGCCATTTGTTTGTTTTAGTGTCCTTTAAAAATCCTCTCTTACTAGTGGTCAATCCTTCTCTTTGTCCCTCCTGTTTGTCTTTCTGTTCCTCCCACACAGCAGGGACTAAGGGGCCCATTAGCATGGCGGATGGATCGCCACCGCCGAACCGGCGGTGGCGATCCGCCCAACAAAACACCCCGCCGGATGGCTTTTTACTCCCTGTCACATTAGCATGGCAGGGGGTGCTGCGGCGGACGGAAAGACTGACCGCCGCTTTTCTGCCAGTAGGCAATCGTCACGATTGCCTGCCGGGCGGAAAAGACCTATAATATGGTGGCGGTGCAAAGGCACCGCCATCCATATTATGATGTGGGCGGTGTTATGCCTTTCCATGGCGGAGACTCCGCCATGGAAAGGCATGCGGGAATCGCTTTGGGGGACCGTTGTGGGCCCCCAGGGGGTTGGAGGGGGCTGCACTTGGGGGTTACCCCCCTACATTGGCATACACAAGGTGGCAGGAACCACGCGGTGCCTGCACGTTGTGCATGCCAATGCACAACATGCATTTCCTACATTCTGGCGGGTGCTGTAATGACTGTACTTTTCACTAAAAGGACACACTCAAACCCTGCACTCCCACCTTGGAGGCAAATTTACCACTGCACCTTTAAAACACAAACACTTTGAGCAGCACCCCCTAAAGACGAGGAAAGGACGCATCACTCCCTTTAGGTGAGGCAAGAAAACAAATTTAGGTGCATTTAACACAAGTTTATTAATGCAATGTTTAAAACGGTAGACCAAATATATCAGTAAATGCAGATTCCCAAGTATCAATTAACTACAATAAACAATCAGAATAAAATGCAGTGTATATACACACATAGCAAAGAGTAGAAAATATAGATATAATGGTTAGGAACACCTCTACAACTGAATTTGCATCATTCTTGCCAACTCAAGCTGGGAAAGCCCTTCAACAGCCCAGGAAGGAGTTCAGTCAGGACTCAAGTTCTGTCACCTCCACAGCAATACGTCTATTCTGTGGCGAGCTTCCACCTGGCCCCCAAAGGCTCCCAGCTTAAATACCATTACTAAAGTGAGGCGAAGCTTCTAGAAAGCCTCGCCCCCATAGCTGTACCAGTCTGCGTCAAGCCCAAGACGGAGGCTGGCCAGGCTCCTGTATTTTGACTTTGAGGCAGTGTTGCACATTCTACAGATAATATCCAGCTTACAAGTGAAGAGCAGAACCTGCCCTCCCCACTTTGCAGCTACGTGCGAGCAGAAAGGCAAAACCAGAAAACAATATGACATGAGGCCATGTCAAAGTCAGTAGTAAGAACTCATAATTAACAAGCAAGGCAAAGTCAGAAAACAAGATGTCATGAGGCCATGTCAAAGCCAATAGTCAAAGTCAGAAAGCAAGATGACATGAAGCTATGTCAAAGCCAATAGTCAAAGTCAGAAAACAAGATGACATGAGGCCATGTCAAAGCCAATAGTAAGCACTTATAATTCTCACCAATGTACAACACAATGCAGGTGTACATCACTGCCCACAACATTGCACTTTGAAACCAAAGAGTACATTCCACACCTCTCTCTCCCTCTCACGCTTTCAAATGCACATCTCACACCTTCTATTCTGGGCAAGTCTATTCTACTTCGTGACAGCTCCCACTGAAAGACAGCAAGATTACAAGAAAGAAGAGAAGCAGGCATATGCAGGACCGTCTCATATATCCAGGCTAGGGTAAAATAACATACTAAAGTCATTTAAAATGGTGTTATTCGAAGGTCATCATAGGGTGCCAAACCACAAGAGTGGCTCTTTCACTACAGGTGCTGCACACAGCACCGCCCGCCACAATGTTGGATATGTGGGATGCGACCGCCAGGGTGACGGTCGCATCCTAATTGGCGGGGACCACCGCACCACTGGCATCCGGTCCCAGCACCGCTAGGGTGGTGGACGGACTGATCCTAATGGCCCCCTTAGTACTGTATTATTACGCTTTGGTTGTTTATGTATAGTTTAGGGACTTTTTTCTTTCTCCTTTCGTGCTCGTGTTAGTTTTTGCCTGTGTTCAGCTCGCATTTTAATGGAGATTTCCTCCCTCCCATGTGGATGCATGCCCGTGCCACTCCCCTTGTTATTTAGTGTTGCAGGCACAACAGCTATGGACTTTGCCGAATGTATAACCCCCACTATAATGGAATTACTATTTTGTTTATAAGCTACGGACTTCCCAGACTGTCAGCGGTGAATTTTCAAAAGTCCCGGGATGTAATTGCACTGGGATACACGTAGGGGGTTTAACTGCATTTTCACACGCGTTTATGCTTCATTACTCACAATATATGTAATTTTGTGCAGTTAATTTCCATCACCAACCACTTTCCCCAACAGTAATGTTTTAATCTCATTTTCTACAATATTTTTGCGGTGGTTTCTCACCCACCCTGGGTCTTACTGCACCATCATAACGCACAATATCTATTGTTTATATTACAAGTGCCTCAGTTTGTAAGCTCAGTAAGGAGGTGGCGCTCGCTCGCTTCCTCAGCTGGTATATATTTTATTGAATGTGGTACACTAGAACAACACTGGTTTTAAATTGGAAGGATATAAGGCTAGATAGTCCTTCTGGATGGCAAAAGTGGGAAACAGCAGACAGAGGCCAGGATTTGTTTTCTTGTGGGAAACATCCCCTCCAGCAATCCGTTTGTTGGTCTGGCCGGAAGACCTTTGACCCCTATCTGCCTCACCATCTTTTGTTAATCTGGGAGCAGGGGCCCCAACCTGAACATTGCTTGCTTTTCCTCACATGCTGTCACAGTTAACACTTCCCTCACAAATCCCAGACACTGGTCTACATTCTTTGCCTGCTTCCTCAACCGCATTTTAAATATATTTACTTTATTCTTCATGGTGACTTCTGATGCAATTGGGGTCTTGCTTGAACTTTGCCTACTTTTATGCTTCTCCAAATATAATGCAGTTGTGTCCAGCTACGAACTTCCCCTATAGTCCAAGTTAATTTTTCATCAGTTCCAGAGCTTAATTGTACTGGGATACGCCGCAGGCTACATCACATTGTTTAAATAAGTTACAGTGGGTTCTAGCTTTTGAATGTTTTCACTATTGGAGTTCCATCGTAACACACTTTTATGCTTCCCTAATATTGTGCATTTTATTACCAGTTCCGGGTTTATACACTATCAAACCTAATGTTGTCTTGTGTATTTTACAGGCACATTACTGTACCGAAACAGGGCTCTTCAAGTAAACTAGATAGGTTTGCTGAAGCTTCGGTTTGTATTGACCTGCGCCACAGACTCTGAAAGCTACACTGGCCCTGCCCACAAATCGGCGCCGAGGTCGTCGATTACAAGCATAGGTGGGCACTCTGTGAAAGGCCCGCTGATTCCTCGGCCCCTGGTCCATTCTCAACAAGCAAGAAACGCATTACCGTCCCGCTATCTACCGATCACACTTAGGGGTGTGTTCCTTTGTAGTGTGTACAACCTACCTCTCAGGGACCGACTCCAAAATGTGTTCCATCGGATATCTCACCACCAAGACAGATCAGCGAGTTTCGCGCTCGCTGCTGACATCAGGTGTGATGGTATGGTTACGGCATCTTAATTCTGAGATCAACTCACCCTGCTATCCTTACGCAGTCGGTACATGGCATGCCCTTTGTTGGCAATTGGTAAGGCCAGAGGTTACAACCATAAAACCCCAGCATCACTTACAGCTCCCACCATCACCCTGACCATACCCACTCATGCCCAGTCACCCTAGGAGCAGGCCATGCGGCAATTACTTCTCAGAGAGAGGGTGCAGCACCTAGATGCCATGCGAGTTGCTCACTTTTCGCTTGAAAAAAGAGCTGACCTCTTAAAACATTAACCGGTGTGCTGTGAAAGTGGCTCCTGTCACAGTTCCTCGCAAAAATCAATGATGTGCAGCCCACTAGTGGACTCCTGTATGAGGAGTCTTGTTTCTGGTCCAAAATCTGTTCCTTCGCATATCTCACCGCCAAGACAGTTCAGCGAGTTTCGCGCTCGCTGCTGACATCAGGTGTGATGGGACGGTGTAAGAAAGGGGGTTTCTGGTGCAGTAACCCCCCCTTTTTTGCCTAATAGCTGATGCACTTTTCCTTGTTGTGCCCTGGGTTCCTGCCAATCAGGTGCCCAGGGCCTGTGTTCCTTCCCTAAAAACTGCCTAACAGCCAAAACCCAAATTGGCAAACCCTGGCCACATGTCAGCCCCTGGTAAATGGTACCCTAGGTACCCAGGGCCCTGTGACCAGGGAAGGCCTCTAAGGGCTGTAGCACTCATTGTGCCACCCTTAGAGGCCCTGTACCCTAACACACACACACTGCTCTTGCAGGCTGAGTGTCTGGGTACAAGACAAAACAAAGTCGACATGGCACACATCCCTGTGGGCCATGCCCACCACCTACACTTCCCTGGCATACATCAGCCACCCCTCTAGCTGGGTGCCCTATGCCAGTGGTGTGGGCACAGGAGCATGAGCCCTGTGCCCCTACAGTACCTAGGTCCATTCCTGGGCACTGTAATTTCAGTGCTGCCATTTAAGAGTACATGGTGCTGAGAGCTCGTCAAACACGAACTCCATAGCACCATAATGGCAACACTGAAGACTGAGAAGTTTGGTATCAAACTTCTCAGCACATTAAACCCGCACTGATGCCAGTGTGGGATTTAATGTACCAAGCACCCCAGAGGGCATCTTAGAGATGCCCCCTGAAACCTAACCTACAATCCACATCTGGTCTGGGAGGCTGCCTAGGCTGCCACACAGCAGACATGTTGCTGGACCCCTGGGTAGGAGAGCCTCTGCTCTCCTGGGCCTGCAACAATGCACATCCTGGGCGAGGTGCTAAATCTCCTCCCCAGGATGGGCAGGGGGAAGCTTCAAAGGCATGCCACTTCTGTGAGCTTCCCCAGGCCACTGCAACCCCCCACTCTGGCGGGAAGCTTGGCCAGAAACCCCAAATAAGGACAGGGGATGTGCCAGCCTGCCAACCCCACCCCTCAGGTGGGGGAGGCGAGGTGAAGCACATCTCTGGGCTCTCGCCATCTTGAAGATGGGAAGCCCTTCCCAATCAGGACTAAGCCACTGCCCCCCTCCCACAGGAGAGAGGCTGGATAGGGGGTGTACCCACCCCAGGACAGGGACCCATTGGTCCCTGCCCTTCACCTACCTGTAACGCCCCTAAATGTAGTATTTAGTGGCACCCTGAACCTTCCTTCCCCAGATTCCAGATTCCGAAATACGAAGAAGAGCTAGAAGAAAGAAGACCTGCCCCAACCCGGCATCTCTTGTGGCCAGCAACCTCACAAACCCCGGAGGACCTGGCTACCTTTTGACTCTAAGCCCCCTGGGACTCCCATGAGTAGAGGCTCTACTCAAAATCTACTTCTAATCCCTGGCAGCAGCCCGGAACCGCGAACCCAGCACACTCTGCACCCGCCAAGCCTGGCCTGTGCCGGAGTGAACAAAGACCACGAGGATGACCCCACGGCGACTGTGACCCCGAGTCCAGCACCCAACACTCCTCGACACTCCTGAAGAAGCCTGCAGCCTCAGAACCAGGTGCCCCCCCAACCGCGATCAACAAAGGGTAAGATTTCCCGACACCAAAAGGCACCCCTGCACCCGGCGCCCCACGGCCCCCTGTGTCCAATCCCGGGGTACCTACCTGTTAGAAAGGATAGACGGACCGGGAGGGTCGGCCGGGGTCAGGAGGAGAGGTCTCCGGGGAGAGCCGTCTCCAGCGATCGTACAGACAAGTAACTTCCCCCCCACAGACAGATACCACACACGGATAAGGTTCAGTGTTCTTTATAAGCACTTCTTAAGGTACGGTTGAATGGTACAAGGAGGTCTGGACTCAGGGGTCCCCTCGATTCAAGTCTCTCAAAGCAGGGTAAGGGGTAGCGGGACAGTCTGTCTACCAGTCAGGTAGTTTGGATGAGATGATGATTAGCTCACAATCCTCGAGCTTAGTTGGTACGGGCCGCGGCAGCGCCAGCAGGTCCCGGTGGAGATGGTCGGTACACGGTCCGCGGTAGCACCAGCAGGTCCCGGAAAGATGGTCGATGTACGGTCCGCGGCAGCGCCAGCAGGTCCCGGTGAGGATGGTCGTTACAACGGGCCGCGGCAGCGCCAGCAGGTCCCGACGAGGATGGATGTTGTAGAAGGCCGCGGCAGCGCCAGCAGGCAGGACGATGGTTCACAAGAGCGGGCTACGGCAGCGCCAGTAGTCCGTCAAGGCTGAGTTCTCTCGGTGTCTCTCGACTCCAGGATACAACTGCCTTCCTGCTCCGGAGTTGCCCCAGTTATAGGGCAGGCGCCCTTTGATGTCCGGACCCTCGCACTTGGAGGTCGGAGGGCCCGGGATGAAGGTGTCCAGACACCCAGCAGGGGGTGGAGCCAGCGCCTGGGGGAGCTGGAGGCGATCGGCACCTGGCGGGGGAAGAGCTCTTGACACTTCGTCCTCCCATTGACCTGCCAAGTGGTCCGCTCACCTCCCGGGTGGATGGTGGTGCCGGGATGTCGGGGCCGGCCAGGCCCGGGGTTAGGGTCGGGGCGAGGCCACGCGGCCTCGTGGTGCAGGGCCCAAGATGGCGGCTTGAACCGGCCGGGGGAGCCGGTGGTGCTGGGCCCCGTGATGAGTAGAGGTCCGAGGGCAGAAGATCCGTCGGGAGACGGGGTACAGGTGCTTTTCGTGGGTTATGCCTGGTGGGCCGGAGCTCGGGCCCTGTCGTGCGGGGAGGGAGCAAGCCCTTCGTGTGGCCTGTCCAACACTACCTATCCTCCAACTACCTAACTTACCTCTCGAAGTGGTGGTGGCACCTGAAGAATCTTCGTCCCCGAGCTTGCAGTCTTTTTCTAAACCGGAGCTTTCCCATTGAAATCAATTGAGAGCCCGAAGGCTCAAAAGCACCCTGCACCCAGACGCCCGAGTGGCCCTGGCAGTGCAACCTCTACACCTACCTACTACCCCACTTGCCCTGAGTAAGTGACCAGGAGCCCAGCTCCCACAGCCGCATGGTCTGCTAGTCAGCAGCCACCAACCAAGGTCCCCCTACCTCTCATAGGATAACATTGGGCCTAACTCTCTCTGCACCCGGCCGCCCTTGTGCCACTGAGGGTGAACCATCTGTACCTACCTGACCCTGGGAGGCCCCTGAGTCTATGCCCAGAACCTTAACTCTGCCAGTCGAGTACTTACCTTTAAACCAATAACTCAATTTTCTCCTTAGGTAACATTGACTGGTTTTTCCTGAAGTTTCTTTTAAGTGTGGACTTTTGAAAACTTAAAATATTCACCAAAAATCAGCCGAGTAACGAAAACGAAAATACTAACCTGCTATTAGGTGAGCTCCCAGTGCTGGATCTTGGTACCCAGCACTAACTCTGAAAAATACTTACAACTGTACTTACCAGTAACCCAATTTTCTCCCATAGGAAATCATTGACTGTTTTTCCGTGAAATATTTTCTGTCAACTTTTAAAATAGCAAAATATTGTCTAAAAATCATCACAGTAATTAAGTCGACTTTTATCACTTGTTTCTAAGTACTGTCCCAGGACTGAATCTAGGATCCAGTCCTGGAATTCCAAAAGTAATCCAAAAAGTAATCTGTTGCAAATAACTTGAAACTTCCATTGAGCTCAATACATTGTTGTGTTTAAAATAGAGTTGCCTATTGCAACCACTTGTAACTTTCTACAAAAGCCAATTTCATATTGCAAAAGTATTTTTATAAAGCATCTCATTCTGAGGAAGTATATTTTAATACCAAGTGTGGTTCTAAAATAAAACAAGAATATATTTTTTATATATAAACCATTGGCCTAGAGTTCAGTTCTTGAGTGTGTGAGACCATTTGCTGGCTGAGTGTGTGCAACAAATGCTTTACACTGTCCTCTAATACTGCCTTACTGCTCGACCAAGCTACCACTTTAGAGAGTAAGGTTATATCTAAGTTTAGCCTCTGCCAAACCTCTGGGGACTGTGGCCTCTGTGCACCCTGTACCTATTTGGGAACAGTATATACAGAGCCACTTTCTCACAGACGATTGCTGTCAGAGTTCCTCCCAAAGAACAACGGTGTGCAGACCAGTAGCGGACTCCTGTATGAGGAGTCTCGGTTCTGGTGCTGTGTGTGAACACGGCTGCAGTGCTTGGTTTGGTAGCATGTACACGTGTGTAAGAAGAGGGCCGACTGGACCTCCTTCACTGCAGTCTGTGGTGCAGAATGGACAGTGCGTGCTTGGTACCTGTGGCCAGCTCTCCTCCTGTTGCACCCAGTTACCTACAACTGTTGCATCTTCAGTACATTAAACCTACTTGTGTGTCCATTATCTTGATTTAAAACATGTTATGCCCTTGGTCCAAGCCCTCGGCTCGCAGGGCCCTTCTACACCCGGGGGAGGGGTTCTTGTCGCTCTTTGGTTGGAGACATTCACACCTCATCAATCTAATGTGGGCCGTTAATGTTCAGGTATTTACATTATTGTGAGAAGTTGGCCTGGTATATGATGCTCACTAGTTAAAGTGATCACCTTGTACCATGCCAAGCAACCCTTATGGTGTGGTTGTAAGTCAACCTTTTCGGACTAGCTGCCCTAGTGGTAGCGTAGGCTAAGCAGTCTTTGAGGCTAAACTCGTGAAGCGTGTTAAGCCAGCTGTTTTACCAAATGCAACCCCCTTTTATACCAATGAAAGGACACCACACAGATATATATTCAAAATATATATGTATTTATTTCTCAAAGTAACCCCTAGTCTCTTTATGAGCACAGGAGCACAAATCGTCAAACAAGATTACAGTAGAATACACAGAAGTTGCACTTTATATGGATAGGCCCTGGTGGCCGCTCAAACCATATACTAAAATAGTGGTATAAGTACCACGAACAGAAAAGGGAAAAGGCCTAGGGCCTCTAGAATCGCTGGGCCTACAAGGAGCTAACTTCAGTTAGTGACCAGGAGGTCCACGGGTGGCGTGTGCAGAGCAAATAGTCACACGCGTGCTCCCATAGGTTTCAATGGGTGCGTAAAAAGTACAAAGTTACTGCAAAAAGGATCTTCCGGATGGACTAGGAACTCAAGATTTGGAACACAGGCACTAGAGATGTAATACTACACTTGGGCACAGGTGTGCCAGCTTTACCTCACCCACAGGAAGCGGGCGCATAGGCCTCGAAGTGCGTCGGGTTTCTTCTATCTGTTCCGTGGAGCCTGAAGACAAAGATGCTGCAGGCGGTCGGTCCGGGAGAGATGCAGTGGATCCAAGAGTGGATCGGAGATGTTGAAGACCTGTAAGCAGAGGGGACAGTGTTCACAGTCACTAGCCAGTGACCAGCGTGGCACCAGGTGGGTACCAGGCAATGTCGGGTGCAAACAGGAAGAAAGGTGTAGCTTGTCTCTGCAGCCACGTGGTCCCTGGAGGTTGACGACGTCCAGGAGTCGGTTCACGAGCTGTCCCACGCAGGCTCTCACTGTCGGCGGTGTCGGCGACTTGATCGAAGCAAACAAGCCTTGGCAAAAGCAATTGTTGTAGGAGATGAAATAAGCTGATGGTTCTGACCAGCCAGGTCAGAAGGACTGCTCCTTTGGAGGGGAGCAAGGGCCAGTCTGGAGCATCCAGACCAGTGGTGTATTTCGTAAAGTTCGTCGCCAAGATGGCTACTAGCCAGCGGGCCAGCAACCGGTTAGGCGCGTCGAGTGGCAAAATGCAGAAGGGCCCCACGCAGATCGTGGAGATGCTGGAGGGCTCACCTTTGGTGCAGATGCTGCTCGAGGGTTGGGCTTCTCAGATCCCAAAGCACAACTTGGAGGGAGCCTCGGTTGTTGCACTTGTCAGCTTGTCGTGGTCGTTTCAAGATGGCTGGCTCCACGTGTCTCGGTGCCTCCACGGGTCTCCTCTTTTCAGGGACTGTGGATCGGGCGGTGAGAGGTCTGGAGGTCCAGGTCTTGTCAGTCTCTGGGCTCGGGCTCCGGCGGGAGGCGGCGGCAAAGGAGACGTTGATTCGCTGGATGGTGCTTGCGTTAGCAAGGTGGTCACTCCCTGACCACAGGGGAGATTGGCTTCAGTCCTCTGTGCGGCAGAGCGTCGAAGTTCCCGTCTTCTTCTTAGTGTTAAGTTGATTCCAGGATGTCTGAAGTCTTAGGACACAGCTCCTACCTTTAAGCGGATTCTAGGGGCCGGACTACCTGCTAGGTCCCTCCCTATGGGTGGGACCAGGAAGGGGGGTGGTTACACCCCCAATCCTTTGTCCAGCTCGCCCCAGGCCCGGGACTGGTGTGCCCCAGGACCGGTTTGAACTGGCATATGCACCGAGGCTCCTTGTGAGCCACAGGCATGTCTGGTTTCTTTCAAGCCCTACCTGACCAATACACAAAATCCTGTCTGGGGTGGTGCACGCACCTCCCCTGGCAGGAAACCCTTTGTCCACACCTCCCAAGCTGGAAGGACTCCCAGCAGCAGGAGGGCAGACTTGTGTCTGTGGTGGCAGCTTCCATTTTGTGGAGCTGAGGCTATGTCTGATTTTACCCGGGTTTCAGGTACTGTACATGTCGTGTCCCTCTAGAAGGGTGGAATGCTAACCCCGTCGCCAGGATTGGCGAGGGGTTAGTATTCCAATTCGTATGACACCTTACTCGACATGTTTTGATAAAGCCAAACCAAAGATAGCATTTAACCGCGAGGTTCATAATGCACTTAAGAGTATATGGTATGACGATATCTGGAAACAGTAGAAGGAAGTTGTTCCGACCACTGCAGACAGGCTCAGCTCATGCCAGAGCACCATCTCACATGGAACCAAGCACTCTGCTTTCAGGATTGTTAAGGCCTGCCATAGGAGTGACTTATAGGTTACCAGGTGGCCCATTTAAGGTTAGGTATAGGTATACTACACCTTAGTAAGAGGTGATTACACCAACTTACCCCAGCTGAGTGATCAGCCAGTTGTGTCAAATTGTTAGGCCAAGCCTGGGGTGGCATAATACATGCTTCAGCCCTTGGCAGGCCTTGGGTACACCAATGCCCTGGGTACCTAGTGTACACTGGTACAGGGGCTGACAGGGTGATCCACTTCCAATTGGTTATGCACCTAGGGTGCATAGTTTTAATTTAGTAGAGAGAACAGCAGGCTGGGGGTCTGATTGGCAGGCCCACAGCCTCAATATGTCAAAAACCAGTGAAGCAAAAAGCAAAAATTTGGGGTGACCATAGGATAGCAGACCCTACTCTCCTACACAACCCCCCCCCCCAAACGCTGGGACATTAAGCTAGCCTTGACCAGTCTCGTCTTCATGTCCTAAGTGGAAGTACCTGGAGAGACCATCTGCATTCCCATGGTCAGTACCTGGCCGGTGCTCCACTGTAAAGTCCATCCCCTGTAGGGAAATGGACCACCTAAGCAGTTTGGGGTTTTCACCCTTCATCTGATTTAGCCACAAGAGGGGCTTATGGTCGGTCTGAATCTTGAAGTGAGTGCCAAACAAGTATGGCCTCAGCTTCTTCAGGGCCCACACCACAGCAAAGGCCTCCCTCTCAATAGCTGACCAATTCTTCTCTCTGGGGGTCAACCTTCTGCTAATAAAAGCAATGGGTTGGTCTTGACCATCTACATTAAGTTGTGACAGCACAGCTCCCACACCCAACTCAGAAGCATCTGTTTGGACAATAAACTCTTTGGAGTAGTCAGGACTTTTCAGGATAGGTGCAGAGCACATGGCCTCCTTTAGGTCATCAAATGCCTTTTGACAGCTTACTGTCCACTGAACCTTTTTGGGCATCTTCTTGGATGTCAGATCATTAAGAGGAGTCACAATGGACCCATAGTTCTTAACAAACTTCCTGTAGTACCCAGTCAAGCCCAAGAAAGCTCGAACTTGAGTCTGGGTGGTTGGAGGGGACCAGTCCTTGATGGATTGTATCTTACTCTCCAGTGGTTGAACTTGGCCTCCACCTACAAGGTGGCCCAAATATACAACCTTACTCTGCCCTTTCTGGCACTTAGTAGCCTTGATAGTGAGGCCTGCCCTTTGCAGAGCCTCAAGAGCCTTCTTCAGGTGGATCAGGTGATCCTCCCAGGTGGAGCTAAAGACAGCAATGTCATCAAGATATGCTGCGCAAAAGTCATCCAACCCAGTAAGGACTTGGTTCACCAGCCTTTGGAAGGTGGCAGGTGCATTCTTCAGACCAAAGGGCATCACCACAAACTGGTAGTGCCCACCTGGGGTTGAGAATGCTGTTTTGGCCTTAGACTCCTCAGCTAATCTGATTTGCCAATAGCCAGCTGTTAAGTCAAATGTGCTCAAAAACTTTGCAGAAGCTAGTTTGTCTATGAGCTCATCTGCCCTTGGAATAGGGTGTGCATCTGTCCTGGTGACAGCATTGAGTCCTCTGTAATCCACACAGAACCTCATCTCTCTCTTGCCATCTTTGGTGTGAGGTTTGGGGACCAGAACCACTGGGCTAGCCCAGGGGCTCTCTGAGGGTTCAATGACACCTAATTCCAGCATTTTATGTACCTCAGCCTTTATACAGTCCCTGACGTGGTCAGGTTGTCTGTAAAGCTTGTTCTTTACAGGCAGACTGTCACCAGTGTCCACCACATGGGTACACCAGTCAGTTTGACTAGGTATCAAGGAAAACATATGTGAAAATGATTGTAGAACCTGTCTACATTCAGTCTGCTGATGGGCAGTGAGGTTGCCTCCAAGGGTCACTCCTTCAACTGAGCCATCTTCAGGGTTCTGAGACAACAGGTCTGGGAGAGGGTCACTCTCTTCCTCCTGTCCCTCATCTGTAGCCATGAGCAAGCCCATGTCTGCCCTGTCAACATATGCTTTAAGCCTGTTAACATGGAGTACCCTGTGGGGACTCCTGGGAGTTCCTAGGTCGACCAAGTAGGTGACCTCTCCCTTCCTTTCCAGGATTGTATGGGGTCCAGACCATTTGTCTTGGAGTGCTGCTGGGGCCACTGGCTCCAACACCCATACCTTCTGTCCTGGCTGAAACTCAACCAAGACAGCCTTTTGGTCATGCCAAGCTTTCTGTAAGGCCTGGCTTGCCTCAAGGTTTTTGGATGCCTTCTCCATATACTCAGCCATCCTGGAGCGGAGACCAAGTACATAGTCCACTATGTCTAGCTTAGGCTTTTTGAGAGGTAACTCCCATCCTTCCTTCACCAAACACAGTGGGCCTCTCACAGGGTGCCCAAACAACAATTCAAAGGGGCTGTAGCCAACTCCTTTTTGTGGGACCTCTCTGTAAGCAAACAGAAGGCAGGGTAGAAGGATGTCCCATCTTCGCCTGAGCTTTTCAGGTAATCCTTTGATCATACCCTTTAGGGTCTTGTTGAATCTCTCAACAAGCCCATTGCATTGTGGGTGATAAGGGGTGGTGAACTTGTAGTTGACACCACATTCCTTCCACATAGCTGTCAAGTACCCTGACATAAAGTTGGTACCTCTGTCAGATACTACCTCCTTAGGAAACCCCACTCTGGAGAATACTCCCAGCAGGGCCCTGGCCACAACAGGAGCTGTAGTGGTCCTAAGGGGAATTGCCTCTGGATACCTGGTGGCATGATCCACTACCACCAGTATAAATCTGTGCCCAGATGCAGTGGGAGGATCCATGGGACCCACTATGTCTATTCCCACTCTTTCAAAGGGGACCCCCACCACAGGTAGTGGTATTAGGGGGGCCTTTGTTGTGCCACCTGATTTGCCACTGGCTTGGCAGGTCACACAGGAGCGACAAAACTCCTTTGTATCTTCATTCATATGAGGCCAGTGAAAGTGAGGGACAAGCCTGTCCCATGTCTTATTCTGGCCTAAGTGTCCTGCTAAAGGAATGTCATGGGCCAAGGTAAGAAGGAAGCCCCTAAATTGCAGAGGTATAACCAACCTCCTGGTAGCACCAGGCTTGGGGTCTCTAGCCTCTGAATAAAGGAGTCCTTCATCCCAATACACTTTATGGGTACCTTGAGCATTCCCAGCAGCCTCAGCAGCAGCCAGCTGTCTGAGGGGTTCAAGAGAGGGACAGGATAACTGAGCCTGCCTCAAGTCAGCCCTTGAAGGTCCCCCTGTCCCCAGAAACTCAACCTGATCAGGTTCAAGCTCTTCAGGGACAGTTCCTTCAGGGTCCTCTAGATCAGCTTCCTGGGAAGGCTGATCATCACTCTGAGGCAGGGGGGAAGGCACTGCCTTGACCCTCCTGTTCTTCTTCTTGGTAGGTGCTTGGTCCATTGTTCCAGGATCCAAGACCTGAGGTTCAGTGAGGCACTTTTTGGCCTGTGACCTAGTCACAGCAAGGACATGTGATGATATACCTAACATCTCTGCATGAGTCCTGTACTCCACTTCTGACCATAGAGAACTCTCTAGGTCATTGCCCAACAAACATTCTACTGGGAGGTCTGCACTAACCACAACCCTTTTGAGGCCAGTTACCCCTCCCCATGAGAAGTTAACAACTGCCACACTATGTGAAGTAGTGGCATTGCTGGCATTGGTCACCAGGTAGTTCTCACCTGGTATGTACTGTCCAGGGTCCACAAAGCCTGGTGTCACCATAGTGACACTGGCACATGTGTCCCTGTAGGCTTGAGCCACTTTGTCATTAATTAAAGGAGTCTGTCTGTACTTGCCCAGGTTACTGGGGCTCACAGTCAGGGACAAATCAATGTCCCCATCACAGATCAAGACTGCCTGTGTCAGGGTTCTGTCTAAGTCAGAATCTCCTTCAGTACCCATAGTGATTCCCACTACACCCTTTGTCTGGGGACCAACACTGCTAACAGTAGTACTGGGAGCAGGTGCCTTAGGGGCAACAGTGTTGGGGGCTCCACCCTTTTTGCAATCACTAGTCCAGTGAGTTGTATTTTTGCAATGATTGCACCAGGGTTTCTTTTGACCTTCTTTCTTCTTTTTGGACTGTTGTTGGGACCCACCCTCCTTAGCAGTAGTTTGGGGCCCTGTTGAAGACTTCTGGTCTTTAGGTTTCTGATCTCCACCCTTTTGGTCTGTTTTCTTCTGATCACCCCCTTGGCCCTGGTTCTGGTTCTTTTGCTTAACCCTGGTTCTGACCCATTTGTCTGCCTTCTTTCCCAATTCTTGGGGAGAGGTCAGATCAGAGTCAACCAAGTGTTGATGCAGTTGCTGGTTTTGACAGTTATTTAAAATCTGTTCTCTCATCATCAAATTATACAATCCTGTAAAATCAGATACCTTACTTCCCAGCAACCAACCCTCCAAAGCCTTAGTGGCACATTCAACATATTCAGACCAGTCCTGAGTCTGTGTCTTTTGGGTGTCTCTGAACATTAACCTGTACTGTTCAGTGGTTAAGCCTAACCCATCTACCAGAACACTCTTCAGGACTCTGTAATTTCTGACATCCTCTTCTCTGACAGTGAGGAGTCTGTCTCTGCCTCTTCCTTCAAAGGAGAGCCAGAGGATTGCTGCCCACTGGTCTTCAGGAACCTGCTGTACCTTGCAGGCTCTCTCAAGAGCAGTTATCCATTTGTGGATGTCATCCCCACTTTTGTAGGGGGGCACAACCTTAGACAGGTTCCTATTATCAAAGACCCTATCTTTGTCCTTAGGGACAATGCTGCCACCAGTGGGTATAGACCCACTCTCTCTAGGTTGCCTAGCCTTGTTCAGTTTTTCTTCCATCAGGGCTACCTCTAGCTCCTGCTTCCTGATCCTCAGCTGGGCTTCCTGCATTCTGGCCTCATGTTCCCTCCTCTGAGGGGTGGTCATCCTTTTCCTGGAGTGACCTTGAGAGCCTCTAGAGCCATGGGAAGCATTGGAGTCACCTGAGCGATTCCTTTGCCTCCCAAGCCCTGTGTTAAGTCCACTGGGGAGATCCAATGGGGTAAACCCACTGTCAATCCCCAATAGCCTTAGTTTAGCTGGGCCAAGTATAACACTTGGCACTGGGCTAGTTCTCCCTTCATCATCACTACTTTCTGTATCCTCACCACTTTCCTCCCCTGTAGTATGATTCTCATCTAAGGGATGGCTATTGGAACTGGGTACCTCTGTAGCATCTTCAGAAGGGGGGCCTCCTGTTCCTGACCCTAAGGGGGCTAACTGGGAAGCTTTCCTGAGTTCTCTCTGATTCGCATCATTTTGTAAGAGTTCTCTGAGCTCAGCAGAGGTAGGGTTCTTGGGCTGTTTAAGGCCTCTAAGAGTTGCCAAATGCCTGAGCTCATTCTGGTTAAGGGTAGCAAAGCTGGATGGTGCCCTCTGGGGGTCACTCTCAACAGAGATGGGTACAGTGGACCCCTCTGCCCCGGCCATTGCTCTTAAGTGTGGGTGGATGTGTTGCAATCTACCTACACTTGGGTTTACCTACTAAACCTATCTAGTAGTTGTAGTCAGGGTGTGCTACTCCCTTTGCTCTACAACAACTAAGTTCAGTAGAACTTATGTATATCTAATCTTGTTTTATATGTACCTACAGGTACCTATGTGATCTTTCAATTGGTAACCAAGAGATTACAATGGTAAAACACAGCAAGCTCAAATCCAACCGCTGCTCACCAATGTGAGAAGATGGCCTGGTATATGATGCTCACTAGTTAAAGTGATCACCTTGTACCATGCCAAGCAACCCTTATGGTGTGGTTGTAAGTCAACCTTTTCGGACTAGCTGCCCTAGTGGTAGCGTAGGCTAAGCAGTCTTTGAGGCTAAACTCGTGAAGCGTGTTAAGCCAGCTGTTTTACCAAATGCAACCCCCTTTTATACCAATGAAAGGACACCACACAGATATATATTCAAAATATATATGTATTTATTTCTCAAAGTAACCCCTAGTCTCTTTATGAGCACAGGAGCACAAATCGTCAAACAAGATTACAGTAGAATACACAGAAGTTGCACTTTATATGGATAGGCCCTGGTGGCCGCTCAAACCATATACTAAAATAGTGGTATAAGTACCACGAACAGAAAAGGGAAAAGGCCTAGGGCCTCTAGAATCGCTGGGCCTACAAGGAGCTAACTTCAGTTAGTGACCAGGAGGTCCACGGGTGGCGTGTGCAGAGCAAATAGTCACACGCGTGCTCCCATAGGTTTCAATGGGTGCGTAAAAAGTACAAAGTTACTGCAAAAAGGATCTTCCGGATAGACTAGGAACTCAAGATTTGGAACACAGGCACTAGAGATGTAATACTACACTTGGGCACAGGTGTGCCAGCTTTACCTCACCCACAGGAAGCGGGCGCATAGGCCTCGAAGTGCGTCGGGTTTCTTCTATCTGTTCCGTGGAGCCTGAAGACAAAGATGCTGCAGGCGGTCGGTCCGGGAGAGATGCAGTGGATCCAAGAGTGGATCGGAGATGTTGAAGACCTGTAAGCAGAGGGGACAGTGTTCACAGTCACTAGCCAGTGACCAGCGTGGCACCAGGTGGGTACCAGGCAATGTCGGGTGCAAACAGGAAGAAAGGTGTAGCTTGTCTCTGCAGCCACGTGGTCCCTGGAGGTCGACGACGTCCAGGAGTCGGTTCACGAGCTGTCCCACGCAGGCTCTCGCTGTCGGCGGTGTCGGCGACTTGATCGAAGCAAACAAGCCTTGGCAAAAGCAATTGTTGTAGGAGATGAAATAAGCTGATGGTTCTGACCAGCCAGGTCAGAAGGACTGCTCCTTTGGAGGGGAGCAAGGGCCAGTCTGGAGCAACCAGACCAGTGGTGTATTTCGTAAAGTTCGTCGCCAAGATGGCTACTAGCCAGCGGGCCAGCAACCGGTTAGGCACGTCGAGTGGCAAAATGCAGAAGGGCCCCACGCAGATCGTGGAGATGCTGGAGGGCTCACCTTTGGTGCAGATGCTGCTCGAGGGTTGGGCTTCTCAGATCCCAAAGCACAACTTGGAGGGAGCCTCGGTTGTTGCACTTGTCAGCTTGTCGTGGTCGTTTCAAGATGGCTGGCTCCACGTGTCTCGGTGCCTCCACGGGTCTCCTCTTTTCAGGGACTGTGGATCGGGCGGTGAGAGGTCTGGAGGTCCAGGTCTTGTCAGTCTCTGGGCTCGGGCTCCGGCGGGAGGCGGCGGCAAAGCAGACGTTGATTCGCTGGATGGTGCTTGCGTTAGCAAGGTGGTCACTCCCTGACCACAGGGGAGATTGGCTTCAGTCCTCTGTGTGGCAGAGCGTCGAAGTTCCCGTCTTCTTCTTAGTGTTAAGTTGATTCCAGGATGTCTGAAGTCTTAGGACACAGCTCCTACCTTTAAGCGGATTCTAGGGGCCGGACTACCTGCTAGGTCCCTCCCTATGGGTGGGACCAGGAAGGGGGGTGGTTACACCCCCAATCCTTTGTCCAGCTCGCCCCAGGCCCGGGACTGGTGTGCCCCAGGACTGGTTTGAACTGGCATATGCACCGAGGCTCCTTGTGAGCCACAGGCATGTCTGGTTTCTTTCAAGCCCTACCTGACCAATACACAAAATCCTGTCTGGGGTGGTGCACGCACCTCCCCTGGCAGGAAACCCTTTGTCCACACCTCCCAAGCTGGAAGGACTCCCAGCAGCAGGAGGGCAGACTTGTGTCTGTGGTGGCAGCTTCCATTTTGTGGAGCTGAGGCTATGTCTGATTTTACCCGGGTTTCAGGTACTGTACATGTCGTGTCCCTCTAGAAGGGTGGAATGCTAACCCCTTCGCCAGGATTGGCGAGGGGTTAGTATTCCAATTCGTATGACACCTTACTCGACATGTTTTGATAAAGCCAAACCAAAGATAGCATTTAACTGCGAGGTTCATAATGCACTTAAGAGTATATGGTATGACGATATCTGGAAACAGTAGAAGGAAGTTGTTCCGACCACTGCAGACAGGCTCAGCTCATGCCAGAGCACCATCTCACATGGAACCAAGCACTCTGCCTTCAGGATTGTTAAGGCCTGCCATAGGAGTGACTTATAGGTTACCAGGTGGCCCATTTAAGGTTAGGTATAGGTATACTACACCTTAGTAAGAGGTGATTACACCAACTTACCCCAGCTGAGTGATCAGCCAGTTGTGTCAAATTGTTAGGCCAAGCCTGGGGTGGCATAATACATGCTTCAGCCCTTGGCAGGCCTTGGGTACACCAATGCCCTGGGTACCTAGTGTACACTGGTACAGGGGCTGACAGGGTGATCCACTTCCAATTGGTTATGCACCTAGGGTGCATAGTTTTAATTTAGTAGAGAGAACAGCAGGCTGGGGGTCTGATTGGCAGGCCCACAGCCTCAATATGTCAAAAACCAGTGAAGCAAAAAGCAAAAATTTGGGGTGACCATAGGATAGCAGACCCTACTCTCCTACAATTATGCTTTATCGAAGATTTTCAGTTACGTCTCTTACGGTCGTAAGTTTTTGCTGATGCACTCTCAGTACGACGCAGTCAAGGGTGGCTGTCCCTGAACCTATAGTTCACGCACTCTCAGTACGACGCAGTCAAGGGTGGCCGTCCCTGAACCTACAGTTCACGCACTCTCAGTACGACGCAGTCAAGGGTGGCTGCCCCTGAACCTATAGTTCACGCACTCTCAGTACGACGCAGTCAAGGGTGGCCGCCCCTGAACCTATAGTTCACGCACTCTCAGTACGACGCAGTCAAGGGTGGCCGCCCCTGAACCTATAGTTCACGCACTCTCAGTACGACGCAGTCAAGGGTGGCCGTCCCGGAACCTGCAGTTCACGCGCTGCTCCAGTAGGACGCAGTCAAGGGTGGCCTTCCCTGAACCTGCAGTTCACGCGCTGCTCCAGTAGGACGCAGTCAAGGGTGGCCTTCCCTGAACCTGCAGTTCACGCGCTGCTCCAGTAGGACGCAGTCAAGGGTGGCCGTACCTGAACCTACAGTTCATGCGCTGCTCCAGTAGGACGCAGTCAAGAGTGGCCGTCCCTGAACCTGCAGTTCATGCGCTGCTCCAGTAGGACGCAGTCAAGGGTGGCCATCCCTGAACCTATAGTTGATGCGCTGCTCCAGTAGGACGCAGTCAAGGCGGGGCCGTCCCTGAACCTACAGTTCATGCGCTGCTCCTGTAGGACGCAGTCAAGGGTGGCCGTCCCTGAACCTACAGTTCATGCGCTGCTCCAGTAGGACGCAGTCAAGGGTGGCCGTCCCTGAACCTACAGTTCATGCGCTGCTCCAGTAGGATGCAGTCAAGGGTGGCCGTCCCTGAACCTACAGTTCATGCGCTGCTCCAGTAGGACGCAGTCAAGGGTGGCCGTCCCTGAACCTACAGTTCATGCGCTGCTCCAGTAGGACGCAGTCAAGGGTGGCCGTCCCTGAACCTATAGCTCATGCGCTGCTCCAGTAGGACACAGTCAAGGGTGGCCGTCCCTGAACCTGCAGTTCATGCGCTGCTCCAGTAGGACGCAGTCAAGGGTGGCCGTCCCTGAACCTGCAGTTCATGCGCTGCTCCAGTAGGACGCAGTCAAGGGTGGCCGTCCCTGAACGCGCTGCTCCAGTAGGACGCAGTCAAGGGTGGCCGTCCCTGAACCTGCAGTTCACGCGCTGCTCCAGTAGGACGCAGTCAGGGTGGCAGTCCCTGAACCTACAGTTCACGCGCTGCTCCAGTAGGACGCAGTCAAGGGTGGCCGTCCCTTAACCTATAGTTCATGCGCTGCTCCAGTAGGACGCAGTCAAGGGTGGCTGTCTCTGAACCTATAGTTCATGCGCTGCTCCAGTAGGACGCAGTCAAGGGTGGCCGTCCCTGAACCTATAGTTCTTGCGCTGCTCCAGTAGGACGCAGTCAAGGGTGACCGTCCCTGAACCTATAGCTCATGCGCTGCTCCAGTAGGACGCAGTCAAGGGCGGCTGTCCCTGAACCTACAGTTCATGCGCTGCTCCAGTAGGACGCAGTCAAGGGTGGCCGTCCCTGAACCTACAGTTCATGCGCTGCTCCAGTAGGACGCAGTCAAGGGTGGCCGTCCCTGAACCTACAGATCATGCGCTGCTCCAGTAGGACGCAGTCAAGGGTGGCCGTCCCTGAACCTATAGTTCACGCGCTGCTCCAGTAGGACGCAGTCAAGGGTGGCAGTCCCTGAACCTATTGTTCCTGCGTTGCTCCAGTAGGATGCAGTCAAGGGTGGCTGTCCCTGAACCTACAGTTCATGCGCTGCTCCAGTAGGACGCAGTCAAGGGTGGCCGTCCCTGAACCTACAGTTCATGCGCTGCTCCAGTAGGATGCAGTCAAGGGTGGCAGTCCCTGAACCTATAGTTCATGCGCTGCTTCAGTAGGACGCAGTCAAGGGTGGTCGTCCCTGAACCTATAGTTCATGCGCTGCTCCAGTAGGACGTAGTCAAGGGTGGCCGTCCCTGAACCTATAGTTCATGCGCTGCTCCAGTAGGACGCAGTCAAGGGTGGCAGTCTCTGAACCTACAGTTCATGCGCTGCTCCAGTAGGACGCAGTCAAGGGTGGCCGTCCCTAAACCTACACTTCATGCGCTGCTCCAGTAGGACGCAGTCAAGGGTGGCCGTCCCTGAACCTATAGTTGATGCGCTGCTCCAGTAGGACGCAGTCAAGGGGGGGCCGTCCCTGAACCTACAGTTCATGCGCTGCTCCTGTAGGACGCAGTCAAGGGTGGCCGTCCCTGAACCTACAGTTCATGGGCTGCTCCAGTAGGACGCAGTCAAGGGTGGCCGTCCCTGAACCTACAGTTCATGCGCTGCTCCAGTAGGACGCAGTCAAGGGTGGCCGTCCCTGAACCTACAGTTCAAGCGCTGCTCCAGTAGGATGCAGTCAAGGGTGGCCGTCCCTGAACCTACAGTTCATGCGCTGCTCCAGTAGGACGCAGTCAAGGGTGGCCGTCCCTGAACCTACAGTTCATGCGCTGCTCCAGTAGGACGCAGTCAAGGGTGGCCGTCCCTGAACCTATAGCTCATGCGCTGCTCCAGTAGGACGCAGTCAAGGGTGGCCGTCCCTGAACCTGCAGTTCATGCGCTGCTCCAGTAGGACGCAGTCAAGGGTGGCCGTCCCTGAACCTACAGTTCATGCGCTGCTCCAGTAGGACGCAGTATAGGGTGGCCGTCCCTGAACCTGCAGTTCACGCGCTGCTCCAGTAGGACGCAGTCAGGGTGGCAGTCCCTGAACCTACAGTTCATGCGCTGCTCCAGTAGGACGCAGACAAGGGTGGCCGTCCGTGAACCTACAATTCATGCGCTGCTCCAGTAGGACGCAGTCAAGGGTGGCCGTCCCTGAACCTACAGTTCATGCGCTGTTCCAGTAGGACGCAGTCAAGGGTGGCTGTCCCTGAACCTACAGTTCATGCGCTGCTCCAGTAGGACGCAGTCAAGGGTGGCCGTCCCTGAACCTATAGTTCACGCGCTGCTCACATGATTGGGGTTTTGTGAAATACGTGCACAGTTTTCAGAGGGAGGTGTGTTGACTCTGTCATCATATCCTGTCAACTAGAACTTGCCCCTGATTGTTCGAGCTGCTAAATACTCTGGTGCAGTCACACACACAATGTTATTGTGTTTTTCTAAATGATCCCTCCACTGCAAACAAACAAGCATTTGCAATGCAGTGGGTCTCACATTTACGAGAGTTTGAGCTATTGTCATTGTAAATGACAATGCATTTTTTATGTGAAAGGTCCTGTCATTACAATGCCAATAGCTTAAACTCTTCAAATGCGAGACCTATTGCATTGCAAATGCTTGTTGTTTGTGGCGGCTGTACTGGAGAACAGGGCGGCCATCTTTGTCTGGTGTGCGTGGATGGTGTTAGAGCGCCAGGCCTGCTCTGCATCTGGCTGGCCTGCATACCTCCCGCAGGTACAGGAGAGGTGGGGGTTGGTGGGGCTGGGGACTCGGAGACTTCAGTAGTGCTGACGCCGCTCTGGTAGCAGGCGCTGCCTGGGTTTCTAAAGTAATGCCCACACAGGTCTAAAGGGTCATTTTCTCTCGGCTTGTTGCCCCCTGCAGAAAAAGGGCCGCCTGTCTGAAAATGAACGCATCCTGCAGTTTATTTTAATTGGGTGAATTTAAATGGCCCTGTGACCTCTGCGCATCTCACGCTGGAAGTCGAAGCTCACTGAGGCATAACAAGAGATATTTCAGACACCCCACAGCCCCTCGCCCCTGCCTGCAGCCCTCCCTCGTGCCAGGACTGGTACCAGTGCTGCCAATGCATCTCAATCCTGCCTGCAGCCCTCCCTCGTGCCAGGACTGGTACCAGTGCTGCCAATGCATCTCAATCCTGCCTGCAGCCCTCCCTCGTGCCAGGACTGGTACCAGTGCTGCCAATGCATCTCAATCCTGCCCGCAGCCCTCCCTCGTGCCAGGACTGGTACCAGTGCTGCCAATGCATCTCAATCCTGACCGCAGCCCTCCCTCGTGCCAGGACTGGTACCAGTGCTGCCAATGCATCTCAATCCTGACCGCAGCCCTCCCTCGTGCCAGGACTGGTACCAGTGCTGCCAATGCATCTCAATCCTTCTCTGCCATTCCAGGACTGGACCCACACACAGCTCCACCAATGCATCTCAATCCTGCTCTGCTATTCCAGGACTGGCCCCACACACAGCTCCACCAATGCATCTCAATCCTGCTCTCCTCCACGACTGGACCCACACACAGGTCCGCCAATGCATCTCAATTCTGCTCTGCTCCTCCAGGACTGGACCCACACACAGCTCCACCAATGCATCTCAATCCTGCTCTGCTCCTCCACGACTGGAACCCACACACAGCTCCACCAAGGCATCTCAATCCTGTTCTGGTCCTCCATGACTGGCACCCACACGCAGCTCCACCAATGCATCTCAATCCTGCTCTGCTATTCCAGGACTGGAACTAGGCCTGGTGTTGGAGGGAGGACCACCGGGGAGTCGGGGGGACTGCTCCAGCCACCTCCCTTCCGCAAAGTTATAGCCGAGCGCCGCTGAGAAGCCTCCTAAGAGAGGTCCTTCTCCTGAGATCGTACTAGGCCCAGTAACACCACCACACCAGACTCTGTAGCAGTTGCTTATCTTGGTTCTTTATCAAAGGTAGCACATTCAATATTTACAGTGGGATCGAGTGATCCAAAAAGAGTCTCAATGTCTTTAGGGGGATAGGGCTGCGGGTCAGTCTCAGTACCAGCCAGGTACGGGGAGGCTCTGCGCCAGGCCTTGCGTGCTGGTCTCGAAGTAGCTCGGACGGGGAGAGCCGCTACGGCGTCTGCAGGGCTCGGGTGGTAGTTCCGCTTGGGTCGAGCCGCGACACAGTCAGCAGGGCTCCGGTGGTAGGTCCGCTTTGGTCGAGCCGCGACGAGGTCAGCTGGGCTCTGATGGCTAGTTCAACAAGGTCGGGCCGCGACAGCGTCAGCAGGGCCCCAAAGGTTCGTGAAGGTCTTCAAGCACGGTGGAGCCGCGACGTCGTCAGCAGGGCTCAGGGTGTAGGTTCAGGATAAGTCTTTCTCCGTAGGGTCAGCCGCGATCCGATCAGCAGGGCTCTTGACTCCGGGATACAACTGTTGTCTTGTTGCCGGGTCGCCCCAGATATAGGACTGGAGCCCTTTGATGTCCGGACCCTTGCGCCCGGGGGGCCGGAGAGGCCGGGTAGGGAGCGGCCAGACGCCCAGCAGGAGAGGCGCCAGGCCCCAGAGAGCTGTGGGGCGCTCGCACCTAGGTGTGGATGGACGGTTGGGGGTCCCATCGATACTGCCCTCCGCCGGGAGTGGGAAGGGTTCATGTGGTATCCCCCGGGCCAGGGGTTGGCGCCTCGATGTCGGGCTTCGCTGGGACCGAGGCCGGGTGGAGAGGGGTCACGTCGGTGGTCACGTGGAGTGACATATAATCCAAAATGGAGGAGCCCCAAGGTGCATGGGACCTCGTGCGGCTTAGCGAGGGGGAACAGGACCACGCCACGAGGCCGGCTCCAACACGCGTGCCCCCCAGCTGAAGGCAGGGAGAGTCACCCATCTCCTTGGGGGTTCTCCTCGCCGAGGCGGAAGAATCTGGACAGGCCGTCCGCATTGGCGTGGTCGTTGCCGGGCCGGTGCTCCACGGTGAAGTCCATCCCGTGCAGCGAGATGGACCATCGCAACAGCTTGGGGTTCTCGCCCCGCATTTGCATTAGCCACCGCAAGGGCCGGTGGTCAGTTTGGACTCTGAAGTGGGTGCCGAAAAGGTAGGGCTGGAGCTTCTTGAGAGCCCATACCACAGCGAAGGCTTCCCGCTCGATGGTGCTCCACCTCTGTTCTCGTGGCAGCAGTCGGCGGCTGATAAAGGCCACAGGTCGGTCGAGGCCCCCGGCGTCCATCTGTGAGAGGACCGCCCCGACCCCGTACTCTGATGCATCGGTCTGAACCACAAATTCCTTGCTGTAGTCAGGGGCCTGTAGCACAGGGGCAGCACACATGGCCGCCTTGAGGGCTTCAAAAGCGGTCTGACAGCGGGGCGTCCAGTGCACCGCCTTGGGCTGTTTCTTGGAAGTGAGCTCAGTAAGGGGCCCCACAATGCTGCCATAATCTTTAATGAATCGCCGGTAGTAGCCTGTGAGGCCCAAGAAGGCCCGGACAGCGGTTTGGGTTGCGGGGGGCTCCCACGTGTGGATGGCATCGACCTTTAACTGGAGGGGCGCCACCTGGCCACTCCCCACCTGGTGGCCCAGATAGGTCACAGATCCCTGACCGATCTGGCATTTGCTGGCCTTAATTGTGAGCCCGGCCCTTTGGAGAGCGGCCAGGACTTCTCGGAGGTGTCCTAGGTGCGCGGCCCAGTGGTTGCTGAAGACGGCAATGTCGTCGAGGTAGGCCGCGCTGAAAGCTTCTAGCCCGGCCAGGACCTTGTTCACCAGCCTCTGGAAGGTCGCTGGGGCATTCTTCATCCCGAAGGGCATCACCCGAAAGTGGTAGTGCCCATCGGGGGTGGAAAAGGCGGATCGTTCCTGGGCGCCGGGAGTGAGCTTGATCTGCCAGTACCCAGCGGTGAGATCAAAGGTGCTTAGGTAGCGAGCGGCCCCTAAGCGATCGATCAGCTCGTCTGCCCGTGGCAGGGGGTGGGCATCGGTCTTGGTGACTGCGTTCAGGCCCCGGTAGTCTACACAAAATCTGAGTTCCGGGGAGGTGCCGGGGCAGCGGCCTTCGGCACCAGGACCACTGGGCTGGCCCACGGGCTGTCTGATGGCTCGATGACTCCGAGGGCGAGCATCTTGGAGACCTCGGTCTGTATGCAGGCTCGGACTCGGTCGGGTACTCTGTAGGCGCGGTGCCGCACCGGGGGGCTGTCCCCGGTGTCCACGTCGTGGACGCACCAGGGGGTCACCCCGGGCGTGAGAGAGAAGAGGGCAGCGAAGGGTTGCAGCAGCTTCCGGCAGTCATGGCGCTGTTCTGGGGTCAGGGTGGCGGAGAGGTGGACGCCCTCCACGGAGCCGTCTTGGCCCGAGGACCCCAGGAGGTCTAGTAGGGGCTCGGAGTCGTTTTCGCCCCCATCGTCGGTAGCCAGCAGCAGGCTTAGTTCAGTTCGGGCAAAGTGGGGCTTGAGCCGGTTGGCGTGTAGGACCCGGAGGGTGTTCCTCGGGGCCTCCATGTCGACCAGGTAGGTGACGGGGCTCTTCCTCTCAACCACCTTGAAGGGCCCGGTCCACTTGTCCTGCAGGGCGCAGGGGTCCACGGGCGACATGACCCAGACTTGCTGGCCCGGCTCGAACTCGATGGTCGAGGCATTCTCGTCATACCAGCGTTTCATGTCTTCTTGGCTGGCTTCGAGGTTGGCTTCTGCCAGGGCCCGGAACCTCCGAGTCTGGTTCCGCAGGGTCAGGAGGTACCGGTAGACATCGGGGGGGGCATCTTGGACGTTCGCCTCCCAGCCCTCCTTGACCAGGCTGAGGGGCCCTCGGACGGGGTGCCCATACAATAGTTCGAAGGGGCTGAAGCCCAGGGATTTCTGTGGTAACTCTCGATAGGCGAACAGGAGGCAGGGCAGCAGGACGTCCCATCTCCTCCTCAGGGGCTCTTCCAGACCCTTGATCATTCCCTTCAGGGTTCTGTTGAACCGCTCGACCAGTCCGTTCCCCTGGGGGTGGTAAGGAGTGATGAATTTGTAGGTGACCCCACATTGTTGCCAGAGGGATTTCATGTATTTTGAAATAAAGTTCGTACCCCGGTCGCTCACCACTTCTCGGGGGAACCCCACTCTGGAGAAGATGCCCATCAGGGCCCGGCCCACCACTGGAGCTGTCACAGTGCGGAGTGGGATGGCCTCTGGGTATCGGGTGGCGTGGTCTACCAGTACCAGGATGAAGCGGTGTCCCAGGGTGGTCCGGGGGTCGAGTGGCCCCACGATGTCGATCCCTACTCGTTCGAACGGGGTGTGGATGGCTGGAAATGGTTGGAGGGGGGCCTTAACTCGACCCCCGGTCTTTCCGCTAGCCTGGCAGGTCTGGCAGGACCGGCAGTGATGGTCCACGTCTCTCCGCATTCGGGGCCAATAGAAATGGGTCACTAGGCGGCTGTAAGTTTTGTCTCGCCCGAGGTGTCCGGCGAGGGGTACGTCGTGCGCCAAGTTCAGGAGGAACTCTCGGAATCGGAGGGGAACCACCAACACCCGGCCGGCTCCTATTTCGGCGACTTTCTGCTCGCTGTACAATAAGTCATTGTCCCAATAGATCTAGCGGGTTCCTGTGGGGTCCCCCGAGGCCTGGGCGGCCGCTTGCTGTCGGGCCCCCTCGAGGGACGGGCAGGCCTTTTGCTCTTGCTGGAATTGTTCGCGGGTGGGGCCCCCGTCGTGGCGCCACTGGGCCAGCTCGGGGATCTCGCTGAGGGAGGCGGCCTCGTCGGGAGGAAGTTCGGATGGCCCGGCCTCATCGTCAGGTTCCTCCGTGAGGAGTGTGATAGTTCTGGGCCCGTAGGCTCGTCGGGGGCCACGGCGGCGGCAGGTTGGGCGGTCATGGACCGGGTGGTGGCGCAGGCCCACTCGGGCAGCCCTAGCATCCCCAGATGCTCTCGGCGCTCCACCTGGGCCCAGGGGGAGCTCTCTAGGTCATTCCCCAGGAGGCAGTCCACCGGGGCGTCGTCGCGGACAGTTACTTTGAGGGTGCCTGACACTCCTCCCCACTCGAAGGGGATCCTGGCCATCCGGCACATGCTTTCGGTGTTGTCCGCGGTCCGGACTGGGCATAGGACATGCGGCAGGATTTGTTCGGGGGTCACCAGGTGGCAGCGGACAGCGGTCACGCTGGCCCCAGTGTCCCGGAGAGCTTCGGCCCGTTGTCCATTGATGGTGACCCACTGCTGGTACTTCTGGGTGTTGCTTGGGATGGCAGCCCGGGGCACCATTTCGTGGGGGCCCAGGCATACGAGTGACATGGCAGCTGGTTCCCACTCGGGGGACCCGTCCTCGCGGTTTTCCTCCTCTTCCTCCCCTTCCCCCAGGGCTGCGGCGGCTATTTGTCAGGAAGGGGGCCCAGCGGTCCCGCTCCGCCGGTTCACAGGGCAGGGCGGGTCGCTCGCATAGTGGCCGGTCTGTTGGCAGCCGAAGCAGGTCACTGTTGGTCGGGGTCCAGGCCTGGCGATGGGGGTCCCCCTTCGGACCAGGGTCGGGACGTGTGGTTGGCGGCTTGGCCTCGTGGCGGGCTTCTGGGCGGCCCGGTCGGGAAGTCTCGACTGCGGTGGGACCCCCCTCCTCCACCCCGCTGGCGAGGAGGTCCCGTGGTACTCCGTTGGTAGTCCCCCACGGGGTTCCGGGGGACCCGGGTGTTGACCCATCGGTCGGTTTCGGCGGCGAGCTTCCGGGGTTCAGTCAGCTTACTGTCCAGGAGGTGTTGCCTTAGTTCCACAAAGCAGTTGTTGGCGAGGTGCTCCCAGACAATGAGGTCGAACAGTTCGTTGTACGAGGTGACCTTGCTCCCTTTTATCCACCCTTCAAAGGCCCGGCTGAAGAAGTCTACGTATTCAACCCATGTGGTGCCGGGGAGCTTCTTACAGTCCCGGAAGCGCTGCCGGTACATCTCGGCTGATAGTCCGTAGCGTGTGAGTAGGGCTTCTTTCATGTGGTCGTATGAGGTCATCACCGCGTCTGGGAGTTGCAGCAGGGTATCCCGGCCCTCGCTGAGGAACCTACCCCATAGGCCGGCACCCCAATCCTTCCGGGGTACCCGATGGGAGGTCATGGCTACCTCGTAGGCTCGGAACCACTGCTGGATGTCGTCGTTTTTGTAGTATTCCTTGACGACATCCTTGGGGATATGAACCTTCGGCTCGGTTAGTGGCAGAGCGTCCCGGGCCCCGGGGGTGCCGGTCTCCCCCGTTTTGGATTTCAGTTCGAGTGCCTTGAGGCCCCTCTCGTGTTCGAGGGTTAGCCGTTTCTCTTCTAGTTCTCGCTGCCGTTTCTTTTCTTCGATTTCCTCCTGCAGCCGGAGTTGCTCCAAGGCTAGTTTCTTCTCTGCCAGCAGGAGTTCACCGTCCAGCCGGAGTCGGGCGAGGTCCATTTCGTGTGTCCGGACCCTCTCCCGTTCTTGCATCTCCTTGTGGGACAGGCCGGCTTCCAGGATGCTTCGTCCCCCATCTGTCGGGGTTATGGTCGGTGGCAGGTTTCCGTCCCGGGCCGCGGTTCCCTCGGCTCGGGGGGGAGTGGTCTCGGATTCTGCCCAGGTTTTCAGGGCTTTCTGCATTTCTTCCTTGGTGCCCAATCCTGTGGTTGGGATCCCTTTGTCCTTGCAGAATTGTTTCAGTTCTTTGTGGGTGTACTCTTCCAGCTTTTCCAGTTGGAAGGTTGCGGCGATGGTTGCTTCTTGGTCGTTCATGGTTCCCTTCTTTCCGTCTGGTTAGGTAGTGGTTGCGCTACTTGCTTGTACGATTGCGTCTGGCTCGGATTCCGTCGCTGGCCACCAAATGTTGGAGGGAGGACCACCGGGGAGTCGGGGGGACTGCTCCAGCCACCTCCCTTCCGCAAAGTTATAGCCGAGCGCCACTGAGAAGCCTCCTAAGAGAGGTCCTTCTCCTGAGATCGTACTAGGCCCAGTAACACCACCACACCGGACTCTGTAGCAGTTGCTTATCTTGGTTCTTTATCAAAGGTAGCACATTCAATATTTACAGTGGGATCGAGTGATCCAAAAAGAGTCTCAATGTCTTTAGGGGGATAGGGCAGCGGGTCAGTCTCAGTACCAGCCAGGTACGGGGAGGCTCTGTGCCAGGCCTTGTGTGCTGGTCTCGAAGTAGCTCGGACGGTGAGTGCCGCGACGGCGTCTGCAGGGCTCGGGTGGTAGTTCCGCTTGGGTCGAGGCGCGACACAGTCAGCAGGGCTCCGGTGGTAGGTCCGCTTTGGTCGAGCCGCGACGAGGTCAGCTGGGCTCTGATGGCTAGTCCAACAAGGTCGGGCCGCGACAGCGTCAGCAGGGCCCCAAAGGTTCGTGAAGGTCTTCAAGCACGGTGGAGCCGCGACGTCGTCAGCAGGGCTCAGGGTGTAGGTTCAGGATAAGTCTTTCTCCGTAGGGTCAGCCGCGATCCGATCAGCAGGGCTCTTGACTCCGGGATACAACTGTTGTCTTGTTGCCGGGTCGCCCCAGATATAGGACTGGAGCCCTTTGATGTCTGGACCCTTGCACCCGGGGGGGCGGAGAGGCCGGGTAGGGAGCGGCCAGATGCCCAGCAGGAGAGGCGCCAGGCCCCAGAGAGCTGTGGGGCGCTCACACCTAGGTGTGGAAAGACGGTTGGGGGTCCCATCGATACTGCCCTCCGCCGGGAGTGGGAAGGGTTCACGTGGTATCCCCCGGGCCAGGGGTTGGCGCCTCGATGTCGGGCTTCGCTGGGACCGAGGCCGGGTGGAGCGGGGTCACGTCGGTGGTCACGTGGAGTGACGTATAATCCAAAATGGAGGAGCCCCGAGGTGCATGGGACCTCGTGCGGCTTAGCGAGGGGTACAGGACCACGCCACGAGGCCGGCTCCAACACCTGGGCAGTAAATTCCGCTCCGCTCGCGGAATTTGGGTAATTTCGCGTTCCGCGGAGAACGCGAAATTGCCCAAAATTCTGCTTTCCGCGACTTCGCGAAATTTTTTGCTTGTTCGCGGTCCCAAAATGCGTGTTTGCGAGATATTTCTCCCCGAGCACGCAAACAGCGATTGTGAACAGGAAAAAAGCATCGCGAGCAAGCAATTCCGCGTGTTCGCGGAATTTCTGCGTGTTCGCAGAGATTTTTTACCGTTTTGCGGAGATTTGCGTAATGCGATTACGCAAATTCCGCCCACCCCTAACTGGAACCCACACACAGCTCCACCAATGCATCTCCTGCTCTGCTTATCCAGGACTGGAACCCACACACAGCTTGGCCAATGCATCTCAATGCTGCTCTGCTCCTCCAGAACTGGACCCACACACAGCTCCACCAATGCATCTCAATTTTTCTCTTCTATTCTAGTACTGGAAATCACACACATCTCCACCAAAGCACCTCCACCTTACCTGCAGAACCCCGGGTATGTCAGTAAGAAAGCACCTTCACCTGACTCCTCAAGGTGTCTCAGGCCAATCACCAATGGCATCTGGTGGTGGGCCCCTGGCATTGTGGGGCCCGCGGCTGGAACAAGCATTGGCAATAGCAGGAAATTAGGAACACAAGTGTACACAAGTATACGCAAGTGCTCATACGTTTACGCTTGTTAAAGCCATATCTATAGGCATTGCCAGTGCTTGTTTGGATTGTGTGCTCCTGCACCATGAATGAAAGAATGATTTTTGTTGATAGTGTATGGCTATTCAATGAGTTTCCCGGCACTCGGCAATACAGAAGGGACTGGGAGTGAGATTTATAACTTGAATAGAAAGGTTTTAAGAGATTTTCTAAAATTCGCCTCATTCATGTGGGATCTCAGATGAAGCGGAAGCGGATTTCAAATCTTCGCAGCAAGAACCACAAAGGAGCCCCCCCACCAGTGGTGGCTCCTCCATAGGGGTGTGGGGGCGTCGCCCCACTGCTTTCTCGCAGTGCGAGAAGCAGAAACATAAAATGGTAAAATTACCATTTTATGTTTCTGACTCTTGCACTGCGAGAAACCAGAAGTGCCTGGTGCCTGGTTGGGGGCGGATGGGTGGGTGGTCCTGCTTGAGGGCAGGGGGGAGTGGCTTGCCCACTGTTGTCGGTACTGACTGTTTGGTCGGCCTCAGGCTCAACCAACCCAGTCATGCGCACTCTCCATTTTTCTCTATGTACGCTGCATGCAGCCTACATAGAGAAAATGGCCTCCCAACAGGAGCCCTGCTGGGGCGCTCTCCGCTGCCCCTCACCAATCACAACTCTGCCATTGCATCATTGTGATTGGCTTAGGGTAGGGGAGGGAGGCTGCCTGCTGGCTGCTTCGGTGCTTCCTGTTCCTTCAGGAACACGCGGCCCTGGACACGGCTGCAGCATTACACCGTCCAGGAGCGGTGGCGGCGTGGTACCCGGGGGTAAGGTAGGTAAAGTTTTCTTTTTTTCTTTTTATTTCCCAACCAGCACCCGCGAACACCCCAGCTCCCCCCCTCCCACGAGCACGCCGGCGCCGCGGCCGCTAGTATAGTAATGATTGTTTTTACTGTGTTAAAAGGAATGTGCGGGTAGATCTTGCATATGTTTAATTGGTATCTCACAGCAGTTGCTGTGCTGGTTATGTTGGATTCCGTTTTTGTATAAGGCTGAAGAGAACCCCAAGGTTTCTGGCAGAGAGGAGACATTTCAGAGTTCAGGGGAAAGTAGATTGGTAGATATGTGGATGGTGATGAGGATTGAAAGTATAGCACCTCGGTTTTCGAGGAGTTTAGCATGAGTGACTGTAACACCATTTGTGATGGATGACACAAGACTTATCTGCCTGTTTTAGGGGTATGTTGAAATCACTGGCAGCTATATTTGAGGAAAGAAAACTGTCATTTCCAGCAATAAGCCACCTTCACAACATATATTTTACCCTTATGGGACGACTAGTAGTCATTTTACTGTTCCACAATTTAGCGTTTCTTTCTCTGTCGTATGTGCTTTGTGTAGGAGCACCATATCTACTACAACATATTTAGTATACTGTGGCTGGAGAGGTCTCCGTTTTTAGATTTCTAACTCTACTCATAATACACTTGAACATCTTGATTACTTTCTTTTTATTTTTACCAAAAATGTCAATGTTTTGTCTTTCTGATTTGCATACTTTCTGTGCTTCTTTCTATCTTCAATACTATCTGTTTTTCATACATTCTGTCCCTTTACTATTGTTTTCCACTGGTGCACCCCTTGTTGCCCCTTTCATACTTATTCATCTACAGGCCAGCTCTTCTTTATTTGTGCAGCTAATATTTCCTTTGTGATTTATTTTGTGGAAACAGTGCCCATTTTGTAGTCGAACACGGCTCTAAGCCCCCGAGTACAGGTATGAGGGAACTCCGCCTTAAAATTCCAAGTGACCGAAATTATCGTCCTAACTTTCCTCATGGAGTTCCTGTTGATATAATTGAATCTCCCATAGAACGTGGAATTATCGTGCTGACTGAGTTTCACCCAGCAGAATTCTGTACAGTATTCCCAGTTCTGTACAGAGACTTACAAAATTAATTCAAATATGCCGGTCCTTTCTTAATAGCATCCTCTCATATGACCAGGCTGCACTTGCTGCTCGCGTCACCATCATGGGGAAAGCGTCCTGTGAGCAACAGTCTGCAGCTGGAGTCACAAGTAGCATGGCGCCAACTTTTGAGGTATGTTTTATTTTTGTCCATGTTCACTCTTTCCAGGGTGGCTCTGAAGCGCCACAGATTTCATGATTAGGTTCGAGTGTGTGCTGTGCGACAGGTCAGACATTGAAAGTTTAAAAAAAGCCTGGAATACTCAAGCTGAATCCTGTGAGTGCCAAGCTTGGTCCCTGCGACCATGAGGTGCTGTTTCATGCCCCAGTCGAGGTAAGGAGCAGGGATGGTGGCACTGGGAACCAAGGTCGGCTACAAGCTACATGAGTGCACCTTAAGACCTGCCTTAGTAGGAGTGCTGACAGGAGCAGAGCCTCGCATTTTATTTTTTAAAATAAGGGAAACATCTACACAATTATAGCGAATGGTTGATTGTACTGATCCAGCGGGAACACCTGCAGTTCTGCAGCTTGTATGCAAGACCTGTCAAGCACAAGCCCCAGTCTCGCTGCCCCATTACAAATTTGTTTGGACTGTTCTCTTTGTAGGGCCCTCAAAACCTGTTTGTAATGTGTGTGTGCACACTGTATACAGTTTGGATTTTTAAAAGGCTAATTTTATCTTGCTTCTGTGGGCTGAAATATTACATAGAATATTAAGCTGGCTGCTTATGAATTGGAGTGTATGTACAAAATGACGGCTGCAGGGCAGTACTGAGCTTAGTAACAGTCAGTGTCAGTGGGAGAGCTGGTGTGTGTGAGTTCATGGAGATGTCAGTGGGAGAGCTGGTGTATGTGAGTGCATGGAGATGTCAGTGGGAGAGCTGGTGTATGTGAGTGCATGGAGATGTCAGTGGGAGAGCTGGTGTATGTGAGTGCATGGAGATGTCAGTGGGAGAGCTGGTGTATGTGAGTGCATGGAGATGTCAGTGGGAGAGCTGGTGTGTGTGAGTTCATGGAGATGTCAGTGGGAGAGCTGGTGTATGTGAGTGCATGTAGATTTCAGTGGGAGAGCTGGTGTATGTGAGTGCATGGAGATGTCAGTGGGAGAGCTGGTGTATGTGAGTGCATGGAGATGTCAGTGGGAGAGCTGGTGTGTGTGAGTGCATGGAGATGTCAGTGGGAGAGCTGGTGTGTGTGAGTGGCTGGAGATGTCAGTGGGAGAGCTGGTGTATGTGAGTTCATGGAGATGTCAGTGGGAGAGCTGGTGTGTGTGAGTGCATGGAGATGTCAGTGGGAGAGCTGGTGTGTGTGAGTGGCTGGAGATGTCAGTGGGAGAGCTGGTGTATGTGAGTGCATGGAGATGTCAGTGGGAGAGCTGGTGTGTGTGAGTGCATGGAGATGCAGTGGGAGAGCTGGTGTATGTGAGTGCATGGAGATGTCAGTGGGAGAGCTGGTGTGTGTGAGTTCATGGAGATGTCAGTGGGAGAGCTGGTGTGTGTGAGTTCATGGAGATGTCAGTGGGAGAGCTGGTGTATGTGAGTGCATGGAGATGTCAGTGGGAGAGCTGGTGTGTGTGAGTGCATGGAGATGTCAGTGGGAGAGCTGGTGTATGTGAGTGCATGGAGATGTCAGTGGGAGAGCTGGTGTGTGTGAGTTCATGGAGATGTCAGTGGGAGAGCTGGTGTATGTGAGTGCATGGAGATGTCAGTTGGAGAGCTGGTGTATGTGAGTGCATGGAGATGTCAGTTGGAGAGCTGGTGTGTGTGAGTGCATGGAGATGTCAGTGGGAGAGCTGGTGTGTGTGAGTGCATGGAGATGTCAGTGGGAGAGCTGGTGTATGTGAGTGCATGGAGATGTCAGTGGGAGAGCTGGTGTGTGTGAGTGCATGGAGATGTCAGTGGGAGAGCTGGTGTATGTGAGTGCATGGAGATGTCAGTGGGAGAGCTGGTGTGTGTGAGTTCATGGAGATGTCAGTGGGAGAGCTGGTGTATGTGAGTGCATGGAGATGTCAGTGGGAGAGCTGGTGTATGTGAGTGCATGGAGATGTCAGTGGGAGAGCTGGTGTATGTGAGGGCATGGAGATGTCAGTGGGAGAGCTGGTGTATGTGAGTGCATGGAGATGTCAGTGGGAGAGCTGGTGTGTGTGAGTGCATGGAGATGTCAGTGGGAGAGCTGGTGTATGTGAGTGCATGGAGATGTCAGTGGGAGAGCTGGTGTGTGTGAGTGCATGGAGATGTCAGTGGGAGAGCTGGTGTATGTGAGTGCCTGGAGATGTCAGTGGGAGAGCTGGTGTATGTGAGTGCATGGAGATGTCAGTGGGAGAGCTGGTGTATGTGAGTGCATGGAGATGTCAGTGGGAGAGCTGGTGTGTGTGAGTGCATGGAGATGTCAGTGGGAGAGCTGGTGTGTGTGAGTTCATGTAGATGTCAGTGGGAGAGCTGGTGTATGTGAGTGCATGTAGATGTCAGTGGGAGAGCTGGTGTATGTGAGTGCATGGAGATGTCAGTGGGAGAGCTGGTGTATGTGAGTGCATGGAGATGTCAGTGGGAGAGCTGGTGCATGTGAGTGCATGGAGATGTCAGTGGGAGAGCTGGTGTATGTGAGTGCATGGAGATGTCAGTGGGAGAGCTGGTGTATGTGAGTGCATGTAGATGTCAGTGGGAGAGCTGGTGTATGTGAGTGGCTGGAGATGTCAGTGGGAGAGCTGGTGTATGTGAGTGCCTGGAGATGTCAGTGGGAGAGCTGGTGTATGTGAGTGCATGGAGATGTCAGTGGGAGAGCTGGTGTATGTGAGTGGCTGGAGATGTCAGCGGGAGAGCTGGTGTATGTGAGTGCATGTAGATGTCAGTGGGAGAGCTGGTGTATGTGAGTGGCTGGAGATGTCAGTGGGAGAGCTGGTGTATGTGAGTGCATGGAGATGTCATGTAGGAATAATCGATGAGCGAGAGGAAAGTATGTATTGTTGGGTGGTCGGGTCTGTCCGTCAAAGGAGAGGTGATATTCTCAGATTTTATGTCAGAGCAATTTGCAGAAACACAATAAAAGAGATTAAGGCAAACATGCACGTGACTAAGGCATGTCCTGTGGGAGAACAGGATGCAGAGGATGAAAGTAAGGAGGTCATTCGACAAAAAGGAGAAGCGACAATCAGAATGTTCAGGTCAATGTTTCATGCAGAGTTTTACGAATACAGAGGAGGTTTTTTGAGATAGCATACAATCTGAGGATACAAAATGGAAGAAAGGAATTACATTATTTGCATTTAGGATTGTGATATCATAGGTACTTTTGATAGGCATTAGAATCAGGCAAACAGTAGGTCTGCTGCCGGACTCCTGCTAGACCATCACTTCAGCAAGCTGATTAGCTCTAGGGTTGGAAGCATAAAGAAGGGGCTGGACTCACACATATCTATGGATATAGTCAGAGCTGCAGGCTGTGGGCAAAGGAAGCATTAAACCTATGATGTCATATTATATTAATTTCTAAAGCTCACATATACCCGGGGTGTCTGGGCGCTAGCTCGAGTGAAGCCTGATATGAGCGCTCATTGGGACATGAAAAGACATGTTTTAAGAGCTTTCTTGAATGGGAGCAAATTGCTGATGGACTTGATGTGAGCAGGTAAGGAGTTCCAGATTTTGGAGGCACATATCACAAACCTTCTTCCTCCCCAGGAGGTATCTAAACTTTGAGATCACTACATTTTTTGCTGAAGAGGAACGTAATGTCCTCAGTGGTTCATGCCATTTTGATTTTTTTTCAGACGGTCTGGTCCGGTTCCATAAAGGGCTTTAAAGGTGATACAAAGAGCCTTAAAATAACTCTGTCTTCCTGGCAGCCAAGGCAACTTCATTCATGCAGTGGAGGCCGACCTGAACTTAGGAATTCCTAGCAGCAGACGCGCAGCTGCATTTTGCAGAGTTTGCAATCTGTTCATATGTCACTGTTGCATGTGTGTCTAAAGGCCATTACAGTGGTCAATTTAAGCCAAAACCAGAGAAGTGACTACTGTTTTTTGTAGGTTTGCCGAGATGTAAGGAGGAGCTTTCTTTACAATCTTAAGGGTGTAAAAAGAAACAGAAGTGACCACATTAACCTGGGTCCTAAAAGTAAGCTTTTTGTGAACTTGTACTCCTAGATTACAGACTTTCTTAACCGGAGAAGGGAGGGTACCCCATTCCTGAGGCCAGCGCACGGGGGAACACAAGGAAGCTTGGTTACCAAGTAGGGGGACTTCTGTCATTCCTGAGTTAAGCTTCAAACAGTTCCCTGCCATCCATGCACTGACCGCCTGCACACAACCGGGGTCTCCAGTGCTCCAATTCTGCTCCTTCTTGTCCGGGAAGCCATGATTTGGGTACCGGCGGCGGAGGATGCACGGGAGAAGCCAAAGGATCGGATAAGTTCAGCCAAGCTTGGGATGAAGGCGTTAAACAACTTCAGGTTATAGTAACAGGAGAGAATGGACAGAATAAATAATGCAAGATCGGAAATGAGACTCTCCATATGCGGGAGCGGATGCTTCCCGCGCGCACCTTTAAGGTTTGCCTCTCAGTATTCATTGGAAAAGAAACTTGGGATCTGATTGGATGCCCCAGATATAGCTTGGCAACAGGAGGGGGTGAGAAGACCTTCCCAGGCAGTGGGAGTGGGCACTGCCCGCATTCCTGTGGCTGGCGGGCGGAGGCCCGGGCACTGAAGTGAGGAGGATGGTGGATGGGAGCTGTTGTTTGGTGGATGAGAGCTGTTGTTTGGTGGATGGGAGCTGTTGTTTGGTGGATGGGAGCTGTTGTTTGGTGGATGGGAGCTGTTGTTTGGTGGATGGGAGCTGTTTGGTGGATGGGAGCTGTCGTTTGGTGGATGGGAGCTGTCGTTTGGTGGATGGGAGCTGTCGTTTGGTGGATGGGAGCTGTTGTTAGGTGGATGGGAGCTGTTGTTTGGTGGATGGGAGCTGTTGTTTGGTGGATGGGAGCTGTCGTTTGGTGGATGGGAGCTGTTGTTTGGTGGATGGGAGCTGTCGTTTGGTGGATGGGAGCGACGAAGGTGGGGAGGTTCTTTCTCTCGTTCAAAGCAAGGAAGCTTCCAGGTCTCCCCTTTTCTGTGACCTCATCTCCTGTTTAAGGAAGGCTGCTGACTGCCAGGTGCAGACATCTCACAATTCATTGTGCCCATGTTGTGCACACTCCTGTTTAGGCCAACCCCGGTACTATCTGCAGTGACAAGCATCACTTTACACAAAGACTGTGTCTAGAGAGCAGTATGGGAAGGACAATTGAAAGAGATCCAAGCCAAACTGGTTCTGCAGCATGAAATAGTGTGAGAACTCTCTGTGGTGCCATTTACAATACTGTGACCTGGCCAGTTTTTTTCAATGTTGTGTTATTATGCCAGTTAGGTTAGTTGTCTATGCAATAAAAAAGTAACAACGTATGTTACATACAGTATTAATGAGGGTACAGTATACATTGGTGCACACAGAATTCATCACCAAAGCTTGCCCGGGGCATGCTGAGGGCGGTGCTCAAGGGGAAGGGCACACAACTGTACAGAAAGCACTGAGGTACAGTACAGCGCAGTGGCGTAACGAAACTTGAGGGGCCCCCCTGCAGGGTACATGGAGGGGTCCCCTCTGGACCCAATCTGGAGCTCTCCGGCTGAAGTGCGGTGCTGAGGGGGCCCGTGGAGGTTGGGGGCCCTCGCACCAGGGGGCTTCGGGGGCCTGTGTTACACCACTGGTACGGCGCAGTGGCGTAACGACACTTGAGGGGCCACCCTGCAGGGTACATGGAGGGGCCCCCTCTGGACCCAATCTGGAGCTCTCCGGCTGAAGTGCGGTGCTGAGGGGGCCCGTGGAGGTTGGGGGCCCTCGCACCAGGGGGCTTCGGGGGCCTGTGTTACACCACTGGTACAGTGCAGTGGCGTAACGACACTTGAGGGGCCACCCTGCAGGGTACATGGAGGGGCCCCCTCTGGACCCAATCTGGAGCTCTCCGGCTGAAGTGCGGTGCTGAGGGGGCCCGTGGAGGTTGGGGGCCCTCGCACCAGGGGGCTTCGGGGGCCTGTGTTACACCACTGGTACAGTGCAGTGGCGTAACGACACTTGAGGGGCCACCCTGCAGGGTACATGGAGGGGCCCCCTCTGGACCCAATCTGGAGCTCTCCGGCTGAAGTGCGGTGCTGAGGGGGCCCGTGGAGGTTGGGGGCCCTCGCACCAGGGGGCTTCGGGGGCCTGTGTTACACCACTGGTACAGCGCAGTGGCGTAACGACACTTGAGGGGCCACCCTGCAGGGTACATGGAGGGGCCCCCTCTGGACCCAATCTGGAGCTCTCCGGCTGAAGTGCGGTGCTGAGGGGGCCCGTGGAGGTTGGGGGCCCTCGCACCAGGGGGCTTCGGGGGCCTGTGTTACACCACTGGTACAGTGCAGTGGCGTAACGACACTTGAGGGGCCACCCTGCAGGGTACATGGAGGGGCCCCCTCTGGACCCAATCTGGAGCTCTCCGGCTGAAGTGCGGTGCTGAGGAGGCCCGTGGAGGTTGGGGGCCCTCGCACCAGGGGGCTTCGGGGGCCTGTGTTACACCACTGGTACAGCGCAGTGGCGTAACGACACTTGAGGGGCCCCCCTGCAGGGTACATGGAGGGGCCCCCTCTGGACCCAATCTGGAGCTCTCCGGCTGAAGTGCGGTGCTGAGGGGGCCCGTGGAGGTTGGGGGCCCTCGCACCAGGGGGCTTCGGGGGCCTGTGTTACACCACTGGTACAGCGCAGTTCTCACCGACAGAGCTGGCCCAGGGTCTTACCGAGTTTGGACTTATGGAAATACAAGGAAGAGGCGCTGTCATACTGTCAGTGATATTGGCATCAAAATTAAAAAAGGGTTGCATTGAATGATGCATGTGATAATAAATCAAGATTATCCATTTGCCGCAGCGCTGTAGGAGCTGCGCGCACCTGCCAGTACTGTACAGTACTGTGCTTCGCACATGCCTAATCCAATGCCCTGCACAAGGTCTTTGGCTGACTCCATTTGTGGAGCGGAGGGTTTCGGTTGCTAGTTACACCTCACTTCTAAAGCAGTGACCTGCTTCAACTGCTGCGTCATGGGCTGATGTGTTTATGTTTATGGGATTTATAAAGCGCACGGCTTCCAAGCGCTGGCAGACAAATCCGATACTGAGGCTAGGGGGAGATTAATGGTATCGAGTGAAGAGCCAGGCCTTAACCTTTTTCCGGAATATTGATTCTTCTTCCAGAAATCTGAACTCACGAGGCAGAGAACTCCTTAGCTTGGGTGCCAAATGCGTAGAAGATCTGCCGCCCCATCTGGCTCTTTTGATGCTAGTTGTTTCTAGTAACCGTTCGGTGCCAGAGTGACGGCTTCTGTTCGGGACATAGAGGCTTAGCAGAGCTCTGATTATTCCGGGCCCTTGCCGTGTATGGCCTTGTGTGTCAGGCTGGGTGTCTTGAATTTGACTCTCGCCTCAATCGGAAGCCAGTGTAGTGCTTCGAACTGCTTTCCCATGGCTTTGTGTAATGGGGCTTTACACAGGAGACTAACTGCGGCGTTCTGTACAACCTGAAGTTTTTTGATCACATATTTTGGTGCCCCTAAATAAAGGGTATTTCCGTAGTCCAGGCGTGATGTAATCAACAAATGCATGAATTACTGTCTTTCTGAGCTGCGGGGCTATGCGCTCAAGAGTTTTACAGCGCATTCTAAGCAGGTCAAAACAAGTTCCTGCAAGTTTTTTCACTTAGGTTTCCATAGTTAGTTCTCTGTCGAGCCAGAAGCCGAGATTTTTGATAGTCGTATTGGGGATTGGTGGGCTGCATAGACAAATAGGCCAGCTGATCATAGGCCTGGGGACCACCTTATTTCCAAGCACCATAAGCTCGGTTTTATCCACTTTCAGCTTCAGGCAGCTACTTGTCATCCATTCCACCACTCTTTCCAGGCATGGCCCTAAACAGTCCGCATCACCCTTGGGGCCCGATTCACAGAACTAACTTAAGACAAAATCCTAAACTTACTACCATTTTGGTATTCACAGAAGGCACTTACTCATTTTGGTATTCACAGAAGGCACTTACTCATTTCGGTATTCACAGAAGTTAGGAGTCCTAACTTTAGGACTCCTAAATGCCTTCTGTGAATACCGAAAGTCTTAAAATTAGGATTTTTCTCAGTTTAGTAGTAGTATAGTTAGGACTCCTAACTTTAGGACTCCTAAATGCCTTCTGTGAATACCGAAAGTCTTAAGATTAGGATTTTTCTCAATTTAGTAGTAGTAAAGTTAGGACTCCTAACTTTAGGACTCCTAAAGTGAGAAAAATCCTAACTTTAAGACTTTCGGTATTCACAGAAGGCATTTAGGAGTCCTAAAGTTAGGACTCCTAACTTCTGTGAATACCGAAATGAGTAAGTGCCTTCTGTGAATACCAAAATGAGTAAGTGCCTTCTGTGAATACCAAAATGGTAGTAAGTTTAGAATTTTGTCTTAAGTTAGTTCTGTGAATCGGGCCCTTGGTGTTGGGGTCGAGAGAAACCACCATTTGTGTGTCTTCTGCATACGATGTCATAGAGATACTGAACTCCTAGACAGTCCGTGCCAGCAGCCCCAAGTAGACATTCAACAAAGTGGGGCTAAGTGCAGAGCCCCGCGGCACCCCGCAAGTCAATTGCATAGGGATAGAGAAAAGATTAGCTTGCATGACTTGCAAGGTTCTACCCTCCAAAAAAGAGGACCGTCACTCTGGAGCTTTGTCTTGGATTCCACTTTCCCACAGCCTCTTCCGTAGGATCGAGTGGTCCACGGTGTCAAATGCCGCGCTAAGATCCAGGAGTAGTATAGCGGATGAGCTCCCTTGGTCCAGGGCCATTTTTAATTCTTCTGCCACAACCAGCAGCGCTGATTCCGTGCTGTGCTGCGCATGAAAGCCTATCTGAGTGGGGTGGAAGCAGCAATTAGTTTCCCGGAACTCTGTTAATGCTCTGTTAACATGTTTCTCTGTTAATCAGCCAATTAATGATAGGCGTGATATGGGCCGATAGTTCCCTAGCTGAGCGTGGCCAAGATTGTCTTTTTTTAATAGGGGTCTGATTATCGCGTGTTTCCAGGCTTTTGGAACTTCGCCTGCCTCTAATGAGAGATTAATGATTTTGACCAATGATGGGAGCAAGGCCTCCATAACCTTCCCCAGCACGTGGTGGGGCTGGCTCTAATGGTGAGCCTGATTTGATCCCCTCCATCAGAGATCTCACACCATTTATGTTGGTAGATGGGAAGCAGGTGAGGGCCGCCAGGGTGGGGCACCACTCCTGAGCTCTTTCCTGGCAAGTGGTAGTTCCATTCTCATCCTGGCTTGTGGTAGTTCCATTCCCGTTCTGAAATCTCTTTGAAGAAGAAGGAAGCTAAGTCGTTACATTTCTCTTCCGAGGCCTGAGTGGAACGGTTGTTATGTGTTGGGGAGTTTAGAGATTTGACGGCCTTGAAGAGTTCCTAAGATGAGTTCTGTGCCTTGTTAATCTTTGGCTCAAAAATGTCACCTGGGCATCGTTAATATTATTATGGTAAGGTCTAATGGCTGCCTTTTAGGAAGCTTTGACTTTGGTGTTGTAGTTCTTCCTCCATTCCCTTTCCATTGTTCTTTACAGTTTTTCTTTATTGATGCCAATTGTGCGTTAAACCGTGTGGCCTTTTTAGCTAATGTTTGTTTTTGGGGCCATCCTATCCAGTGAGTGAGTAACCCATCTTTCCCAGCTGGAGTATGCTTTTTCGGCCTTTCCCTGGATTCTGGAAGCAGAGGAGATTAAGCATTACCCCATGCCTCTGGGTTAAGTTTCAACCAATTCCTCCTCTGGGTAGTCACTGAGGGTTGAGGATTTTTTCCCCGACTCCCGATAAATTAATAGCCCTGAGAAGTTTCAGTTTTATGTTTAGGGAGGGAACAGCTGCTAATAAGGCCCAGTGTGGCGTTTATCGTGCCCAACATACATACGTTGGTTCCTTTTGGTTGCCCCTGGCTATGACTTTTGAGGGGGTTGATGCGGGCGAGGTTGGTTTTATCAGCAGTCTGAAGTTGCCAAGACCCCAAAGCCCGTCCTCCCCTACCCAGTCCATCCAAAATGAGGTCTGCTGCCCCCTCCTTATACCCCGCCACTTACGAAGTCTTTCTTCCATTTCTACATGGAAGATCCCTCCGTCCACCACAAAAGGCTCCTCCTCTCTCAGACTTTTTTATTAAGAGGAGTAAGGACCGTTGGTCAGAATACATTGTTTTATGTTCCGAAGTACTGAGGAATTATAGTTTTTGCTCATTACGTATGGATTCATTCCTATGGGCCTAGAGACCCATAGGAATGAATGGGAAGACATTCACAATTTACGAGTACCCATTAAGTACTCGCAAATTGCGAATGCAATTTTTAGGCTGCAAGGGTGTCAAAAGGACACCCTGTTGCACCCCAGAAATAAGCTTGTGTGCACATGTGGCGCACATACATGCTAAAGGCAACAAGAATATGGCGGGACATAGTGGACAAGGTGAATGCCGTCGGAGAGCACAAGAGGACAATGGACAGAGGTCAAGAGGCGATGGAATGACATAAAGCGGAAGACCAAGGAGAAACTCGCAGCCAACTAGAAGGCAGCAATGCAGACTGGAGGTGGGGGCCCAGCGCCACAGCTCGAGCTGGATGACATGGAGGAGTTGATGCCGACAGTCATCAGTGTCGATACTGTGGCCGAAGTCAGGGGACCAGACTCTGTTCGACAGGACACAACACATCGGCGACAGAGTGAGTGACCACCCGGTACTGGGGGGATGGGTGGAGATGGCCACGATGGCACACATGCACAATCAAGCAGAGCACACTGCACACCCTCAATGCCTCTGGGTCATCGCCCGGATCCACAGACTGTCACAATGTACAATGCCATGCTGTCTGAATGTCAACATGTACCATGCGGCTACATACATGTGGACACATTGCAATATACCATCTCCCCTTCACATTGCAGAGCCAGTGTCAACACCCCCTGCAGAGCAGTCCCAGCCACTCTTCACTGACGACGAGGAGGACAACCCCAGCATCGACACCCAAGCCCTCCTAGACATCATTGACATAATCCGCGACTCACCTCCAGGATCAGGGTTGACCAGCTGCATCGAGGAGACCCCACCCACCACCCAAACCACCCAGCAGGAGGCACCCACGACCCCGCCAGTCTCCCAAGACCCCCAGGAACAACACATGGCCTTCCAACGCCATGTGCTGGAGGTGCAGAGGAAGACGGCCGAGCAGGTGCGGGTGGGTTTGACCTCATGGCTCCCAAACTGGATGCCATCCTTGGGTGTGTAGACCCACTCCATGGCCTCCAACGAACCCTGGCTGACATTGCTGGAGTCCTGATGCGGAGAGAAGAACACCTGTCCGCTCAGAGGGGCTCCAGCGATAGCAGCCGTGAGCTGGCACACATGCTGAGGCTCATGGAGGACAGGGTGCAGATGGAGGCAAAAAGGATGGCAGCCACCGCTGCACGCCAGCAAAATGTAGCTGGGATCTACCATGCCCTCCAGATCATCATCATGGCATTGCTGCCACAAGGTGTGGCACAGATGAATGCTGCTGACCCCACACCATCCACATCTCCGCCCCCTGGTGTGTCAGTGCCCCACAGTGCGGCAGGCGTATCCACTCTGGCACATGATGTGCCACTGCCACACAGTGCGGCCGACAACCCTTCTCCGACCCCTGCTGTGTCAGTGGCACACAGTGCACCAGCCGGTACTGCAACACCCACAGGTGGGGCAGAGCACAAATCCGGGGATGAGGACGTGGATGGATTTGTGATCAGGAGGCACTAGCTTTCATTCCCGCCACCTGGCCTGTTCCCGCTTGGTACCGCACATGGCCCCATAACCTTCCACTGACCCCCGATACACTCTGATGCACTCACCTTGGACAGCGACATGGACTGCCATATCCTGTTTGATGACCAATGACACGGCGACCAGACTGCGGACTGTACCCTTCCTCTTCAGCAGGACTTGTCATCCCCGGATGGACTCTGGCTGGCCCTCCACGGGCCCATATTGTGTAGTGTGCTCGCCATTGCCCTGTACCGCTCCAGCTGCAGAACTGCACTGGATGTGCAATAAACATCCAGGGACGCACTGCTGTGTTATGTCTTTCACCATTCATGTATGAATGTGTGGGTGAATGTAGGGACAGTGATTTCCCGTGCGTCAATGATACTCATCCTGTGGGATGCCAGTCAGAGGGTGCTACATTGCATATTGTGTACCTGGTCCCATGAACACTACAACAGAGACACACGCATCAGTCACTTCCATGTCCGGACATGGGCTGAACCACGCCCAGAGACCACGAGTCATTTTGCAAGCCTTGCGCTGGTCCGGGGTACGGCAGGTCAGACCACTCCGCTTACGCTCCGAGGGGGGTTCCTCATTGCTACCCATCACAGGTGTACTCGCTGGTGGTGTGCAGGTCACTGGTCTACTTGTCAGCATGTCACAGCCACTCCCTGAGGGCAGGTTTGCACCCACACTACACCCATCTGGTACAGGCGTCAAAGGCCATGTGACTCCGCCAACATAAGGGGCCGACAACGTCACATTCCCCTCTGCCGGTGATTACTGGATGACGGACGTTCCATGGTTCTCAATCATAAGGGCCCATGAGTTGTTGTACACAGGGTTAGTGGCACCTGGAGCATTGCGGCTGGCACAGGCACCCCGCCACGGGACGGTGGCTTTGCGTGCACTGAGTTGGGGGCACCTTGAGCTGCTGAGCGGGTGTGCAGCCTGCGATGATGCCCCGACCCGGCGGTCGAGACAGCTCAGGTTTTGTGTGTCCTGCTGGACCGCAGTGTAGGCCAGCGGACAGCGCGGGCCTATTGCCACGTGGCATGGCCTCGCGGGTCACAGAGTTAGTGGCACCTATTGGGCTGAGCGGGTGTGCAGCCTGCGAAGATGCCCTGTGCACTGGTATGTCCTCTGCCATGGAGTAATCAAGGCCCAGTACCAAACGTGAGACCTGGTGGCCTGCAGAGCGGGGCTGCATGGTCTGGAGTGTGCCATGTCTGCGGGCCCCGGGCTTGTGGCTTGCAGCGGCATGTGGTGGGTCCCCTTGTCTGCATGCCGGTGCCGTAAGGTGAGCAGTGCGGCCTGGGTGTGCATGGGCGGGCATGCTCCGATGGGCGGCTGTAGGGGCTGGGGTGCCTCTGCCTGGGTGTGCATGGGGGGGCATGCTCCGATTGGCGGCGGGAGGGGCTGGGGTGTCTCTGCCTGGGTGTGCATGGGGGGCATGTTCCGATTGGCGGCGGGAGGGGCTGGGGTGTCTCTGCCTGGGTGTGCATGGGCAGGCAGGCGATGGTGTCGTGTGCAATGGTGCGTACTGTGCCAATCATGTTTCTGATGACGGGTCTGTCTCAGATGTGTGACCTAATGGACTGCACTACATACCGGCAAGTACTTGGAGACACACCGGTTGCAGCAGGTGAGCAGTGTGGCCTGGGTGTGCAGGGGTGGCTCTCTCTCTTTCTCCCTCTCTTCTTCTCTCACTCTCTCCCCCTCTCTTCTTATCTCTCTCTTCCCCTCTCTTCTTCTCTCTCTCTCTCTCTCTCTCCCCCTCTCTTCTTTTCTCTCTCTCTCTCTCTCTCCCCTCTTCTTCTCTCTCGCTCTCCCCCTCTGTTCTTATCTCTCTCTCTCCCCCTCTTCTTCTCTCTCTCTCCCCCTCTCTTCTTATCTCTCTCTCTCTCTCTTCCTCTCTCTCCCCTTCTCTCTCTCTCTGTCCTTTGATTTGTCCCGAGGGGAGCCGCCATGTGTCTTCATTTCATTTCAGTGTTCATTTTAATAAAGTTTTATTTTTTGCTTCGGGAATGAATGTGTGATGGTCATTTTTGTGACGACACATGCTTGTCACCAGTTGTGATTCTGCAACATCAGGCAGATTATTTTGTACGTGTTTGGGTGTAGCTGATGTGGCATGTCTTTGGTCGGCGGGTGCCGGGGAGGGGGGTCCTGGGGGTGGTTGCGGCGGGTGTTGTTTCCCTATCGGCCCTCCGGGCTGCATATTCAGTTGCCCGGGTGCATCTGTTGTTCTTCAGGTGTGGCTCTGGGCTGGTCTCCCTTTTGTGGTGCTGGCTGTGGTCTGACTTAGCACCGGGTCAGAGCAGGTGTTATTTTCCTGGTGCTAACGCACCTTATCAACTGTTTTGTGTTCTTATCGCAGTTCTGGCTGTTCGTTGTGAATGTTGTGGAGTGGTGTTGTCGCGGCTTTTGGCACGGGAACGCCTACTCTGCATCCCACCAAGCCGAACACCAGCAGTACCCACCTCAAGTGCATCCTGCTCAACACCCGCTCCGTCCACAGACACGCCATCGAACTCTGGAACCTCCTCGACGCCACAGCCCCTGACGTTGCCTTCCTCACGGAGACCTGGATGAACGCCTCTTCAGCTCCCGACATCGCCATCGCCATCCCAGAGGGCTACAAGATCGTCCGGAGGGACCGAAACGCCAACCAGATGGGAGGAGGCATCGCCATCATCCACAAGAACACCATCCGTCTCACGACCAGCACCGACAACACCCTGACCAGCGCCGAACACCTGCACTTCCAGATCCACACCAACCCGACCACCACCCTCAGAGGCACCCTGATCTACAGACCCCCTGGACCACGCACCCAATTCAGCGAGGACATCGCCGACTTCGTCAGCCCGCTTGCCCTCCCCTCCGCTGACTACATCCTCCTGGGAGACCTCAACTTCCACCTGGAGAACAACAACGACCGCAACACCAGCACCCTGCTCGACAACCTCGCCAACCTGGGACTCAAGCAACTGGTGTCCACCCCCACCCACCTTGCCGGACACACTCTCGACGCCGTCTTCTCATCCAGCACAGACATCGACTTCAGCCACGCCACAGAGCTTCACTGGACGGACCACAGCTGCGTCCACTTCACCTTCAAGAGAACGCCGACCCACCATCACCAACAACAGGCCGCCCGCAGAAGCTGGAACAAGATCACAGCAGACCAGCTCGCCACCTCCCGGAGCCAGCACCCTCCTGCCAGCTCAGCGAACCCCAGCCAGGCCGCCGACAACCTCACGAAGTGGATCAGCAACTGCGCGGACGAACTCGCCCCACTGAGGACCGCGCCCAGCAGACCCGGCAGCAAGAAGGCCCCATGGTTCACCGACGAACTCAAGAGCTCCAAGAAGAACTGCCGAGCCCTCGAGAAAGTCTGGAAAAGGGAACCGACACCGGACAACAGGACCTCCTTCAAGCTTGCTACCCGGAAGCACCACCAGCTGATCCGCGCCGCCAAGAAAACAGCATTCAAGGACCGGTTGGACAACAACGCACACAACTGCAAGGAACTCTTCAACATCGTGAAAGAGCTTTCCAACCCCAGCGCAGGAAACAACGACATCACCCCATCGCAAGACCTCTGCAACTCCCTCGCCTCATACTTCCACAACAAGATCACAGACATACACAGCAGCTTCGACAACCAACCAACGCACAGCATGACCGAACAACCACCCCCCACCACCACCCTCCACGCCTGGACCCCGATCAGTACCGAAGACACCATCCGCACGATGAACTCCATCCACTCCGGATCACCGACTGACCCCTGCCCTCACCACGTCTTCAACAAGGCCGACGCTGTCATCGCACCCCACCTGCGAGACATCATCAACACATCCTTCAACACCGCCACCTTCCCGGAGAGCTGGAAGCACGCCGAACTCAGCGCCCTACTCAAGAAACCAACAGCGGACCCCACCGACCTCAAGAATTACCGCCCCATCTCGCTTCTCCCGTTTCCAGCCAAAGTCATCGAGAAGACCGTCAACAAGCAGATGGCCGCCTTCCTCGAGACAAACGGATCCCTCGACCCCTCTCAGTCCGGCTTCCGAGCCAATCACAGCACCGAGACCGCCCTCATCGCCGCCACCGATGACATCCGAGCCCTGATGGACAATGGAGAAACAGCGGCCCTCATCCTCCTAGACCTCTCCGCGGCTTTTGACACGGTCTGCCACCGCACCCTAGTACGGCGCCTCAGCAACGTCGGAATCCAGGACAAGGCGCTAGAATGGATCATCTCCTTCCTCGGCGGTAGAACACAGAGAGTCCGCCTACCACCATACAAGTCAGAGGCCTCCGAAGTCATCTGCGGCGTCCCCCAAGGATCTTCTCTGAGCCCCACCCTCTTCAACGTCTACATGAGCCCCCTCGCGGCCATCGTACGCAAACACAACCTCAGCATAATCTCCTACGCCGACGACACCCAGCTGATCCTCTCCCTGACCAACGACCCCGCCGCCGCCAAAGCCAACCTACAAGAAGGGATGAAAGAGGTAGCCGAGTGGATGACGACCAGCCGCCTGAAGCTGAACTCAGACAAGACGGAGGTCCTCATCCTGGGCTCCTCACCCTCCGCCTGGGACGACTCCTGGTGGCCTCCCGCCCTGGGCACCGCACCCAAACCGACAGACCATGCACGCAACCTGGGCTTCATCCTGGACTCCTCCCTCTCCATGACCAGGCAAGTCAACGCCGTCTCCTCGTCATGCTTCAACATCCTACGCATGCTACGGAAGATCTTCTGGTGGATCCCCACAGAGACCAGGAAGACCGTCACCCAGGCCCTCGTCACCAGCCGACTGGACTACGGCAACGCCCTCTACGCCGGCACCACCGCCAAGCTCCAGAAGAGACTCCAGCGGATCCAAAACGCCTCAGCCAGACTCATCCTCGACATCCCACGAACCAGCCACATCTCCGGACATCTGAGAGACCTCCACTGGCTCCCCGTCAGCAAGAGAGTCTCCTTCCGCCTCCTCACCCACGCACACAAAGCCCTACACGACCAAGGCCCGAGCTACCTCAACAGCCGAGTCAACTTCTACGCTCCCAAACGCCACCTCCGATCTGCCAGCCACGCCCTCGCCGCCGTCCCCCGCATCCGAAGAGCGACCACAGGAGGAAGGTCCTTCTCCTACCTGGCCGCCAAGACCTGGAACTCCCTCCCGACCGACCTGCGCCTGACCCAAGACCACCTCTCCTTCAGGAAGAAGCTGAAGACCTGGCTGTTCGAGCAGTAGCGGCACCCCCCCCCCCCAGCGCCTTGAGACCCTACGGGTATGTAGCGCGCTCTAGAAATGTCTTTGATTGATTGATTGATTGATTGATTAGTTGCAGGGCTCATCTGTTGCAATGTTTTTTGCTGCTGCTATCGCGGGTAAACTGGTGCTGTAGGATGTTAACACCAGCTTGTGATTGGGGCGATAAATATATCACAACTTTGGCTGTGATAAAGTGCTGTTAAGTCGGCGATAGATCCTTGTGAATATGGCCCTAAGTGTTTAAGTGCTAGACCCATGCGATTGGTGAGCGGGCACCAGATGTGCCCCCGTGTCATGCAGCTATCTACCAATCACATGCTCGCTACGTTTCAGAACTAAGAACTACTTGACTAAGTACCGGTGGCGCATTAAGATGCTATTTAAAGTGCTCAGACCCCTGGCAGGTGTCGGCTGTTCTTCGACTGTGCTAGGCACTGTTGGTTCTGCTGAGATTATTGAGAGGACGAGGTGTGCCCAGAAGAGGTGTTTGCTCTCACCCTCCTCTGTTTTGGAGGGGAGTTTACCAGGGGCTGACAAATCTAAGGGACCCGGGAGCCATCTCCTGGCAGTGCCTGTGAGACCGCATGTGCTGCATCAGCTCTCGCTTGTTAGTGCGAGCCTTCGACAATGTATGCGCTGCATGTGCTGCATGCACTCTTGCTTGTTAGGCTGAGCCTTGCAAGGCGGGCACAGACTCAGGCACGCCGCCAGTATGGCGGTCGCTGGGCCCCCGCACCCGGGGGAGGTGGGGTGTGGCACAGAAGAGTGACGTTGCGCCCAACCTGCCCTGAGCCCCCCATTTGTTATTGGCTGACCATGCTTGGACCGGAAGCACTTAAAAGTGCTCCCGGTTCACCCGTCCAGCCAACTTCTGGCAAGCCGGTCAGAACCGGCTTGCCCGACTCTGCATGTTAAAAGGCTGGGGAGCAGAGCGGACGGTCTCTCTTTTCACCGCTCCCCAGACTGCAGGTCGCAAGACGGGTCAGGGCCTCAGGCAGAGGCCCCAACGATTCTTTTTCTTTTTTCCCTAACTTGCAGGTGCGATTTTCGGAGGGAGCAGAAGGTGGAGGAGGCAGATTTTGGTGATTCTGCACGGCAGGAGCAGCTGGGGGGCAGCGAGGCCACCAAGAAGCCTTCGGGCCCGATTCACAGAACTAACTTAAGACAAAATCCTAAACTTACTACCATTTTGCTATTCACAGAATGCACTTACTGCTTTTGGTATTCACAGAATGCACTTACTACTTTTGGTATTCACAGAATGGATTTACGACTACTAACTTTACGTCCGCACTCGGGCCGGAAATTCCGGCCCGGAGGCGGAGCTTCCAGCCCGGAGGCAGAGCTTCCGGCCCAGAGGTGGAGATTTTGGCCATGGCTAAAAAGAGCAAAGGGAATTTCGACTGATTCATAATCTCTCGGCCCCCAGAGGTGTGTCACTGAACGATGCCATTGAGGACGACCTATGCAGTGTCAAGTACGCTTCCTTTGATCAAGCAGTTGAGATGCTCAGGGGGTTGGGGCGGGGCGCATTGTTGGCCAAATCAGATATTGAGTCAGCTTTCTGCCTGCTGCCAGTGCACCCACTTGATTTTCACCTGTTGGGTTTCCAATTCAAGGGGAAGTATTATGTGGACAAATGTATGCCTATGGGATGTTCCGTATCTTGCGCCTATTTTGAGAAATTCAGCTCTTTTTTGGATTGGGTTTTCAGGCGAGCGACGGGGTACCAGCCGGTATTACACTACCTTGATGATTTCCTTTTCTGGGGGCCACCAGAATCTCAGGATTGTGGGTGGGCATTGCAGAGGTTCTGTGCACTCATGCGAGACTTCGGCATGCCTTTGGCACAGGGCAATACTGTGGGGCCAAGCACTGAGATTGAATTCCTGGAGATAGAGTTGGATTCAGTGCAGGGAGTGTCATGGCTGCCCCTGGAAAAAATCACGGCTTTTGGGGCTGCCTTGCAGCATTGCTTGACAAAGGAGAAGGTTACGCAACATCATTTACAGCAGGTCGTGGGGCAATTGAATTTTGCATTGAGAATAATTCCAATGGCACGACCTTTCTCGTGCACCATCGCACAGGCTATGTCAAGACTCAGGGAGAAGCACCATCACACCAGACTGTCCAGTGAGGTCAGGCAGGACATCCGAATCTAGAAGGCATTCCTGCATGCCTTCAACGGAGGGTTGTGTGGCCCAGTCCCCCCAGGCCCAGCCAAGAGTTAGGGTTGATGACTGACGCATCCGGTAGCGAGGGTTTTGGCACCATTCTGGGTCCGGCATGGATTGCCCAACGCTGGCCAGCGTGGTGGGAGGTCACAGGTCTTACAAGTAACATAAGCTTCCTTGAACTGTTCCCCATCTTGGTGGCATTGTCCGTCTGGCCAGAACAACTGAGAAACCAATCTGTGGTACTCTGGTCCAAGAACATGGCTGTCGTGGAATGTATCCATAATCAAAATGCAAAGTGTAAGATGACCTTGCGTCTACTAAAGGAGATAATGCTGCTGTGCATGAGAATGTATCTGCTGTTTAGAGCCAAACATGTGCCAGGAGTATTACACCATGCCGCTGATGCGCTCTCTCGCTTTAAGATGCAGGTATTCAGGTCTCATCACCCAGAGGTGGCAGAGAACCCAACGCCTTTCCCAGAACAGCTTTGGCAGCTTGGTGCCCCCAGTTATCGGACCTCATGGCAGCTAGCCTACCACCCAGGACCAGGAGGTCATACAAAGGGGCATTTGGGGCTTACTGCTATTTCTTGGGGGACAGTTGGGAGGAAAAATGGCATGACACCGGGTCTGTCATTTCCTATTTGAGAACGATGAGAGATGAGGGGTGCTCAGTAGCATCAGCAAGGCGACATATTGCAGCCATTTCCTTCTTCGCGAAAGCTAGGAAAAAGGGGGATCCCACTGGCACTTTAATAGTGCGGAAATCCTTGAGAGGGTGGCAACGCCTACAGGGGGGGGCAGCCAGACGTAAGAAGACCCATAGGAATACAGACATTGGTCACATGGATGGATGCTTTGCACCAAGTGTGTATTTCAGCTGGGGAAACACTTATGTTCCAAGCGGCTTTCTGTTTAGCGTTCTATGGTGCTTTCAGGATAGGGGATCTGGTAGCAAAAAACAAAATAGATTGGCAGGGGGGGCTGCAGTTGGCACATGTGCAGATTCAGGGGGACTCCTTATTGATATCAATACCCAGGTCCAAAACTGATCAGGAAGGCGGGGGGAAGGGGTGGTCTTGCGTAAGGCTGAAGGAAGTGCTTGCTGCCCCATCACCAGGTTGGAGACATTCCTGGCGCAATGTCCAAGGGGTGCGGGGGGCCATTACTTGTGCACGCAGATGGGACCCCACTCACTATTTTCCAGTTTAAGAGGGTGATGGGCCTAGCCATGCAGAAATCTGGTTTAGATCCAGGCAGTTTTGGGACCCACTCATTCAGGATAGGGGCCGCGACCGAGGCAGTGAATGAGGTGCAACGGATTGGTAGGTGGTCCTCGAATAGTTATAAATGCTATGTGCGCCTTCACATGCTCTAGAGGTGTCAAAGACAATGTGCTGATGGTTGGTTTTCTTTCATGGTTTGATTTGCAGTTTCTACATCCTGTCACGCAGGGGGGAAGCCTGCATCGCCACCGTCCACCAAAGGCTGTGACATCCTGTCAGGCAGGAGGACAACAGTAAAAAATTAATTGACGCACAACGCATGTTACGGACCAGGTTCACGTCTGGGAACACGTGGAACAGGATGTGTGGATAATCGGCCACTCTTATGTAAGGAGGTTGCAAAAGTTCGTTTTTACAGGTACCTATGAGGTCAGGGCACGGCAGGCAGGTGCAAAATTCTCTTTTGTACGAGCAGGGTGGTCTGCGCTTTAGTCAATTTAGGGACCTGGTGACACGCGCGCTGGGCATAAATCAGGGACCCCCTGCGGTTTGTATTTTGCATTTAGGGGGTAACGACCTGGTGCACCTGGGGCGGAAGGGTGTAATAGAGACCCTGCTTACTGAAGTAGGGTGGTTGGCAAAGAGATGCCCAGAGGCAATGATAGTGTGGTCACACATGATTCCTAGACTCAAGTGGAGAGGGGGTGAGTCTGTGTGGGCCTTGAATCATTTGGTTAAGAGGATGAACAACAAAATGGAGAAGTTATTCACAACCCCGAAGCTTAGATCAATAAGACATGGGTGCATCCGAGGGGAGCAGTTTTTTCTGCAAGATGGCGTTCAACTCTCAAGTCGTGGTAATCAGGTATTCATGGAGAATATACTGGCATGGTTAGAGGGCACAAGGCGCAGGACACGACCTTCTAGTAGGCAGAGCCAGATAGTCGGGCAATTATACTGGCCTGTGGCGGTAAGGTCATGATTGGTGAGCATAGTTTTCGGTCCTTAGCGGGCATCAACATTGTCAAATGGGGATGCCCGAGGGGGAGACAGAGGGTCTCTCATGGAACTCCATGGGCAGTTACAGCCGGTAGGCTGGAAGGGTGCGGGGGGAAGGGAAGTCTCGCTTCTAGTAGGCCGGTTGGCCAATCCCCGCACGCGCATGCCCTCAAGGGTGCAAGGATGCATAACTGCAGCACCCCTTTATGGAGTTAACGTTGAGGGCATGGGGGGGCTCGGGGGTGGTATCCATCAGGTAAGCTGACTTTCTACGTATTGTACATAATGTAAATTATAAGAATTTCAACGTTTGATAATTTTATGTAATAAAATGCGGCCGGGGTTGCGATGACCCCTTATCCAAACAGTTGTGGTGTATGTGTGCATTTGGGGAAAGGAGGGTGGTGAGCCCCCACGGGAGCTGGGAGGGTCCCCACCCCAAAGGTCTTTGGTTTGATAAGGGGAGAGAGATAAGGCAGTACCAGACCATATGCGAGTGTGCATGCTCTGCTTGCGCTCTCGCTCATTAGGTCGAGCCTGCAACTGATCATGCACTCTCAATTGTCAGGTCGCGCCCGCGAGAAATGCCGGCACTCTCGCTTGTTAGGTCGAGTCTGCAACAGTGCATGTGCTGCATGCGCTCTCGCTTGTTAGGCCGAGCCCGCGACAGCTCATGCGCTGTGTTTGCTGTATGCGCTCTCGCTTGTTAGGTCAAGCCTGTGAGTGTGCATGGGCTGCATGAGCTGCCGCTTGTTAGGGGGAGCCTGCGACAGCACATGCACTGCGAGTGCTGCATGGACTCTTGCTTGTTAGGCCAAGCCTGCGAGTGTGCATGCTCTGCATGCGCTCTCGCTTGTTAGGTCGAGCCCGCGACAGCTCATGCGCTGTGTGTGCTGCATGCGCTCTCGCTTGTTAGGTCAAGCCCGTGAGTGTGCATGGGCTGCATGAGCTGCCGCTTGTTAGGGGGAGCCTGCGACAGCACATGCACTGCGAGTGCTGCATGGACTCTTGCTTGTTAGGCCAAGCCTGCGAGTGTGCATGCTCTGCATGCGCTCTCGTTTGTTAGGTCGAGCCTGCAACAGATCATGCGCTCTCACTTATCAGGCCGCGTCTGCTAGAAACGCAGGCGCTCTCGCTTGTTAGGTTGAGTCTGTGACAGTGCATGTGCTGCATGCGCTCTTGTTTGTTAGGTCGAGCCCGCGAGTGTGCATGCTCTGCATGAGCTCACACTTGTTAGGTTGAGCCTGTGACAGAGCATGCGCTTTTGCTTGTTAGGCTGCACCTGCAAGAACGCATGAACTCTTGCTTTTTAGTTCGAGTCTGTGACAGCGCATGTGCTGCATGTGTTCTTGCTTGTTAGGTCGAGCCTGGGACAGCACATCTTCTCTTGCATGTTAGGTCACGCCTGGGAGAACGCATGTGCTCTCGCTTGTTAGGTCGAGTCTTTGACAGAACATGTGCTGCATGCGCTCTTGCTTGTTAGGTCGAGCCTGTGACAGTGTATGTGCTCTTTCTTGTTAGCTGTAACCAATAGGGAGGGACAAGGAGGGCCTTTGCCACTCTCACAGGAGTGGGAGGTCCAGCATAAACAATGGCCCGAGCAAATGTTTTACAAGAAGGTTATGCCGTTCCTTTTTAACAGAAAAGTACAGAGTCAGGGTAGACAAGAATCCCAAGAGCCCCAAGAGCTGGGGTCGGTGTAGGGAATCCATAAATTGGATAATAATGCCCTCACACACCCTTTCACGTGTCATGCTTCATCATCTGGACTGCTCCTCATCGGGTCGGCAGTGGTCGGGTGTATGTGCTGCATGCACTCTCGATTGTTAGGTCGAGCCTGCGACCATGCATGCGCTCTCGCTTGCAAGAGTATTGCTTACAATAAAGGGTTTGGTGTCTGCTCATTGCTTACTATTTGTAGGCTTTAGGGTCACTCTTCTTTGCTGCCTCCTAATTGGCCAGCCCAGGCCAAACGCCACTTCCGTTCCTTCCTCCGGGGCACGGACCAAGTTCAGATCACTTGTACTTGATTAGTGCCAGTACGCTGGTCGCGCTGTGGTTGAAGTAGTATTTTAATCTTACACCTCCCACCTCTCATTTTTTTAAGAAATAACAGAGCATGCACTATGCAACATGCCTTAAGAAGCGATATGACGCAGTCACCGCTAGCTGTGTCATAGCGCTGTTTTATTGTTTTTAAAGGACAGCATGTGTTGCAATGCTCGGCAGCTATGCCAAGGACGCTCCTTTCCTTCTCAACTGTGACGCACACAGGGACTTTTTTACGAATATGATTTGATTTTCCGAAGGCACCCATCTCCAGCGGTGGCGTAACGAATTTGAGGGGCCCCCCTGCAAGGTACATGGAAGGGTCCCTCTCCGCTCTATCAGGAGCTCTCAGACCAGGGAACTGTGCTGAAGGGGCCTGGCATCTTGCCCCCCCCACAGCGCAAGGGCTGCGAGGGACTATGTATGTTACACCACTAATCTCCAGGTCCATTTCTGCACACTTCCTGCCATCCTGTCCCCGCGGTTCTTCTTCAGACATTGTACAACAGAGGTGACTGTGGCGCCGTCACCTTTAACGAGGCTGGAGATGACAGACACATCACACAAGCGCTTTCACATCGCACTATGTCACACGAATATTACGCAGCTTTTGCTGGTGTGAGCTCCAAGCTCACGTGGCCCCAGTGGCGTAACAAAACTTTTGGGGACCCCCTGCAAAGTACACGGAGGGCCCTCTCATGCTCGGGCCCCATCAGGATCTCTCAGTCCAGGGGCCCCCTCGAGCTCGGGCACACCCCCAGGCCCAGTCAGGAGCTCTCAGGCCAGGGACCCCCTCGAGCTCGGGCACACCCCCAGGCCCAGTCAGGAGCTCTCAGGCCCGGAACCCCCTCGAGCTCGGGCACACCCCCAGGCCCAGTCAGGAGCTCTCAGGCCAGGGACCCCCTTGAGCTCGGGCACACCCCCAGGCCCAGTCAGGAGCTCTCAGGCCCGGAACCCCCTCGAGCTCGGGCACACCCCCAGGCCCGGTCAGGAACTCTCAGTCCAGGGGCCCCCTCGAGCTCGGGCTCTCCCATGCTCCAGGCCCAGTCAGGAGCTCTCAGGCCAGGGACCCCCTCGAGCTCGGGCACACCCCCAGGCCCAGTCAGGAGCTCTCAGGCCCGGAACCCCCTCGAGCTCGGGCACACCCCCAGGCCCAGTCAGGAGCTCTCAGGCCAGGGACCCCCTCGAGCTCGGGCACACCCTCAGGCCCGGTCAGGAACTCTCAGGCCAGGGGCCCCCCTCGAGCTCGGTCCCAGCCTCAGACCCAGTCAGAACATCTCAGTCCAGGGGCCCCCTCGAGCCCGGCCTCTCCCATGCTCCTGGCCCAGTCAGGAGCTCTCAGGCCAGGGACCCCCTCAAGCTCGGGCACACCCCCAGGCCCAGTCAGGAGCTCTCAGGCCAGGGACCCCCACGAGCTCGGGCACACCCCCAGGCCCAGTCAGGAACTCTCAGGCCAGGGACCCTCCTCGAGCTCGGGCACACCCCCAGGCCCGGTCAGGAACTCTCAGGCCAGGGGCCCCCCTCGAGCTCGGTCCCAGCCTCAGACCCAGTCAGAACCTCTCAGTCCAGGGGCCCCCTCGAGCTCGGGCTCTCCCATGCTCCTGGCCCAGTCAGGAGTTCTCAGTCCAGGGGCCCCCTCGAGCTCTGGCTCTCCCATGCTCCTGGCCTAGTCAGGAGCTTTCAGGCCAGGGACCCCCTCTAGCTCGGGCACACCCCCAGGCCCAGTCAGGAGCTCTCAGGTCAGGGGCCAGCCACCCGTGCACAGTGCCAAAGGGGGCCCCCTGCCACGCAACGGGGGCTATCATTATGCCCAGGGCTTTAAGTGGGAGGAAAAAACTGCGGGGGTCTCTCAAAGGGGCGTGGCTGATGTAATGAAGGGCGTGGCTTAAAAACACAGAAGCTAAAAATCTGTGCTTAGCTTAGTGTGCCGCCCGGCTGGTGTTTTGCTACTTCTGCCATTGCATCCAGATATATGATACAACAAGTGACGTTACACCGACAACAAGTCAGGACTATTGGCTTTGTCAATGGTTGTTAGTTGCATAAGATGAATAAGCAACTACTACGGCTTCGTTGTAAATAATATTGGAAAATGCTTCAGTTCTGAAATGGTGAGACTGAAGGAACGAACGAGTCTCTCTGAAGTTACATTAAGGGCAGTGAGGGTGGGGCGGCTGCAGGTGAGATTTTTTTCATTGTGAGGGGGAGGGAGAGCTCGATAGAGAGAGACCCGTAACAACACCTGCTTTTAAGAACTGCCGATGCTGAGCACCGGCAGGACCCGGCCCACTTAAAGCCCTGGTTCCGCCATTGGTGGGCCCCACCACTTCAAGGAACAGCAGACGACTTCAAAAGGAATAGCTTAAGCCCCACTAAGCGGCTCTGTTTCCCCATAATGATGCAGACCCACCCCAGGCACCTAACAGCGAAGCGGGCATTCACCGCAGATCTGCAAAGAACTTCCCTCCCAAGACTGTATTTGCAATGTTCCTGCGGCGCCGTCCCTGGAGGCTTCAGGCCGCCCTGGAGACTTCAGGCCACCCTGGAGGCTTCAGGCCGCCCTGGAGACTTCAGGTCGCCCTGGAGGCTTCAGGCCGCTCTGGAGACTTCAGGCCGCCCTGGAGACGTCAGGCCGCCCTGGAGGCTTCAGGCCGCTCTGGAGACTTCAGGCCGCCCTGGAGGCTTCAGGCCGCTCTGGAGACTTCAGGCCGCCCTGGAGGCCTCAGGCCGCCCTGGAGACTTCAGGCCGCCCTGGAGGCTTCAGGCCGCGTTGGCATGTCTCTACACCGCTCAGAGGGGAGAGCGGGGGTCTTCGTTGCCTGTGTTTTGCCACCAAAAAGGAAAGTCAAGGAGAACAATGAGCCATTCACCATTCACCTTTCTCGCATTCCCTGGTTTACGCTTCCGAAGCGACCACTTTCTTCCTTTTCCTGATTCTTCTTTATTTGTTTTATAATTGTTGAACCATCATCACCTTACGTATAAAAATTTGTTTTATATATTTAAACGTGACTTTCTCCGTCAAAGACCTTTCTGTAATACTCTGATTGCATCATTTTTCTTTTCGGAGGAATTGAAGAAATACAATTAAGCATTTTTTAGGTCTCGCCTGACCCAGCGCATGCGCTGGTCTGGCGAGACTTATTGAGAGGGCTCCAAAAAGTGCTACCAGGCCAGCCTAGAGCTACAGTGCATGTGCGCGTGCGCGCGCCGCGCTTTACCGCGATTACTTTCATTTTCGCGCTTTACCGCGATTACTTTCATTTTCGACCGCGTGGCCGCTTTGCATAGCCAATAGGTCTCGCTTTTGGGACCTTATAAGTATTTAGTTATGCAACTGCTGCATAGCTAAACACTTATAAGGTCACAAAGGCGAGACCTATTGGCTATGCCAATGCTTGTTTTTAAGTGAAAGAAGGCCGAACATTCGAACCCCGGATCTATTCCCATTTTGCAAAGGGTTTTCTTTAATAGGCTCTTGCTTCTGGAAATCAAAAACGAACATTTGAGATGTTGGTTGCCTCCGGAGCGCACATATGCAAATGCCTGTAACCAAAACATTGAGAAATTCCCAGGATGACGTTCAAGTTTTAAAAGTTTCGCCTGCATGTTTCGCCTGCATGTTTCGCCTGCATGTTTCGCCCGCATGTTTCGCCCGCATGTTTCGCCTGCATGTTTCGCCTGCCCTAGTTCAGAATACGACACAATTTCTCACAGAAAATGATTTCTCTTGGGTCTACGCATGTGCACCTCAGTTCAATCCATAGACTTGCGCAATGTTATTTGAAATACAAAAAGACAATGGCCTTTATCATTACTAAGGTTTGTTCTGTGAAAGGTGAACAGATCAAACATGAGCAAAAATGTAATTTTACTCAACAATAATGGAGCGCAACCAGAACAGCGGAATGCTAGTGCCTAATTTGAGCCGGTGGTTTCCAGCACTTAAGGCAGTCCACCACAAAAGGCGCTGTCTGGCCAGTTTAGAGATGACCACAACAATAGGTAATTATTAATTCAATATGCATTAAGAATTCCTCTTACCTGCCGCCCAAGCCATTCCTATATTCTTGGAAGTTGTGTCTGATGGTGTTGCGTTCATTGAAGAGAAAGGGGCTGACGGAGGAGCCCCGGGGCACTCCACAGGTGGTCTCTGTTGGTTCCGAGAGGTAGGGCCGGAGTGTGGCTCACTGAGTTCTGCTGGTAAGAAATAAGCATCTCCAGTTGAGGGCCTTTCCGCAGACACCAGTGTCATAGAATCAGGTGGCTAGTGTGCTGTGGTAGACTATGTTGAGGGCCAGGAGGATGAGGGCTGCTGTTTGGCCCGGGTCGAGGAGGGAGAGGATGTCGTCGTTGGCAGTGAGTAGGGCAGTCTTGGTGCTGTGGTTGCTGTGGAATCCAGTTGGACATGTCGAGGACGTTGGCTAAGATGAAGTCTGCTAGCTGGGTGTAGATGGCCTTTTCATGGCTGTGAATGGAAGCAGGGATATAGCCCTGAAGTTTTTGAGGTCCGTCCGTTTGTACGGAGGGTTGCTTCAGGAGGGGGTTAACTTCGACGTGTTTCCAGTCGTCCAGGAATATGGCAGTTTTGAGGGACCAGTTGATCATCCTGTGTAGTTCAGGTGCGATGGCTGTGGAGGCTCTGTTGAAGATGTGGGATGGGCAGGGGTCTGAGGGAGCTCCAGAGTGGATGCTTTTAGTATTTTTAGCATTTCATAGTGCTTCGTACCCTTGACGATGCTTCAGAGCGCATCTGCTCTGCACATTCTTCTTTGTGGAAGTTCTAAGGATGGTCAGATGTGTGTACATCATCTGACCGATATGCAGGGCCAATGGAATTAGGCAGCAGGAGAGGATCAAATTATACAGCATGGTTGACTAAACTATGCGTCAAGAAAAGGCAAATTATGCAGCATAATGCAGCATTCATTATTTTGTCATTTTTAGGTCTCACCTACTGACAGCGCATATGCTGCCACTGCAAGGGTATTGTTTACAATAAAGGGCTCTCCATGTGTTGGCTTCATTGTCACTCTTCAAATTGGTCAGTGCGTGCAGGTGTCGCTCCGTTTCCTTTCTGTGGAGCAAGAACCAAGCAGCGTCCATCTAATGCTTGCCCTGTGACTGAGGTACTTTGTCTTCTTCCTCTCCTACTGTCCCTTGTCTGTCATTCTTCTCCCTCCAGCCCCTTTTCCCTATTGCACCCACCCCTTCTTCATATTGCATCCACCCTTTCTCCCTGTTGCATCCACCCCTTCGCTCTATTGCACCCGCCCCTTCTCCATTTTGCACCTAGCCCTCCAACCCATCCCATCTCTCCATTGCATCCAGCCCTCCCACCCATCTCCAGATTGCATCCGCCCCTCCCACACACCCCTTCTACATGTAGCATCCACCCTTTATCCCTGTTGCATCCACCCCTTCTCCCTATTGCACCCACCCCTTCTCCATTTTGCATCCAGCCCTCCCTCCCACCCCTTCTCTCCATTGCATCCAGCCCTCCCAACCCTTCTCCAGATTGCATCCACCCCTCCCACCCACCCCTTCTCCCTATTGCATCCAGCCCTCCCTCCCACCCCTTCTCCCTGGGGTTCTGTAATTCTCGAGTCTGACTCCATTTTGTTCTGTGCCACCATTTTGTGTTGCCCTCACGTAGGCCTGTGAAGGTAGCCTGGCGAATAAAGTGGCCTGGCCTTCTTAGTTCGTGTATACATTAACTAGGTTTCTTTTTGACTCTGAAATGAACTGTAAGAAACTGACCGCTGCACCTGAAACTGACCCCGCAAAGCCATTTTCCCTGATCGATCTTTGTCTGAGATTGCCAATCAATGTTCAGGACATCGTTAACTTTTAGTTTCCTTGCACATGCCTTATCTTGTTCAGCATCTGTTACCGTTTCTTTTTTTTATGTTTCTTCATTACATGGGTTATGCTTTCAATTATAGGTTTGTCCGTCTTGTGGAGATTGAATTTGGGACATTCCTAATAATTAACTTTTGGGTTGGGATACTGTAAATTGAGTTTTTGTTATGGGACACTTTGTTTGAAAATGTACCTTATTGGCTAGAATTTTGTGCAGTGGGTGTACATTTATAATGTGAATATTGGGTATAAAAGGAGACGTCTCGCCTTAGTAAAATGAGCATTCTCCTGAGAATTTACACCGTGATGTATTTCTAGGATCACTGTTACTAGCTGCAGCTAATAAACTTGGTCTCTGATGCCATCCAGAAGTATTCCGTGTCTCTGTATACCAAGACAGGTGAACTCAAAGATCTCAGGCGTGCCCCTGACGCCGCTGGGTTAAACCCGGTTCTTCAACTGGCGCCCAACGTAGGGCGACTTCAGCGGTACTGGTCCAAGCCCGAAGATTGTGAGGAGCCCCGTGAGGAAATTCTGGAGGACGGCCGCCACTTCATCGACCTCTGCATGTCGACGTGGACCGAAGGTTTTTTTCTGCGAGGCTTCCCCTTTCCGATGGCTGCGAAGGACTGCTGCCCTGACTGTCGCCCTGTCTTGGACCCTCTTGTGATGATTTGTTAGGCGAGACATTAGACGGTCTTCTGGTGGCGTGACAGACATTTTGGTTAAGTATAAGTGGGTCGCTCCCACGACTTTGTTTTGTTTCTTGGTTTTGATTCGGCCATTGCAATAAGCGAAGCAGGGGGGTTCGTATATTTGCGAGTGTATCATTTTTGATAACCCCTTGAAGTTTGAAGCAAGACTAGTGAGCTAATATATGCCTGGTTTTAGCAAATTTAGGAAATGGTTTTGTTGTAGTTGTAATAGGGATTCCCGATTGGAGGATTCGTGTCCGATACCTCCGGTTGGAACTCCAACTTATGAGCTCTATTCAAAGCATGGTGTAGGTCCCATTACCTTTAATGAAGTATGGGTCTGTTATACAAGGAAAGATGGTGTTTTACGATGGCCCCAACATGGTAGTTTTGAATCAGATATTTTAGATAACCTAGAAGTTGCGCTATTTAAGAAGAAAGTCCGGCCGGCGATGTTTGACTCTTTCCGCCTTTGGCATAAGGAAGCCAAACAGCGAGAAATTAAGCAAGCTAAGAGAGATAGGAAGGAAAGGAATATATCGGTAATGCAAGCTGCTAGGCAGTTTAAGGAAGATGAAGAAGATCGAGCGATTGAAGTGTCAGATAGACAACATTGCATGGCCATTGACAAATGTTACCCGGCTTTGCCACCTCCCCTTTCAAATGTGACTGTAGACCCTGAAAAGGATCCTTTGATGTCACATTTACTGAGATTACCACCCCCTTATGTGCAGGGTGCTACTGCACCTCCGTTACCTCCAGTTGTTGCACCCCTTGTTGTCGTTCAACCCCCTGTTGTTGTTCAGCCACCCGTTGCTTCACAGGTAGTTCTTCTTCCCCCGGCGCAGCCCCCTCCAGGCCCGCCAGCCTTGCCACCAGCCTTATCTCAAACTCCTTTGCCTTACACTCCTTTATCTTCGACTTCTCTTATTTCTGTCCCTACGTCTCTGTCACCTCAAAACACTTTTGTCTCCTGTCCTCATGTCGACTTCTTCTCCTTCTGCTCGGCAACGAATGACTGAGACTGTCACTAGTCTTTTGTCTCCTTTCTTTGGGTCACTGAATATGACCCCTGTTTCTGAACGTAAGCAGAGACGTAGTCAGCTCCCTGGTCCCGAAGAGCGGGCAGTGTTAGATCTCCTTGCTCGTAGATGGGTTTCGAATACCTCCAAGTACAGTCCACAAGTGGTTATGGATATCTTCCTACAGTGGGAGGCACCAAAACAAAGGTATGTTTTTGATGTCATGTGTACCTTCCTTCGTCAGGAGTGGGAAGATAATGAGTTGGGTTCAATTCCACTGGAATTGCTTAATGTTCAGTCTGAATTTGCTAAAGGGACGATAGTGGGTTCCGATGTTGAGGAAGCGGTAGAGACACTACTCACTTTTAGGTCTAGACTTCCACCTCAGTCATTGTTCGAACCTGACCCTTCTATTAGGAGAAAAGTGAAGCAGTATCCAATGAGAGAGGTTCCCCCTGTATGGAGAGAGGCAGTTGTGGCTGATGCCGCTCATGGTATTGCGGCTGCACCGGCTCATTTTCAGCGAGTGTGGGTGCATGTCCCTTGGAAGAGAGCTGAGGTCCTGGCTCTTAAGCAGACTTTGCCTGACCCCCGTAAAAATCCTGCTGGTTATTATAAGGAGTTGTCTCAGACAGTTGATGCGTGTGTTATGAATTTAGATGACATAGATATGTTGATGGGTAATGTAGTTCCTCAACCCTTGTGGGCGAAGATCCGTCACGAGGATCACGCGCCAGAGTTAGGAGATACGTGGGTTAATATTACTGCTGCAGATGGTCGGCAGATAGGAGGTGCCAAACCTGAACCCTTAGTTGCAGAACTACCTGGTAGGATTATTAATTTAATGAAAACTATGATGCCTCCTCTGCGGGTGAATTGGGACAAGTTAGCAGCATGCAAACAAAAGAAAGACAAGAGTGTGTCTGATTTCTTCACTAGGTTTGAGGAAACATTCATTGATCATAGTGGTCAGGATATGAGTACAGAAGGTGGTCAGAGGTTGTTTGTAGAAAAGTTTGTTTTTAATTTACTTCCTGAACTTTCTAATAAGTTAAAGGACTCTGAGAGTTCATGGGCTGTTTCTTCTTCAGCTCAGATATTGGCTACTGCACAATACTATGAGAATAGAGATAAAGATGAGAAGGATAAAGTAGAGAAGAAGACTAGAGAATTAAAAACGAAAGTTCTTCTGCAGCAGGCTTATCCGCCTTGCCCTAATGAGCGTCAGTTTCAGCAACCTTCACAGTTTCAGCAACCCCCACAGTTTCAGAAACTGTTGCAGAAGCCTGAGTCTTCTGCTTCGCGATTCCCGCTAGGCCCTAATCAGTGTGCTTATTGTAAAGAAGAAGGTCACTTCAAGAATAGTTGCCCGATCTTGCTACAGCGTGCGAATGGTATGTCTGGTCTGAGAGGTCGTGTTGGTTTCCAACAAGTACCTAGGGGTAGGGGACGTGGTACGTTTCCCCAGAATGAACGTTCCTTTTCCCCTCAGAATTCTATGAATTATTTTGACCAACAGAATGTTCCGACCGTCCAGTCTGCTCAGTACTACACTGATGATTATAATGTTGGAAGTGAGAGTGCTGGTTTTAATGATAGTTAGGACAGCCATGGACAAAGGGAGGGAGTAGTGTCAGTTCCAGTAGACCAGAGTGGACCTTATGTTGAAGTGATTACATCAGGTGTGGCAGAACCTTTTCTTTTGGATACTGGTGCAGCAAAGAGTTCTATCATGCACTCTAAACTCCCCGGCGCACCTTTGTCTGGCTTGACCAATGTTTCAGTAGGATTTTCTGGCGCCCCAGTTCTTAATCCGGTATCTTGTCCTTTGCCCCTTTCTATTGGTCCCTGTGAATTGGAGGCTCCCCTTATTCTAACGACGGGCTGTGGCGAGAATCTGTTGGGTTTGGACTTGTTGAAAAGATTGCATGCAACATTACATTGTTCTCCTTCGGGAGTACATCTTACGGTGGGTAAGAAAGTGATTTCCCCGATGTATCTGTCTAAGGATCGCCTTCCACTGGAACTGCATTCTCTCCCTGATACACTTTGGGCTACAGGTCCCAATGATGTTGGTCTCTTGCAGATTCCACCCTACGTTGTTACCCTTAAGTTGAATGCTAAATTACCTGGCATTCCCCAGTACAAAATTTCCAGTGATGGCGAAAGAGCTCTTTTAGCGATTATCCATGATTTGGTTGAGAAAGGTGTGGTTGAAGAAACGAGAGGTAATGTGTGTAACAGTCCTGTTCTGCCTGTCCTTAAGCGTACTGACTCTTCTCAGCCACCTGTGTATCGGTTTGTGATCGACCTTCGAGAGGTCAATAAGATCGTTGTGCCACAGTTTCCTGTTGTCCCGGACATTACTGCTTTATTGACTATGATCCCTGCCTCAGCTGCTTGGTTTTCTGTTATTGATCTGAAGAACGCTTTCTTCAGTATTCCGATTGCTGAGGAAAGTAGGGATATTTTTGGCTTCTCTTTAGGAGGCCGCAGTTTCCGGTTTAAGCGCGCTCCTCAAGGTTATTGTGAGAGTCCCTCCATTTACAGTCAGGCTTTGAAAACTCAGCTTGATACTCTTGCATTGCCTTCTGGTGTTACTCTTATCCAGTATGTTGATGATCTGTTGGTTGCTGCTGATGATGAAGAGATTTGTAAAGAAGTTACTCTTTCATTGTTGCGACACCTGTCTGACCTTCATCATAAAGTGTCACCTTCGAAGTTGCAGTATTGCCGCCAAGAAGTGACCTACTTAGGTCATCTCTTGTCGAAGGAGGGAAGGCGATTGACCCCAGAGCGTATTCAAGCGATTGCCCAAATGACTGTGCCATGCACACAGAGAGAGGTGCGTGCCTTCTTAGGTATCACCTCGTATTGTAGACAGTGGATTCCGAATTTTTCTTTGCTAGCGAAACCTTTGTTGGCACTTACTCTTAAGGACACACCACACCCTCTTCCTTGGTCTGACGAATGTCAGAAGAGTTTTTCCGAATTGCGTGATGCATTGTCTTCTGCTCCGGTGTTGGGTACCCCCGACTACAGTAAACCTTTTACACTTTATGTACACGAGAGAGAAGGTTGTGCGTTGTCAGTGTTGACGCAACAATTTGGAGACAAGCAGCGCCCATGTGCGTATTTTTCAGCTACTTTAGATCCGGTAGCTAGGGCGTTGCCTAGTTGTCTAAGAGCTACAGCAGCAGCGGCTGTTTCTATCTGACAGTCTGCTGGTTTGGTATTGGATAATACATTGATTGTGATGGTCCCACATGCAGTGGATACCCTATTGAATAGAACGAAGACTCAACATCTTACCAGTGCACGTTTGTCAGGTTATGAGTTGATGCTTTTGGCTAGCCATGTGCACATCAAGCGGTGCAACACATTGAATCCAGCTACATTGTTGCCGATTTTTGTAGAGACAGATGCTCAGGAACAGCATGACTGTTTTCTCCGGACAGAGGAGGAAACGAAGGGTAGAGTTGATCTGAAAGATACTCCTCTTTCGAATCCTGATGGTACCCTATGGGTAGATGGTTCATGCTTTAAGCTTCCGAATGGAGAGACGACTGCAGCATATGCTGTCACAACTTTGCACACGATTGTTGAAACAGCACGTATTGCACAGAATTCAGCGCAAGCAGCGGAGTTGATAGCATTGACTAGAGCGTGTGTGTTGTCAAAAGGAAAGAGAGTGAATGTTTATAATAATAGCTAATATGCATTTGGCGTGGCTCACAGTTTTGGTCGCTTGTGGAAAGAGAGAGGATTTCTTACTTCCCATGGTACGAAAATTCAGCATGGACAATTAGTGAGTGAACTTCTTGAATCACTTACTTTGCCGACCCAAATTGCGATAGTGAAGTGTAGTGCACATAAGAAGGTTACGGATGATGTGGGTCAAGGGAATGCGTTTGCAGATGAAGTAGCGAGAGAAACGGCAAAAGATGTGACGAGTCGGATGTATGTTGCAGGTCCTACCAGATGAGTTGTGGAAGGAGGAATGTGTGAAGATACAACAGAAAGTGTGAAGATGATTCTGGCAGAAGCTACTGAGAAAGAATTGAGTATGTGGAGAGAGAGTACGGGAATGTTGGATTCAACAGGCTGTTGGGTTGAGTTGTCAGAGCACCAGCGATGGTTGTTGCCGGATGCATATGTGCTTCCGGTGGTTACTATGGCTCATGGGTTGGCTCACATTAGTTCAAAAGGGATATGTAAGTTGTTGGCTCCGGTATGGCAGAATGGTGGAATTCCTAAGTGTGCTGAGAATTTGGTTAAACACTGCATGATTTGCTTGATGCATAATCCTGGAAAGGGAACCCCAACTCCAGCGGGTCATTTTGCTCCTCCAACGTATCCATTCGAGGTGCTGCAGATAGACTATATTCATATGGAAAGATGCAATAACTTGAAGTATGTCCTTGTGGTTGTTTGTGCCTTTTCCAGATGGATAGAGGCCTACCCCCTAAAGGATAATACTGCCTTGTCTACAGCCAAGGTTTTGCTCAAAGAATTCTTTCCCAGATATGGCTTGCCGAGGATGGTATGGAGTGATAATGGAAGTGAATTCGTGGGTCAGATTATGAAGAAAGTATGTGTGGGTCTGGGTATAAAACAGAAATTTCACGCTGCGAATCACCCCCAGTCAGCAGGCCTGGTCGAGTGCTATAATGGCACTCTGAAGCTGAAGTTGGCCAAGGTGCAAGCGAGCTCTGGTCTTACATGGCCCGATGCCTTACCATTGGCACTTTTGTCCACGAGAACGACAGTACATTCTCGCGTGGGACTTAGCCCATACGAGATTGTTTTTGGACGCCCGGCGAATGTCTGGGGTGTGCCGAGGCCTAAGAAGTACAGTGATATCGAGTACCCTATGTTGGTTGACTACTTACATGATTTGACTGCTAAATTGCGTGTTCTTCACCAACGACGCAGGCCACATGATTCAACCTGGCGACTGGGTTCTAACCAAGAATTTCCAGAGGTCAAAGAACTTGGAACCAAGATGGACAGGTCCATACCAAGTCCTGTTATCGACTCGGACTGCTATTAAGGTGTTCGGCAAGAAAAACTGGGTACATGGTACCCATTGTAAGAAGATACCTTTGCCCTTACCGTACAATAACTGGGTCCGGGAAGGTGTTGCCGATTCCGAGAGTGAAAGGGTTCCGAGATTTGTACCTTTTAGCGATGGAATGGACTCAGTCAGAACGTGCGGATGATAAAGTCTTGCAAGAAGCTGTGCCGCCGTGTTTGAGACTTGATACTACGCACCCAGAGACACTCTTTCAGGATCAAACTGTGCCTGGTAAAGAACGCTACAACTTAAGGTCTAAAAAGGACAAATAAAATTTGAATTTTTTTGTGAATTACACTCTTTCAGACAAGAGACTATTTTTCTTTTTCTTTTTCGAACCACCATCCGGGTTCAGTTGCAGGGTCGCGGTATAAGAACTTAAGGGGTGGCCCGCGTATTGACGAAAGGTCTGCGGTTCTAGGGACGTCTAGGACGCCTGGACGCACACTTGAGTGAAGAAGGAAAATTGCGGCGAGCAGCACGTTAGAGGATGGAGTCTGTTGTAACTGAAAGAGATGTTGAGAGAATAGATCTTAAGATAAGATTTTGTACATTGATACATAGCAAATGTTTTATAATATTGTGCTTTTTGATGTTTTTAAGTATCACATTAGCTTGTGTGGGTTGGACTGTCTATGCTACACAACAGACATCTGCACCCACCTCCCAACCTATGCTTTCTTTCACTACTGTTTCTTTGCACCAGTTTTATACGTTGCCTGAACATGAACAGACAAGGAGATCAGAATTTGTCAACAACTAGTTCATACAGTTGTTGCATCAGCATCAGTTAGTAGTAAATACCACTAATTGTTGGGTTTGTGGTCTTATGCCTCATACGACAGATAAAGGTATGCCATATTTGGTTTTGCAGTTTTCTTTTAATGGGTCTGTGTGGGCTTTTCAGACCATGTTTATCTATGCAAATGAGGTACGCCCCTTACGTTCCCTTAAAGATAACTCGAGCAATAGTGCCTTAATAAGGGGAATAGTAGCTATGATCCGAAATATTGATGCATATAATGCTATCCCTAAGGATGAGGTTCAGGCTTACGTTGGTTGGAACGTGACTGGATATAGTACCAGTTTGACAGAGAAGGAGAGACGAAAAAGGTCTCCCCCTATTTGGATTGTACCCCACCGAGGCCACTTTTGTTTTCAAGGTAATGGTCGGAATCCGAAAGCTCAGCTAGGTAAGAGTGTGTGTGCTCAAACCTATGTCTATTCATCTCGGACTTCTCCACCGTTTGTGCCAGCTAAAGGCACATATTTTGTTTGTCATGACAGAGCCTACACATGGTTGCCACCTGATTTTTCAGGAACGTGTTATGTGGCGTTTCTACTTCCCCCTACATACACTACTGCTTCAGACTATCATAGAACGAGATATGGTAGAGGTGTCTTCAATAAGGAAGATACCGCAGCACACGAAGTAGGAGATTTCTTCAAGGGCTTCTTGCCCTTTTGGGGTCCTATGATCAATAGTAGGCATATTCAACAGCTTGTCCGCGTTGTTGAAGCTACTATTAATGAGACAGCAGGTGCTCTTAGTAATGTTACAGCTGAGCTTCAAGCGGACCGCCTTATGACTTTGCAGAACCGTATGGTATTAGACATCATACTTGCAGATCGAGGAGGAGTATGTAAATTGATTGGATCCAGTTGCTGTGTTTACATACCAGATAATGCCCCTACAGTGTACCAAGCCATCTCTAGGTTGTATAAAATCTCTGAGTCTATCCATGTAGACGAAGGAGACTGGTCATTGATGGGATGGTTTTGGGGACTGCTGTCCAAATGGGGATGGAAGATTTTGACATTCCTTGGTATGGTTTTAACCATCCTTTTCTCTTGTTGTCTTTGCATCCAGTGTGGTCCCGCCATTTGTAGTCTTTGTGCTACTATGTGTGTTCGGAGACCTGTCCCGAGAGAAGTAGAGAATAATAAGATGATGCTACAGCAACACCTTGATGACCTAATGAATATCGACATAGACCTAGATTCAGATTAACATGAGTCTTAGGTTATTGCCTACGTAATGGCAAAAGGAGGGTCTGAGGTTCTGTAATTCTCGAGTCTGACTCCATTTTGTTCTGTGCCACCATTTTGTGTTGCCCTCACGTAGGCCTGTGAAGGTAGCCTGGCGAATAAAGTGGCCTGGCCTTCTTAGTTCGTGTATACATTAACTAGGTTTCTTTTTGACTCTGAAATGAACTGTAAGAAACTGACCTCTGCACCTGAAGCTGACCCCGCAAAGCCAATTTCCCTGATCGATCTTTGTCTGAGATTGCCAATCAATGTTCAGGACATCGTTAACTTTTAGTTTCCTTGCACATGCCTTATCTTGTTCAGCATCTGTTACCGTTTCTTTTTTTTATGTTTCTTCATTACATGGGTTATGCTTTAAATTATAGGTTTGTCCAGCTTGTGGAGATTGAATTTGGTACATTCCTAATAATTAACTTTTGGGTTGGGATACTGTAAATTAAGTTTTTGTTATGTGACACTTTGTTTGAAAATGTACCTTATTGGCTAGAATTTTGTGCAGTGGATGTACATTTATAATGTGAATATTGGATATAAAAGGAGACGTCTCGCCTTAGTAAAATGAGCAGTCTCCTGAAAATTTACACCGTGATGTATTTCTAGGATCACTGTTACTAGCTGCAGCTAATAAACTTGTTCTCTGATGCCATCCAGAAGTATTCCGTGTCTCTGTATACCAAGACAGGTGAACTCGAAGATCTCAGGCGTGCCCCTGACACCGCTGGGTTAAACCCCGATTCTTCATCCCTAATGCATCCACCCCTCCCACCCACCCCTTTTCCCTATTGCATCAACCCCTCTCACCCGCCCCTTTTCCCTATTGCATCCACCCCTCCTACCCACCCCTGCTCCCTATTGCACCCGGCCATCCCACCCACTCCTTCTCCCTTATGCATCCTCTTCTCCGACCCACCCCTTCTCCCTATTGCACCCACCGCTTCTCCATTTTCCATCCAGCCCTCCCACCCACCCCTTCTCCATATTGCATCCAGCCCTCCCTCCCACCCCTTCTCTCCATTGCATCCTCCCCTCCCACCCACCCCTTCTCCCTACTGCATCCACCCCTTTTCCCTATTGCATCCAGCCCTCCCTCCCACCCGTTCTCCCCATTGCATCCAGCCCTCCCACCCCTTCTCCCTAATGCATCCACCCCTCCCACCCACCCACCCCTTTTCCCTATTGCATCCACCCCTCTCACCCATCCCTGCTCCCTATTGCATCCAGCCCTCCTACCCACCCCTTCTCCCTATTGCACCCGGCCATCCCACCCACTCCTTCTCCCTTATGCACCCTCTTCTCCGACCCACCCCTTCTCCCTATTGCACCCACCCCTTCTCCCTATTGCATCCATCCCTAATGAGTCTCAGCCCATGAGTGAGGACGCGGTTGCCAAGGTCTCTGAGTCTCAGCCCATGAGTGAGGACGCGGTTGCCAAGGTCTCTGACTGAGTCTCAGGTTCAGTCCATGAGCGAGGAAGCGGTTGCCAAGGCCTCTGACTGAGTCTCAGCCCATGAGTGAGGAAGCGTTTGCCAAGGCCTCTGACTGAGTCTTAGGTTCAGTTCATGAGCGAGGAAGCGGTTGGTAAGGCCTCTGACTGAGTCTCAGGTTCAGGTCTCATTTTGCATCCAGCCCTCCCACCCACCCCTTCTCCTTATTGCATCCAGCCCTCCCTCCCACCCCTTCTCTCCATTGCATTCAGCCCTCCCACCCCTTCTCCAGATTGCATCCAGCCCTCCCTCCCACCCCTTCTCCCCATTGCATCCAGCCCTCCCACCCCTTCTCCATAATTCATCCACCCCTCCCACCCACCCACCCCTTTTCCCTATTGCATCCAGCCCTCCTACCCACCCCTTCTCCCTATTGCACCCGGCCATCCCACCCACTCCTTCTCCCTTATGCACCCTCTTCTCCGACCCACCCCTTCTCCCTATTGCATCCATCCCTAATGAGTCTCAGCCCATGAGCGAGGACTCGGATGCTAAGGACTCTGACTAAGTCTCATGTTCGGTGCATGAGAGAGAAAGCGGTTGCCAAGGCCTCTGACTGAGTCTCAGTCCATGAGTGAGGACGCAGTTGCCAAGGCCTCTGACTGAGACTCATGTTCAGTCCAGGAGCGAGGACGCGGTTGCCAAGGCCTCTGACTGAGTCTTAGGTTCAGTCCATGAGCGACGAAGCGGTTGCCAAGGCCTCTGGCTGAGTTTCAGCCCATGAGTGAGGACGCGGTTGCCAAGGCCTCGGACTGAGTCTCATGTTCAGTCCATGAGCGAGGACGCGGTTGCCTAGGCCTCTGACTGAGACTCATGTTCAGTCCAGGAGCGAGGACGCGGTTGCCAAGGCCTCTGACTGAGACTCATGTTCAGTCCATGAGTGAGGACGCCGTTGCCAAGGCCTCTGACTGAGTCTTAGGTTCAGTCCATGAGCGACGAAGCGGTTGCCAAGGCCTCTGGCTGAGTCTCAGCCCATGAGTGAGGACGCGGTTGCCAAGGCTTTGGACTGAGTCTCATGTTCAGTCCATGAGCGAGGACGCGGTTGCCAAGGCCTCTGACTGAGACTCATGTTCAGTCCAGGAGCGAGGACGCAGTTGCCAAGGCCTGAATCTAAGACCAAGAAGTCCAGATCCTCCAGGCCGAGGGTGATTGTCCTGACACGTCGCTGGATCCTGCGTCAGAGGGACCAAGTACTTCATCTTCTGCTCAGTTCCAGAGACGACCTCCACCATCTGAGGTTTGATGTGACGTCAGACCCACCGCAGGAGGAGGGTCTCTTCCCAGAGTACCGCATCCCACAGATGGTGGCTTTGCCCCTTCACAAGAGGATGCTTATACTGTTGGTTATAAGCAATTACTTTGGCATAGAAAGAGAACCAAGAAAAAGGAAAGAATAAACAGAAATAATGCATTGAAATAATTAGAGAGAGGCGTGCACGTGAGATAGAAGGTTTACTGTTCCCGTAGAGGTTTTAGTTAGGGGTGGGTGTAACTTGCATTGTTTGGTTCAGCGGTATCATACAAAATTCCATGAGAATTCCACAAGATTACGCATAATTATGCGAGAAGAGTAAATCTGCGTTTAGTGCTATTTCTTAGCGCAAAAAATGACTCCAAAATGACTTCTACAGAGTAATAGATTATTCAAATTAGAGGCGCACAGCATTAGAAATCAGTAAGGAACTACTATTGCCATTGTTGTGACGTATTTTTGTAGTCACAAAGTAGTTGTCCATGGCGGGACGATATGTCGGCCTTCGTGATTCTTTCACGGCCGTCTGAGGTGCCAGTTTCTTTTGAGAGAGCCTTATGATTAAGTGCCTTGTACTAGATCAATGTATTTTTTAGCCCTCAATGTGTTTTTTTTTGGGTTCCTTGATTAGTAGAGTAACACTGGAGTGAACTACAATCGCCATTTTGATGACGTCATGTTGTAGTTTTAGTGACGTGATCGCCATGAGACGAGCCTCGGCACTAACGCAGAACACGTGTGGACACGGTAGCCGACAGCATTTATAGCGAGCCCCATGGCCAGTCGTTACCTCCATCCCCGACTCAGATAAACGCCGGAGGCAACGACAGACAGGTAGGGGCATGCAAACTCTTTCCTCTACAGTCGATACAGCGGAGCCCCTAGACTCCGAGCCAGTTTACTTTTATGGATCCCTACCTGGGTTTTTCTCTCTTTTCTCCTTATGGGGCCAAAATTGTTCCTGTAGCAATCACTAGTGACAGCATGGACAGGTTAAGGAACCTTTGAATGTTAGCGAGAGCTAGTAAGTGAAATTTTTAACCTAGGTAATAACGCACAGGTACTTTGTGTCAGACAAGAGAGTTCACTGTACCTTTTCCTCTTTATAATTTTTTTTTATTCTTTTAGGTCACTGAGACCCACTGTTTAAGTCCAAAAGGAAAGGTTATAACGTGCAGGGAGTCCTTATTATAGTCAAGTTACTCCCTTGACAGACAGAGGAGTAGACCTAATTTTGCTATTGATTCACTCTTTCGTGTATTGGGGACCCATTGTTTAGCTCTCTGGGGCAAGGTCATAATATGCAGTGAACCCTTGGTGCACGGTTCTGTACCCCCCTATAAGTTGAACTGAATAGTACAAGTGTTTGACATTCGTTAAAAGATTCCAAATGGATATGAATTTGGTGTGAAGACTGGCAGGAAACACATATCATATTGTGATTTAGACATTTTTAACAGCATTACAGGGGAGATGACCTAGTTTTGGTTGTGCAGATCAAGATTGATCACAACTGGGAATGGTTCCCCCCCACCCCCCCTTTTCTGTTTGCTTTCTTTCATAGAGCGGGCCTCGTATTCCTGAGTAAGGTTCCAGGTGAGGTGAGGTCCGGTCCCCGATCAAGATGGGTGAGCATCAATATATACTTGATATGCTGATCCAGATCATTGGTTAATAAGCCAGGTGGTCTAGTGTTGAAGTACAAAATACAGATAGTCTGTTTGGTAATAAGCTAAAACATTAAGAATATTGTTGTTATTTATGTTTTTCCTTAGATGCCTTCTGCATCCCCTGAAGCGGAGGATCTGTTAAAAAAGGTTGTATTAATTCCAACCGTTTAGTGGTGACATGTGCACATTTATTCATTTTTTTACACAATTTGTTATTAGTTGATACACTCATGCAGTAGCAAGATTTGACAACTTAGGTCCTGAAGAAAGCCGTGGGCAAAAATGTTTCCCGTTTGGCTGAAACATGTCGACCTTGATAAATAGCAGTTATTTGTTAACACTGCTTTTTGCACTGTTGTTTGGTTTTATTTAGTGTGTGAGGCAATTTTTTCATTAAACAGTGGTTTTCTCCTCACAACTATTTTAAAACACTGCACTCACTTTTCTATGCACTGCACGATTTCTCTATGTGATCATTAAACGAATATATATGATCAGTTTTTTACTGTCTGGTGCTCCTTCGCTGATCCTAACGAGAGAGCTTTCCCTAGAAGATAGTCTCTATGATCAAGAGACATATCATTTGTTTGGGTGGATGACCAGATGATAAGATTGATCACGTAGACAATTGATGGGAATCCAAGCTCTGCTCAAGGGTCCCTGCACTTTCACAATATTCAGTTTTTTGTTTTTTGCTTCTTTACTCCTGTTCCTTGTAGCCCTAGGCACTTGTGGGTACTTTTGATGTAAGAACCCCAGTTCATGAGGTTTTTGATAGGCGCAAAAATGCATTTTGTGCAAAGAAATAGCGCTAAATGCAGAAGAACAAGAATAGCTGCTCGCGCTCGCTAAACATGCGCGAAGATAGGAATTTTCCCCAACTTGCTCCTTGCATTTAGCACGTATTTCTTAGCACAAAATGCCCTCTCGCATCCAAGAGAGCATTTGTGCTAAGAAATAGTGCTGAATTTGTACTTTTGCAGTAGGATTTCTCACCCCAAATTACTCATAATTACGTGTGCACCCACACGGAGACTTGCTGTGCACACCTTGTATTAGTGCACATTCCCCCGTGCAGTCACTACTGCTTGTGCAGCGGTGGCCCTCCTTGTCCTATTGGAGGCAGACCTCCGAATCCCCTTACTCACTGGTACCCAATCCATCTCTTTGTAAGTAGACATCCCTGTGCACTCTCTTGTACAGTACTGGATTTAAATAGCGCTTATTGCACCAGGTGAGGCGTGGAAGTGCTTTACAGTGGCTAGCACCAGGTCCGAAATCAAGGTTTGGGGCTAATCCGGGGGTTATTACTTTTAGCTGGTTATTGGATTAGCGTTGAATACATTATTAAGAGTAAGGTGTGGACATGGAGTAAGCTATAGCCATTGGTTGATGAGGTGAATCGATGGAAGAAGTTAACCATGGTTGGGGTATATGAATATGGCATTGTTGTGAAAAACAATCACTTTCCGTACACGTGACTAGGAGAAACATTTGAATGTGACATGGAACCAGTCGTCTGATCGCTGTAGTTGAGTGATAACTCAGGGCACACGCATTATTGAGTGGTTTCACATCTGTTTGACTTTGCCGCGCTCCATTCTGCCTAAAGTTACGCTGATGCATGGCGCTGTCTTGCACCTGCTTTAATGCAGCACGCTAGTATGTTACCTTGTTAAAACGCCTATGCTTTTCTTTAGATTCGGATTAAGTGTATCAGTTAATCAATCAATCATTCAAGGGTTGGTAGAGCGTGGCTACTCACCCATGAGGGTCTCAAGGCGCTGGGGTTGCTGTCTGGATGTGGAGGTACAGTCGAAGAGCCAGGTCTTGAGGTCCTTCCTGAACTGTTTCAATGACGCGGATTGCCTTAGGTAGAGAGGCAGGGCAGGGGACAACGGCATGGGGGCCATGATTTGATCTCCTCCTGAACATGCAGCAACAATGGAGCCATATTGTGCTCCCATGAAATAGCCGGGACTGGCGAAAGAAAGATTCCAAGATATTTAACCCTCTATTTGTCAAGGTCAACCCCGATGCCCAACACATATCAGATTTAGGGGGAATGGCATCAAACAAGTCTGCTATTTGGCTACAACTTCCCACCGGGCATTGAGATCTCTATAGCAGTCTGCCGAGCTCTGGGCCTCAACTCTGGGGCCTGATCACAGTCGCCCCAGCCCGTCATGAATGACTGTCACCGGAGCCACCGCACAAGTTGCCTGACACAACCTGTGGAGCATTTTGCTGGATTTATCCCACCATTGATAGATACGGCTCTGGGACGCCTGCCAGACACACTTGGTCTTTTTGCAGAATATTGCTGTTGGGTCAGACAGAATTGCCGTCTCGTCATCCCTCCCCTTCCCCGCAGCTTCGTTTGTCCAGGTCCAAGATCTGTACTTCCAATTGGAACTGTTCCTGCACTTTACACCGACACTTGCAGGCACAAAAGTGATGTTGACACTTCTAAACATGGGTTTCATGGCTCCCCAGTGGATTATCTTAGAGGAAGTGAGCTCTGTGTTGATGTAGAAGTATTCGATTAGGGCATCAGACATTTTTGTCCTGTAGGACGGATTATTCAACCACCTAAGCAAGAGTCGGCATTAAAATGGGAGTCACCGCAGGCCTATATGGAGCCATAATGCAACTGGGGAGTGATCGGACAGCCCTCTAGGCGAGACGTCAACTTCTGACACATTATGAAGGAGGCTCGTAGGCACCATTGTACAAGTTACTTACCTTCGGTAATGATGTATCTGGTAGAGACGATTCTAGCTGCAGATTCCTTAACGTAGAATTATCCCCAGGCGTGAGACTGGATCTGGAATTTTTTTTGCTGCAGCATCTGCGCGCCGGGGGCGGTATCACGTGACTCCGCCCTGACGTCGTCCATGGATGTGACATCAGCGAGGTCACATAAGTTCCACCCCGGCGCGCTGACGTCAGTTTTCTTCGGAGAACTTTTCTGCGCCACATGCGGAGCCATCACAAACAAAACTGTAAGAGTATGGGAACAGTGTACGAAAAAATCAGGGAAACAGAAGGGGAAGAAGCGAATGGTGAGGAACAGCACCATTAGGGACAGTGCCAAGCACTGTGTTACTGAAAGTCATGGAAGGGAAAGAGCAGAGCACCGCTCTGAGAAGCAACTCTGAAAAGCGAAATCCTCCCTCGAAGCAGAAAAACATGTGAAAAATGTCGTGGCAGATGACAGAAAGACTGCAACCACAGTCTATAACAGTGAAGGGCAACAAGTCAGGAACAGAGGAGTAACGACAAATTACCCCAAGACAACACCATCAAGGAGCGTCGTCTCCTCTGTAAAGAGCTAAGGGCTAAGGCACAGCCAAGAGACCCCAATCCAGAGGACTGCAAAGGAGTCAGAAACTCCAAGCAATGAAAAAGGGGAGAAGATCAGGAGTAGGCCCCACACTGGAAGAACCAGGGTGGAGGGATGCAGAAGTACACATAAACCTACTATCCAATTACCAGAAAGGAAGGAGTGGAACAAATAAACAGAACAAAGCATCCTGCCAGGGAGGAAGTGAAAGAGGGCACCTGCAGAAGACAAAGCCACCCGGAGGGAGGCGAGTGCAGAAGACCAAGCTGAAAGATCATCGCAGAACGGGGAGGAAGGGCGGGCCGTGAAGGAACCTGTGGCTAGAATCGTCGCTACCAGATACATCGTTACCGAAGGTAAGTAACTTGTACATCTGATAGAGACTACTAGCCGCAGATTCCTTGACGTAGAATAGATACCCTAGCCACGTCCAGAGGGGAGGAGGGTCTGCGAGAGAACCGCACCAGCGTGGAAGGACACAAGGCCCCAACAGGGGATGTGTCATGGGGACAGGAAGGACTGCCCAGCCCCCACCAAGCAGAAGGAAGCAAGAACAAGGAGAAGGGAAGGCCAGGATACCACAAGCCTACCCGAGGGGCAAAGGGCGCCTGCCAGAAAACCCGGAGGGACAGACGGCACTAAGAGAGTACCAAAGGAAGAAAAGAACCACCCTCAAAATCCAAGAGGTGTAACGGAGCTCACCTCAGGAGAACACACACACAGCGAAGGGGACGGCTGAATGGGCATCAGCCCCGAGGCAGGGGACAAGGCAGGAACGGCCCACAGCCGATAAGCGCATACATGAAAAGGAAGACACAGTCTCACAAAGCTTCAGCAAGGAAGGGACAGGAGCACACGGGTAGACGCCGAGGCCCACAGAGGTGGACCATAATGACCAGGCATGCGCAGCAGGCAGCTGGTAAATACCATGAAGTAGTGTGCCCAGAACAAGCCGAGCGCAAGACAAAGGCAGAGGCAAGGGAACCCCAGAACAAGCCTCAGAGAAGGACCGTCCCAAAGGCACAACCCGGCCCACGAAGAGAAGTGGGACCGGCCAGAAGATAAAGAGGAGAAGAACACTCCCAAGAAGCAGCCGGGAGGGAAGGGGGGGACGAAGCGACCCCCGGGAAGCGAGAAATATGTAGCACAGACCCTAAGCCGGCAACCAGAACACAGGAGAACACCAAGAATATCCGAGCCCCCCTGGAACACCAGGCAGAGGACCAGGCCGAAACGTCAGATAATAAAGTGGAAACACCAAGACACGACGCCGTAGATGGCATTACAACAGGCAGTGTGGCGATCCAGAGGCTGAAGAGGAAGGCAAAATGCACAGAAGCAGACATCCCGCAGGAACAAAGGGTAAAATGGCTGACGGGCAAGCCCTGTAGAAGAAGGATAGAAACCCCACCGGATACTGGGCAGGACAGAACCTGGAGCAGCGCAAGCTGCGCTAAGGCGGAAGAAAAAGACCGCATCAAGTGGTATACAGTGACGCCAGGAAACGCGAGGAACCCGAAAAGGTACCCACACCCGCCCAGCTTAGGACAGAGCCATACAATAGCCAACAAGTACCCCACCTATGGTATGACACGTCCCAAAACAAAACAGGGGAACACCTCTTAGGGAAACCCGCAGCAGAGGTCAAGAACATAAAAGACCTGTGGGTATCACCACAGGCGGCTTACCAATCACCCAAAAATGGACACAGACGTTGCAACCTGAGGACCTATACGGCTTCACAAACAGCCAAAATTCACACACCACAAAAGCTGAAGGGCTGTTCCAGCAGCCAAAAGGACAGAGGGGCCAACTTAAGGACCCTGAAGGCATTCCAAGCCACACACAGCACACAGACGGGCTAAACAAAACACTAGGCCCAAAGAGAAAGGTGGGATAAGCGACTCCCATAAGACACCTGAGGACCGACAAGCCGAAGCTTATGGAGGGGAGGAGGACGGAGCCCCGCAAGGAGTCGTTTAATAGTGGAGTCCGCGTGGGTGTTAAATAAAAGAATCCCATCAAAAGGCAGGTCAACAAGACACTCTCGAATATTCTCCGGAAAGACGCTATCCCGCAACCAAGCATGGCAGCGGAGGGCCACAGAACTCGCCATAGCGCGGGCGAGAGAATCAGAGACATCTAAGGCCGAACGGAGAATAAATGCAGCTAGCTCCCGACCATCCAGCACATAGCGCCGCAGATCAACGCGGGTATCTTAGTGGGAGGTGCGAGACAGGAGGGACTCCACGGAATCCCTTAGGTTGGAGGTAGCCCTGGCCAACACACAAAGGGTGTTGAACACGCGCAGAGCAGCACTAGTGGAAGCGCAAATGTTACAGGCAAGCCGTCGGCGCCGTAAAGGCGTCGGCTCGGCCTCCGGTAAGACAGCCGTCTGCCCAGAGGACCGAGGGGGACTCGGGGCCGAGCCATGAGTCCCGGCGACCTCCTGCGACACCACAGGGAACCCCGCGGGGTTTTGAAGAGGGGAACCCCGTAGAGCCGCACCTCGATGACACCACACCTCCAAAACTTGAACCGAACTCGTCGGTGCCGGGGGCGAAGCCGCCGGTGAGTCCGCAGAAGGCCCCGCGCATGGCGAGGGATCCGCGGACGTCTCAGGAAGAGGAGGGGGGCCCAAAGAAGCCTGCAGAGCCGTAGCGTAGGCCTTCATTTGGACCCTTGTCACCCCAATGCCAGTAAACGGTGGATAGGGTGGCAACGGGCGAGGGCGCACGTCCCGAGAGGAACCTGCGCCCTCTGCAGAATGAGGACAGGGCCTCGGTGGCAAGCTGCTGGACTTACTAGTGGGCGAGCAACGCCCGTGGGGCCTCCGTGAAGGACGATGCCGCAGCTGGAATTGGCGGCTTCTGGACCCTTCCGAGGTAGGGGACGAACGCTGTGACGAGACCGATCTGGACAAGTGGGCCGAAAGCAATTTCATCCGGCGCTCCCACCGGGACTTCGGCTTAAGATGCTGACAAGCGTCGCAGTCCGTAGAATCATGATGCTCAAAACACCAACCCAGTAACACCACAGGAGCAACGCTACAACGCGGCCCACATACAAATAGGGTGGGAGTCCGTCGCCGACATCTGATATGCATAAGAAGCACATGTCTTGAAACCCGAAGGCACTGCACACTGTTCCCAATGCAAAGGCGTTAAAAGAGCTCTGAAAACAGGTCAAGGGAACACACTCCGGATCCGCGTTGCACGCGGAAAAGAAGGAAACTGATGTCAGCACGCCGGGGTGGGACTTATCTGACCTCACTGACATCACGTCCGCGGACGACGTCAGGGCGGAGTCGCGTGGTACCGCCCCCGACGTGCAGTGATGCTGTGGCAAAAAAAATTATGGATCCAGTCTCACTCCTGGGGACAATTCTATGTTAAGGAATCTGTGGCTAGTAGTCTCTAGCAGATAAATAATCTACTGGCACATGTATCAAGCAAAAATCAACTCGCAAAAATACCGAATTGCTAAAATCACCCGTTAGCGAGTGGCAAACAACGAATCCCAATGCATCAACACCAATAGCGAAAAAATAAAGAATCGCAAAATAAATCCCTGTTAAAATAAAGAATCTCAAAAAACCTCCCCGTTAAAATAAAGATTAGCAAAATAAAGAATCGGAAATACCGAAATCACTAATAGCGTCTGGCATTAGCTAATCGCAAATAAAGATTCGCTAATGAATGCATCAAAAGTCGCAAATACCGAAAATCCCAAAAATCGCTATTTTGCATGAGCAGATTAAGGGGAATCAGAACCAGGAGGTAAAGTTGCAGAAAAAATAAAAAAAAACTGAAAAACTCCCAAGTGTTCCACAGATGCAATCAATCAGAAAGCCATACAAATTGGGCCTGGAGACCCTGTTTCCTTTCACAAAATGGCAGCCCTCTACGTGCTTGCAAGGAGGATGAGAATAAATGCAGCAGCACAGCGCAGGAGAAGGATCCAGGAGAGAGTATTCAGAGTGCGCATCACATTGCTTGGCCAAAATGAGGATGAGGTATACGACAAGTACCGTCTCAATCGTGCAATGATAATGCGCCTAATTGCTGACCTGGAACCACTACTGCAGCACCAGACACGTCGGACCAATGCCATTCCTGCACACGTCCAGGTCCTATGCAGCCTGCACCTACTGGCGTCTGGAAGTTTCCAGGGGGTCATAGCGGTAGCGGGAGGCGTATCACAAAGCGCACTATCACGCTTCTTCCGTAAATTCATTGATGCCATGCTGACAATGATACATACCCACATCAGCTTTCCCACAACCCCCCAGCAGATGGACCACACCAAACAGAAATTCTACCAGGTGGCCCAATTCCCCCATGTCATAGGATGCATTGACTGCACGCATGTCCCCATCTGTCCACCCTCAGCCAATGAGTACATCTTCCGTAACAGGAAGTCCTATCATTCCATCAACGTGCAGGTCGTGTGCGATGCCAAGCACATCATCACGGACATAGTGGCACAATTTCCAGGGAGCACACACGACTCCTATATATTCAGACACAGTGGCATCCACAGGCGTCTGCTCAATGGAGAATTCGGAGAGGGACTCCTGCTTGGTACGTACACATACCTATTCATAACATCAGCATCACACATGTATCATCATGACTGACGCTAAGCCTTTGCTTCCATCCTGTAGGTGACAGTGCATACGCCCTGCGGGACTATATCCTCACCCCCTACATCAACCCAGTAACACCACAGGAGCAACGCTACAACGCGGCCCACATAAGCACCAGAAATGTGATTGAGAGGACATTCGGGATCCTGAAGAGTCGCTTCCGGATCTTACATAAGACTGGTGGTGCCTTGCAATATAAACCAGACACCTGCTGCAGGATTGTAGCAGTATGTGCCATGCCGCACAACATTGCAACCAGAAGGGGGATACCCATAGAGGTGGACAGGAATGACAACTACCGGGATGACCAACCACCCGCACAACACCGACAGGCACACGTTCCAAACACAGCTGAGGGTCAAAGGAGGCGGACATACATCACACAACATCATTTCTGACCCAGGTAAGAATGAGCCATGACGATATCATTAGTAGTGCTACTGTTTAATTCACAGGAGCACTGATGTATGTAATGTCACACAGAAATGCAAATTAGAGTTCCCCCACACATTGTGGACAAGAACATGCCCGTTGTAGTCACGGGAGTGCAATAGTTAAATTAAAGTGGGCCATGGTTACCCCACCATGGTCAGGGATGCAGCACAGAATGTCTAGTGGCGCTTCCCACGAACGCCCATCCTCCTATCGCGTGTCTCCTCCACCTCACCACGCTGTGTCTCTGTGACTGTGGAGCAGCGCGAACTGCGCCTCCTGGTGCAGGTCTCCATCACCGAGACGCTGCTTACACTGGATGCAGCCTCACTGCCATCCTCCACTCCCAAGTTGCTGCCACTGAATGTCCCTGACTACAAGTGTTGCACTGCAGTGGTCACCTGGCATAAGGCCTTCGCCACATCACCACAGTAATGTCCGAGGTCCACCTGCAGTGACACGGAGCGGTGGGACAACACAGCAGTGCTGTTACAGAGCTTTGTGATGGCCCTGGTCGATGCTGTGGAACGGAGCAAGTTCTGCCTATGCCTCTGGCGCTCGCTGTGTTGTCCTGCTCGGATGGCACGGGTGAGCTCCTGGAGGTTTTCACTAATGTCCTTATTGCCCTCTGCCACAAATGTGATGATGTGCCGCACTGCGTCAGTTAGAGTGGACATGTGTTTTGCGAGACGTGAAATGTTGAGGTTCATTGTCCCCATGTGTCTCCCCTGCAGGCGCTGAACACGCAGCATCTGAGCCTCGACTCCACCATAAATGTTCCTTGCCTGGTCGGCTCCCTCGGCAGTACTGCGCATGGACCTGTGCCGCTGCGTGACTCTGCCACGTGCTCGTGGTGGTGCCAGCGGTGTGACACCTGTAGGACTTGGCCCAGTTGTGGGTGCAGGACTCGGGCATGCATCCATCACCTGCAGGGGGAGGACTTGTGCCCTGCGTCTTGGTGGTTTTGTCGCAGGTGGTGGTGGTGGTGGTGGTGGTATTGTTGCTGGTGTAGGTGGGGATTGACCCTCCTGCGGAGTGTCACCATCGGAATCAGCCGGTGTTTCGGAGATGATGAGGCGCTCACTTTCATCCGAATCCCCAGGAGATGCATCTGTGTATGAAACAGTGCATGGTTAGTTATTTTTGTGACTACATCTGTTTGTCATTCTGCATGTATGTCCTACAATGAATTACATTATTTGACTCTATGTTGGGCCTGTACTGCTGATCTAATTTTTTTTGCATTTGTGACTATACATGCACACTTTGCTGACATGACTACGACTCCCATGGTGCAATCCTGATGTGAGGACATATGTGTTATGCACTTCTGCCTGCACACTGTGATTGAGCTGGTGGGGATGGGGATGGGTATACGATACGCAGAGTATGGGCATAGGCATGCATCTTACCTTGTTCAGTGGTGGCTGCGCCGGAGGTGTCCATCTGCGTAACTCCGACAACCGCCTCTGGCTCAATGGTCCCCTCGACGAGCTCCTCCAGGGCAGTGTTTGCAGGTACTGTGGATGGCCCCCCTCCTGTGCCAGCTGCCTCCTTGACCCTTTCTGCAATTCTTTCCTTGGCCCTCTTCCTGAGGTCATACCACCTCTTCTTGAGGTCGTCGATGCTGCGGTGCGTCACTCCCACAGCATTCACCCTCTCCCTGATGCGAAGCCAAATTTTCCTTGCCAAACAGCTTGTCATGCTTGTGCTCACCCCCTCAATCAAGTACTCCAGTTCCCTGTCAGATAACTTTCTCTTCCTCTTCCTGGGCGTGTCTGCAGTGCCTGGTGCATCCTTGTCCATCCTGGATGAGGGTAGGGTGGATGGTTTCAGAGAGAGGATTCTCTTTCCTCAGCCTGTGTGCTCTGCCTCCTCCTGTGAGCTCCTCAGGCCAGTGAATGAGGGTGGGGCAGCTTGACTTCCTGGTTGTGATGTCATCAGCCCGCTCCAGGAGCGACCCGTTTTTTGTAAATTCGCTAATACCGAACTCGCTAATACAGATTTCGGTAATAACGAACTCGCTAATTGCTAATCGGTATTTTCTGTACTCGCTATTGTGTAATCGGTAATTATTAGCGATTTTTAAGGAATCGCTGAAAATTACCGAATCTGTTCATGCATTCCGAAAAGCGATTCCTTATTACCGGTTCTTTATTTCTCGCTAATTAGGATTCGCTTTGCGGGATGTTGATAGATGTGCACCCTAGTCGGGAGAAAAAAACATGTACTATGGGAAAGTATGTATATATGTATAGGCTGTATCAGCAGGGTGATAGGTTCTCCATGCGTCAGTCACCTTAATGCAGTCACCAGAGACCCCCCGCCGCCTTCTCCCACGAGCCATCTTTCCACTTCCAGAGACATGATGTTGTTCCAGTCACCTCTGATGACTGCCATACCATCTGTCAGTTCCCCCACATGCCAAGGGATACAGTCTGCTAGGAGTGCGCGATGGGCAGAGGGGTGTAGACGCTGCCAATGACAAGAGGTTCACCATATAATGTAACTGTTACGAAAACATGCCTACCCTCTGTGTCTACCCATATTTTGGAGAACCTAAAGGGGACCCTGCGGTGAATAAGTAAAGCCACTCCCTGTGATCCCTGTACAAACCCAGCATGAAACATTTGCGAGTATCCAAATCTAGCCGAAACAGGACCTTGGACCCCAACAAGTGAGTCACCTGTAGGAGCAGAATGTTGGCCTGTAATGGCCTGTCTAAGTACAGCTCTGCGCTTAATCTTATCTAAAACTGCCAGGTTCCACTTGCGCTACTTGAGAAAACTAAAACCCTTCCTTGAAACTGCGGACCTAAAAAACGCAGTTCAGGTGTTAGTTATTTCCAGAATTAAATACGGCTGATCTACCCTATCTGGCTTAGCAAAGACATCCACGGCCCCTCTAAAAGCTTGCCTCAACGCAGCTGCTAGACTCTTATCTGGCACAAAACAATTTGACCACATTTCACCTCATCTGAAGGCCTTGACCTTGCTTGAAGCCAGAGTCCAGCTCAAGCTGGCCTGTATCACACACAAAGCCTTGTACACGAACTCCCAGGCATATCTCGACCAGAAAATCATGGTATCTGGGGGATTCAGAAACTCCCGGTCCACCAGAGACCGTATGCTCCAGCCACCCTGCTTCAGCAAGGAAAAAACATATAACCGAGCGTACTGGGGCTGCACCAATAATCTGGAACTCGCTACCATCCTCCATCAGAAGAATACCTTCTCTGTCAATCTTAAAAAAGGAAGCGAAATGAGCAATTTCCTCCAATAACTCTCCTTTGTCGCACATACCGCCTTTTGTCATGGCTTTTGTTTCTATGCATAATTTCCTGTACTGCTTGGCCCTCTCCGTGTACCAATTCTTCACTCCTTCAAATGTTCTTCTGGTTCTCTCTGCTTTTTGCTATCATATCTCCCCTCTTATACAATTGCTGGTTTTCTCTTTTTATCGCTGACATGTAGCTCTGATTATGGTACTGTACTGATTATTGTATATAACTCTGGCTTTTGTCCTAATGTAGTCAACTCCCTAATCCCCATCCTTGTGTTTTGCCTGTGCCTAACCTGTACGTAACGTGTTATCCCTGTAAAGCGGTCTGATACCCTAACGGGTCACGTTCGCGATCTATAAAACCTCAAATATAAAAATACATCTAACATCCCGCGGACATTCAATGTAATGATGCTGAGTCGCCCGGGCCTGTAAGGTCAGCCATTAGGGACGAACATTACCGGGACAGCTGTGTATGGAAGTCTGAGCAAGTGGGACCATGCATGATAAACTTAAACAAAATGTCAGAACAAACCCCCTTTCTCCCTCTGCCACCTCAATACCTCACAAACATGGAAGTATCTGTCACGGAATAGTCCTTCGCCTGGCCCCAACGGGGGCCGAGGACCAGTTCTATCCAATGGATCCCCCATGTCCCTTCAACAGCCAAGAGTCTGTTCTGGAGAACCTTGATCTACAGCAGTCCAGAGATGCAGCCAATTGGAAAGCGCCTGAAGCACAATTTCACAATGGGCGATATAATCCCCATCTCACAGGAAGGAAACACTCCAAGTAAGGGGACTGTCCAGCGTGACTCATTCCAGGGTTTGGTCTGCCAGGATAAGCAAGATCGGTTTGATGCTTCCCGGCAGATCTGGCACGCCACAAACACCTATAGCTTGATGACGAATCTGAGTCCAGGCGTGGCGGGATGTGAGGTTTCACATGTACAGTCTCATCCGTCCATGCAGGGACCTCCCCAGGGGTGTTGCAAAAAATGGTTTAAGAGTTAAAGACTACACGCACACGGACTGGAAACTGAAGCATATAGGGTATTTTCATGTCCCGTAGGTGTTTCTTTGCCACAGCAAAGGGTTTGGCATTGTTTTTTAACCATTTTAGCGTAGTCTGGAAAAATCATGATACGGTGGGGTTCCAAGAGAAGTGTGTTTTGGTTCCGTGCAAGCCTCAGGAAAGTGTCTCTTTCATGAAAATTAAGGATTCTGACACTTGGTGCTTGGTTACTACCGTAAGTGTGGTGACTTTCTGCTGGAGAGACACCACGGCCTCCTCGATGCCTCCATGATCCTCTCCACTGCGTTCCATAAGTCCTGGTGCAACAAAGTCACGTCTACACCAACCACACCTATTTTTGCATCCAGCATATCCCTCGATTGGGTGATAGCAGCCAGGAGCGCTTCATTATCTGTTCTGGCCCCATGCACTCCCCCCCCTCGGGGTCCGCAAAGGTACTCTGTTTGCCCGTAAGATTTGGTAGCTTGTCCTTAGTCATGGTATAATCAGTGGGAGTGGCCGGTCCAGGTCTCCAGGTGTCACAAGGCTCCCGACGCGCCAGGGCCCTCGGTCTACAGCCTCACGAGGGTGGCACGAGCAGTCAGGTGTGAGGACAGGCTAACGGCATCCACCAAACACATGCAGAGGGGCAGGGCCAATGCAGGCTGGTCAAATGTACCAGGACGTGCTAAGTTTCTGTGATTGGATAGCCCCCAGCCACAAGCCAGGCCCCCCCTCAGCACTGCCTCCTAATTAGGGGCCCCACCAGCAGTCATGAAGGCCAACAGGCATGGATTTGGACCCATCTCCCACTCGCCGATGATGAAAAGCAGTCTTCAGGCACTGCCCAGATGACCCCAAGTCCCCTCAGAATGGCACTCCTACAGCGACGACCCCAAAAGCCCAACTGTGGTGTGATTATCTTGTAGAGAGTTGGAAATCTCCCAAAAGTGAAAGTCAGCTATAGGTCAGCAGCTGGCTACAGCTCCTCCCATTATCCAGCGTGGGGCGTCGGCCCTCTCTGAGCACCGGGTCCAAACTCCTCTGTCCGGTCGGTCACTGCCTAAGGCCCATGGCCATGCAATGCGTCCGTACCTTAGTCCCACTCACCATAATTGGCACGACACCCCAGAGGACCAGCGTTCTGCCAAGGGGTTATTCACCCCTCTAAGGATCCTCCCCAAAGGGACTGCCCCTTTTCACTACACGCCCAAAGCACCAGAGGCCCAGCCGGAGACAGGCCACAGCAGGAACCGCAAGGCGCGGGAACCTAGCCAGAGGCCGCCCGGACAGATTCACCTCCACCACCAACAGCCCGTGCTGCCACCGAGAACTCCGCCCCAGCTTCACTAGGCCCCGCAGGCCATCTCGAGGCCCGCTCTGCTGCACTCCCGCTGCCCCAGTCTGCCCCAGTCTGCCTTGGCGGGATCTTCAAGGCGCTTGGCTACCACCGGACCATCCCTCTGTGCCCACAGACCCCCCCATGTAGAAGGGGAGGATTGCAGTTTCGTGTAGGCAGGATAATGTAGGATAGCTGAGAGGCTGTCGGGAGCTTGCTTAGAGCACATCCGCCATGATGGACTGCTAGGCCACGCCCCAGAGTGACGCTTGTTTTAATCATTTGTCCGCATCTCTGCAAGGTCTGAGAATGTCGCTCAATGTTGGGGACTTGGCAGGGCTACATGGGATGTACAATTTCAAATAAAGCCAGCACTTTGTGTTGAAGCACTAGCAGCTGTGGTTCGTGTTGAGGCTCAGATAGGTGAAGTGTTTTTTATTTTTTGTGAAGTATACTGCAAGGCTACGGCACCCTCTCGCTGCCTGTTGGGGCCAAATGTATGCTTTCCTAATAGTAAATTGTAGTTATTCGCTATTAAGAAATCGAAAACAGTGATGTACTACAGTGTGTTTAACACTTTTAGCGATTTCAAGTGGGTCTCAATTGACCTACCTCATTAATATTCATGAGGTAAGTCAAGATTTGCGATCCATTGGAAATCACTAAAAACACAGGGATGGTGGCCTGCTAGGGTCAGCAGACCACCATGTCTGCATTTGCTTTTACATAAAAGAACTTTCTTTTTAATACAGCCCATTTTCATTGAAGGAAAATGGGTTGTGTTTAAAAAACAACCATGAAAAGTTTTATTTTCATTTAGTTAAAGTAGACAGTGGACCACTGTCTGCTCTTAAAAAATGTTTTTGCAACCATTCACAACCCCTTCCAATTTGCGACAGGCTTACCACCTACTTGAAGAAGTTGGTAAAGGGCCAGATGTACGTAGTCTTGGGTATACAATTTCCAAATACCACATTCCTGAGACTTGCTAGTTGTCTACCTAGTAGGAAATCACAGACAGCTATGTACAACAGTGTGTTTTGCACTGTTTGCAATTCCCAGTGTGTTGCAACTGGCCTCCTCATTAATATTCATAAGGTAGGCCGCCATTGGGAATCGCTAAAAACACAGGGATGGTGGCCTGCTGAGCTCAGCAGGCCACCATGTCTGTGTTTGCTTTTTTAAATAAAGCTATGTTTTTTTTTTCATTTAATGTAGCCCATTTTCCTCAAAGGAAAACGGGATGAAGTTAAAAAAGGAAAATTAAAACTTTCTTTTTCATTTTTAAGAGTAGGTACTGTAGGAGAGTAGGATCTACTTCACATGGGTACCCCCACTTTTTGCTGGTGTCTCACTGTTTTTTTACCTTAGTCTGGCTGTGGCCCTGCTAATCAGGACCACAGCCTAGCTGCTTCCCCTCTAAAATGGTTTCCATGTACATTAGGTACATATCTAATTGGAATCTGGAGTGCCTTATAAGCCCCTAGTATATGGTATACTATGTACCTAGGGCATTGGTACCTCAGAGGCCTGCCAGGGGCTGAAGCATGTATTATGCAACCCCTGGGAAGCACTCCAAATTGGCACTACAGGTCTGCTACTGTAGCCTGGGTAAGGGTGTGCTTGCATCCCTTACAGTGGTATAGGCTACCTATATCCACATATATATACAGACACATATAAACCTATAAGTCACTCCTATGGCAGGCCTTGACAATCCTGAAGGCAGAGTGCTTGGTTTGTGTGAGAGGGTGCCCAAGCATGAGCTGAGCCCCTCTGCAGCTTTCGGAAATACTTCATTATGGCTGTTCTGTGATACAGCCATACCATGTACTCCTCTAGTGCATTATAATCTCGCAGCAAATGCTAACTTTGGAATGGCTGCCTCAAAACATCTTGTGTTTGGTGTCAAACGCTTTGGAATACTACCCCCCCTCCCCCTCCGGTTCTGGCGGCGGGGGTAGCATTCCACCCTTCTAGAGGGAGAGACATGCTCACACTGGTCAAACCCGGTAGGACTTTCCTGAGCCCTGGCATCACAAAATGGATGCCTCTGCCACAGACACGAGTCTGGCCTCCTGCTTCTGATCGAAACTCCGGCAGAGAAGGCCTGGACAATAGGTTTCCTGTCGAAGTGAGGTGTAACCACCTCCCCAGACAGGCAGATGTGTATTAGGGCTGGGCGGGAGCACTCTCTGGTGCTTTGAAGTCCTGCACTGGGGGCACATTTGGTGTCCCTGTGCATAGTCCAGTTCAAACCAGTTGCAGGGGCTACCTGCCCCTGCTCTGGCGTGAAACTGGACAAAGGAAATGGGTGTAACCACCCCTCTTTCCAAACCCACCCATAGGTGGGGCCTTAGAGTTAGTCCATCCCCTAAACTTAGTATAAGTATAGGAATCCAGTCCCTCGAACTGTAGATTACCCTGGACGAAACCCTGCAACATATATCCTGGACCTTTGACTTTCTATCACGACTAGAAGACAGAAGAAATCTCCCTTGGGGTCAAGGAGTGACTCCCCTGCTTGGCAAACACCAAAGAAGCAAGTGACCGGTCTGCATCGCTGAAGCTCCCGCCGGACGCCAAAGCCTTTGCATCACCAGAGGTGGATTTCCAGACTTCTTCGAGGCTACCCTGAGTCCACAGCAAAGCTGAGGCCCGTGGGTGACGTGGAACCGTGACTCCTGGGCAACGTGAACTTTTGCAGCAACACTATCTTCCTGGATGTCCTCGAAGTTGTGCTTTGGGCTCCGAGTAGCCCCAGCCTTGAGCACCTCCTGCACCGAAGATTGTTGGCCTCCACTCCACGAGTGATCCGTGGGCCAGCTTCAAGTGCGACCGCTCGAGGCTCCTTCGCGATCACTAGCCAGTTGGCTAGCAGGTCCCCACGAAGGTAACTCCTCTTCTATTTGGGCTTTCCTTATTGCTCCAGACGTGCCCTGACTTACACTTGCTGGGTGAGTCCCTCAGACCTTGCTGGTTTGCACCGCAGTCCTTTCTCTGAATTCCTGTGACTTGCCGTTGCCAAGGCTTGTTGGGTCCATTCTGGACACCAATACCGCAGCACTCGATAGACTTCATGGGCCAGCTCTAATTTGGCTCATGGACTTCGTCGACGCCTCCTGGACATCGTGGCTGAAGAGTCAAGACACCCATCAACTCACCTGAAGCACCCGACATCTGTGGGCATTGGTCCATCCTGCCCTCGGTCACTGGTAAGTGACCCAGACACTGTCCACTCTGCTTTGAGGTTCCTTCCATCCTAGATCCAGGCTTGGATCTCTTCGGACACTTCTCCTCTTCACGGCAGCAGCAGTTCTTTGCAGGCTCCCATTGAAATCGACGACGCGACCCGACACCAAAAGACACCTATGCACCCGGCTTCCCTGGGTGAGGTAACTTGAGTACTCTGGTGCTCCCGTGGGTGCTAGCCCTAGAACTTCTTAAGTCCAAAAGGGTTTGGTCCTGACTCTATTCTAAGTATCCCTAATCTTTAAATTTCCAACCGCGACATTGCCCATAGAAGCTAACGGGAACCCGTGGTTGTGTTTACACACTGAATACAGTCCCAGTGGGTCCCCTGTGTCACTACCTTGGGTGGTTACTTGGGGTCCCAGCGATTGTACAGGCTCTAGGCCTTGTGTCTATCCCAGTCGTGGTTCTTATACCACTTTTTAGGTCTCGGCTAGCGAAGGCTGCGCTTGCGCAGTCTCGCTTGCGAGAGATAATGACTTGGAGAAGAGGGGCTTGAACCCGCCCCTCTTCTCCCCTCTTCTCCATTGGCTGGCCTCTTGAATGCTGGCCAGTCATTGGAGAAGAGGTTCGTCACTCCGAACAGGCCCCGTCCTTTTCGGATTCGGGGGCGTGTTTTTTGCAACTTTTCTAATTATCTCCTCCAGCCAATGGCAAGAGGAGAACACGCCCCGAATCCGAAATCGCCGCTGCCTTTCTCCGAGGCATTTCTGCTTCGCCTCGGAGAAAGGCAGTGGTGTGCTTGTTTTCTGCCAGGGGACAGGAAGCCGAGCACACACAGCTGGTAATACACGGACAGTAAAGCAGGCGACATTTTTTGTACCCCTTAAAACCAGAAATACTTCAAAATTAACCGCCTCGCCCGCGCCACCCTGCTTTGCTTCTTAAGACCCACCATGTCACATTACATTCACGTCCCTCCCGGCTCCCCCGACGTGCCCAGGACGAACCTGACTGTAGATGAGCGCGGGTGCCGCGAAGGAGCGATGCGGCTGCTTAAGGAGCTGAGGCCACATTGGAAGCCGGAGGAAGTGACCACGCAGGTAAAAAAAAATACAAACTATTCGCCGCGGACTAAAACGCAGGGGGTGAACCAGCTGGATATTTCGAGTTGGGTTACGTGTAAACTGGAAGTCTTGGGCACAACCAGATTAGGGGCGCCACACCCATCCCCCAGCAACCGCAGAGAAGTGTCTACTTGGAGGCCCCACCGCTCGAGTTTGCAACACGCATGTATATGCAGCGACAGAGTATTTTTTTAAATCATTGTTTTTTTATTTTGTCAAAGGCAATTGTAGAATAATAATAATCTATCCTCCACCGTGGAAACGTTATCAATTTTAACCCGTTTTTGTAAAAAACATTTAGGCATTTATCCGGAAGCACCGTCTAGAGGGTACGTGTAAAAAAAAAACTGTAGAATGTAAGATTAAAAACGGATGCGGTTTCTAATAGTAATGACTCGGTGTAGCGGGCCGACTAGCAATGTTATGGGCGTGTGAGGCCAGTGAAAAGGAACTGTGCTTTCACTTCCGCCTTATTAACACGTTGGACGGTGACGTCTTCTTAAAGCCCCAGCCGTGTCTTGGTGTCGATCCCCGTTGTGTTGAAAAACGTTTGCTATGTTAGTTTAGCTCGTCAAGTTTACTGTGTATGAAGTGGCATGTTTTCAATGTATTACGTGTTAAATCACTTTTAAATCCCCGAACTCCGTCCCGATCGTGGGTGCTGGTAGCAATGTGAATGTAATGCATTTTGGTCCAGTAGCCTCAGCACCATATTGTTAGTTATTTTGCAACCATCCGATAAACGAAACGCTTTTATCTAACATAAAGAGTAACCACCCTACCTAATTGGACTCTTTTATGGGTACTGGACTAAGGATTTTGTCAAGTGTTGCCGCCAAATTGTACTTTTTGTTGTATTTTTTTTTATACCTGTAGCAATGCTTGATGCTGAAATGCAAAACCACAAGCAGATTCTTTGTGTTTTTTTTTTTTAATTCTGATGCCTAATAATCGTACATCGCTCCCCACAGACATGGCTGGCGCTAGGCACTTTAATTACCTGCTGATTTGCAGCAGAATGGTTCTCATGTTGTCCATTTAAGGATGTATGCCATAGATGCTGCAGTAAGCTATCTTACTGGATTGTCTTACTGGGGTAAGATACATTTTGTTTTATTTATTTGGGGCTGTTTTAAAGCGCGGGCTTATTTCCAAAAGAGACTCGAAGAAACGCCAGAACCACCTTATTTATTTATTTTATTTAAGCGTTTTATATAGTGCTGGCAAGACCCAAAAGTATCCGAGCTATTGGCATTGCTCATGACATTATTTTTGTTTATATTTTTTTAAAGCATGTAAAGAAACGGCATTATTATTTACAATGTCAATAGCTTAATCAGTGTGTGTGTAGGTGGCTCTGTGTGTGGGTGCAAATGCAATAGGTCTCGCATTTGAGAGTAATTAAGCTATTGCATTGTAAATAACAATGCCGTTTCTTTAAATGTTTTAATAACAAAAACATAAACAAAAATAATGTCATGAGCAATGCCAATAGCTCTAACTTTACCAATGCCGAGACCATTGCATTGTAAATGCTTGTTTGGCATATGGTTTGGTACGCCCCTAGGGCCCAAACGTGTATTTGTGCTATTACTGTTGATTGCTAACTTGTAAATTAAGTACTTCGAACTCCAGTCTCATAAAGAGACTAGAGTGGTGAGTTTTATCTTAAATACATATATTTTAAATATATACATGGTGTGGTTGTCCTTTCATATGGTCATTCAGGAGATTATAGACTGGTAAAACAAGCTGCTTTACATTCCTTCAAGACTTAGCCTGAAGGCTGCTCTCCATAGCTAACACTAGGATAGCTTTCAATAAAGGTTGTCTTTAACCAATTCACCATAAGGGGTTGTTTGGACTGATACAAGGTGCCCACCAGAACTACTGGACAGCATATATCAGGCCACCTTCTCACAGGTACATGCTGACATCACAGATTTACGTTTACATGTGTTTATTAGCAGTGTAAACATTCATGAAAAGCTTGAACAGTCACCCAGTATAGCAGGAGTAAGTGATTTCTTTCGAGAGGTGCCCCCAGTAAAGTCACCACGCATCCAATTCCAAACGAGGATGAGAATGCTGTGTTCTAAAGGTCCAAGAGGGGGCGGGGGAGGGTTAGGTTGAATGGGAAGCAAACAGTTAACAGTATCAATGTGTCCCATATGAGTCCCCTCTTCCCTCCTTCAGTATGGAGAGGCTCGCCCCAGCCCCACAAACACCATGGGATGAATAGACGCCCGCGGTGCTGGTGCATGGCAGGCACCCGTTGGAGAGCCCCCACCCATCCTTGGCCTCTTTCCAGGCTTTGCAGAAAGGCTCCTGCCAAAAGAATATAAACTGGGCCTTGTCGGTGACCTGGATAGCTTAGGACTGAAGGCTTGGGGAGTGAGGGCTAAAAATATGATACTTTGGTGCACATGCATCAACATCCCGAAAAGCGATTCCTTATTAGCGAGAAATAACGAATCGGTAATAAGGAATCGCTTTTCGGAATGCATGAACAGATTCGGTTATTTTCAGCGATTCCTTAAAAATCGCTATTAATTACCGATTCCACAATAGCGAGTACAGTAAACACCGATTAGCAATTTGCGAGTTCGGTATTACCGAAATCGGTATTAGCGAATTCGGTAATAGCGAATTCTCAAAAAACGTGTCGCTCCGGGAGCGGACTGATGACATTACTACCAGGAAGTCAAGCTGCCCCACCCACATTCACTGGCCTGAGGAGCTCACAGGAGGAGGCACAGGACACATGCTGAGGCAACTGATTCCTCAGAAACCATCCACCCTACCCTCATCCACGATGGACAAGGATGCACCAGGCACTGCAGAAACTGCCAGGAAGAGAAAGTTCTCTGACAGGGAACTGGAGCACTTGATTGAGGGGGTGAGCAGCAAGCATGGCAAGCTGTTCGGTAAGCTGTCCCTCAAGATGCCTGTTGGACTTGGCCCTTTTTCCCTGATTTTTTTCGTTTTCGTAGTGTTAAGGTGCAGGTGCTTACTTCTCCCAAGATGGCTGCCACAGACCCCTGCTACTGCAGGGTGGTCGTTTTTCATAGTAGCTCCCTAGCTGCCAGGAGCTGGCTGGGACCCACAACAACGTTGCGACACCAGCCCGCCTTTTTGTCCCATAGGTAGAGTGGGGAAGCTCCTGGAAGATGCTGGAACCTTCTAGAAGGGAGGTGGGGTTTTACTTTTGCCGCCTTGGCTAGAGGTCACCTGACCTAGGGCTACTTAAGAGTGGGAGGGAAACTTTTGTGGTGAGTTGGCCATTGGGGTGAAGCAGAGCTGGAAGAATCCACCAGGAGTGTAGGCGGTAGGGCCTAGCCAGGGACTTATGCCTCTGAGAGTGACAGGATTTAGGTACTGCCTCTTAAGTGAGTGAGGTGCCCTGTGAATCCCACTGATCTTGCCCAGTAGTAGGAGGACCCAGAGACTCTCTGCCAACCTGACTAGGAAGGACCTAGTCGCCCTCTCCATCCCTACCCCTGTAACAGAACCCCTTAAGGGCGCCAGATACATCTGCGCCAAAAGACTTCATCTGTCAACTGAGAACTGAAACCTAACTTTAAGAACTGAGACTGCATGACAAGAGCGAGCTGTAAGCCTTGAATGCCAGAGCTGAGACTGCGTGTCCAAGCTACCCTATTGAACGAAATACTAAGCCGATTGCCAAGTCACCGGGGATCGACCAGGTACTAGCGCTGTGACCCCCGCGCTCCCTGCCCTGGTCTGGGACCCCCGGCAGCATGCTCCGCTGAGCACTTTACCCCCATCCTTAATTTGAGCCCCCCCTGCGACGACGAAGCCAGCGCGCTCACCGCCGCGGCCTGGAGGCCTGGAGGAGTGCCCTGCTGTGTCGCGAGGCCCAGGCGAAGTCCGGGGCCCCGTCGCTGCCGTCGCAGCCGTGTGAGGAGGTGCGCAAGGTCGGGGCCGAGTTCCCCCAACTTCGTGAGGACGGACGCCTGCTGACGCCGAGACGGAGGTAAGCCCGGAGGCCGAGATCCCCCCTGGTGCGCCCCCTGCTGGTCTGGAAACCACACCGCACTTGGCCCGGGTTGTCCCCTCCGTGGGAGTCCCCTCCCCTGCCTGCGCGACAGAGAGACCCCGCCGAGGGATCCTGTCCGTGTCCCCCCTTCTGTAATACTGAGCGCGGTGCTCTGTGAACTGCCCCGGAGCATAGGGACCCGCTCCTCAAGTCCGGTCACCCTCCCCGCTGGAAGCCGCCCCAAAGAACTGACTGACATTACCCTCGTGTGGCGCTTCACGCCACCGACCCTGCTTCCCCAGCCGGAGAGACCGGGACTGCGAGTAACCCACTGTGTTATGTGCTCTGCTCGAACGTAAATTACATGCCAAGGGATGCGAGTAGCGCACTGTGTTATATGCTCTGCTCGAAAGTAATTACCTGCCAAGGAATACGAGTAGCGCACTGAGTTATATGTTCTGCTCGAAAGTAATTACATGCCAAGGAATGCGAGTAGCGCACTGTGTTATAGGCTCTGCTCGAAAGTAATTACATGCCCAGGAACGCGAGTAGCGCACTGTGTTATATGCTCTGCTTGACCGTAGTTACATGCCCGGGAATGCGAGTAGCGCATTGTGTTCTATGCTCTGCTCGAAGGTAATGATATGCAACTGATTACGAGTAACGCGTTGTGATAACTATTCTACGCAAACGTTTCCACATGCAACTGATTGCGCGTAGCGCTGTGTTTTATATGCCTTGCTTCACAGTACTAGGGGCCAGTGGTCACGAAGAGCGCTCAGTTCGACAGGCGCCATGTTGATGAACCCAATGTTTCCCCTTACAAGTATTACGCTGTGTTAGACGGCCTGTTCAGGGACTGACTTTACATAAGCGCGCACAGCGCTAGAATCTCCCGCATTTAACCAGCGGGCGTGGGTACATGAACGAGGTTAGGCACTGCATAGATATCACCAAGAGTGTCGCATGTACTGAACGATGGTATTATGATTCATGTATTACCTTGTTATTTCCTGAACTGCAACTGACCAGCTATACTTGGATAAACTTGAAGTATTTGCATAATTTAAACGGTGTGGCGTCCCTTATTGTGTGTGACTCTAGTCCATGAGAAGCGTGTGGTGTATGGTTGCTTAACACATAGCCCTCTGGTTGCCCGACCGGCTCGCGCCACGTTACCGCCCTTAGGGCCTGGTGAACCCAGGTTCCTACATTGTTGGCCAGCGGTGGGATCCTTGGGACTTGTGACCATACAGCACCCTTCCGTGAAGCGAAGGGCGCCACAATTAAACGCCTATCCTACATTTTTGTTCCAGGGCTCGACAACCATTGTTTGCTGGATTATTGGTTCCACTGTCCAGGTAGAGAGTGCAAGAAGCCTGGTTAGCTTTTAACTGTTGCCTACACCCTAGGATTTTTCTCCTTAGAGTCTAGGTCCCCACCTGCCAGAATGGAATCCCGGTTAGCTGACCTCGAGGGGTACACAGTGAAGCAACTAAGGGAGTTCGCGCAGGAGTTGGGGGTGCCTGGGATGCGGAGGGCCAAAGGGCCGGAACTCCGTACCGCCATTAGGGCATGGGTAGAAGCCCACCCAGAAGGGAGAGGGGATGAGGGACAGGAGGCGCCAGATGCACCTCAGGAGGAGAGCGCCCAAGAAGTCCTAGACATCGTAAACACAGAGGAGTCTGAAAATGTGCCCCCGGGGAGACGTTCTGGGGCCAGTAGTAGGACAGGGTCTAGTAGGAGCGCGTCTCCAAAGGAGTATGAGGACAGAAGGGAAGAGAGGCAATTAAGATGGGAACTAGCCAGATTGGAACAAGAAAGGGAGAATAAGAAATGGGCAATGGAGGAGAAGAGGATGGCGCACGAGCTTCGGCATGGGTGACCAACACAAAAGGATATATGCATACATGCCAACATTTTGAAAAGGGAAAGTCAGAGATAAAAAATATATTTCTCCCATTAACTTCTGTTGCGGCGTGCATCGGATCTATTGGCATGTATATTTGCATTTCTGTATATCAGAAATACAAATGTGCATTTTTCCCTTATCTGTCAGGAACACAGAGAAATCTCTATGGCAGGCAGAGGGCGCGTGGCATAAGTGTTGAGCGCTTGCCTGCAGGAGTAGGTTCCTGGCAGTACATACACCGAGTCACAGAGACCAGTCCCTGCAGTCTGAAGCCCGCCGAGGAATCGTGTTCCTGCGTGCAGGAAGCGGAGGCGGGAGACTAGCCTTGAAATCGGTTGTCTCCCGCCTGAATCGGGAGGGTTGGCATGTACGTGTAGTATATGCTAGATCGGGGTAGTGACCTGCATGTGCTGCTGCCAGCAACAAAAAGCGCAAATTATAAAGGATAGGAAGAGGAGATGGTACAATGTCACGCACAGCTGGGGTGCTAATATATTGGCAGACAAACACGCCAACGGCCCGATGACACCTGCACAGTAACACCTCAACACAGCAGACACTCTCAAAGTCCATTTGAAGAGATCAAAGAACTGAACTGACAAAGATTTACAGATGAGATGGCTGAAAAAGAGACAACAGTTTGTAGCCAAGGAAAAAATACTGCCAAAGCTACTTGGAAGCAGTCACAAAAAAGACAGGTAGTATCTTAAAGCAAAAAAACAAAACAAGAGGGACTTACAGCAGTAGACTGTGTGTGGTTTACACCGCCATGGAAAGGAAATGAGGCAGCCTGGATTAGGAAGTTTGGGGGGGCTGGTGCTTCACTTACAAATAAAAGCTAAAGAGATGCCAGAGATTTACATTTAAAACAATTGGAGTCACCTGCCCTTATCTGAGAAGACACCTGGCAAAGTGTGAAGGGGCCAGAACCCATATTTAGCCCAAGAATAATGACCAAAGTGTGTCTGTGCTCAAGGAAAACCATCCGATCTTGGTTAAAGTGATAACAATGCAAGTCCATTCCCATCATTCCCAAGTCACTCCATTCACTCCGCAGGAACCTGACCGAACACTTGGGTCTGCCAACCTCTAGTGCTAGATCCGCCTCCTCGAAGCCTACTGACATAGGCTCTGTGTTTGGCAGATGAGTCCATGTGCAGTGATGTACTCTACGGAAAGGCGCCTCACTCCTCAGCATCCCCCGGTACCTCAGATCCCTTCTGTACACACCCTGGTTCTCCTCCCATTCCACCGGAGGCCAGTTCTAACTGGGCTCCTGAAGCAGCCGTCTCCCCAGCCCTGGAGGCTAGCGGTAGGCTGCTCCACTCCTTGTGATGCCCGTGCCACCCCAGCATGCCTGGCAACGCTGAGAACCTCCATGGGGAGTGGTTTGGGAAGGAAGATGAGGAAGACGAGGAAGAGGAAGAGTAAAAGATGGGACGAGGAAGACGAGGAAGACGAGGAAGAGGAAGAGTAAAAGATACAATGGATGCGAGTGAGACTGACTTGGCAAAGCAGGATGACGTGGCCTACGTGGAAGTGATGGAGCAGATGCACCGGGCCAGCTTGCATCTTTCAAGAGGCAGCTGCAACCACTGCAGGAGGGGACTTTGCAGGTGTACCAAAAAAGAATGAAAGAACTGGAACAAGATAAGTAATGCAGAGCTCTTCCTGCACCTGGAAACAGAGCAAGTGGAAAGAAACCACATCAAAGAGAAGAAGGCTGCCTTGAAAGAGTGTGAAGATAAGAAAATTGAGCTGAAAGAATCTTTGATTATAGAGTTAGAAGTGAGGAAGATGACTGAACATGAGGAACTCACTCTGGAGCTGAGCGGAGGCTCAGTGCAAGTGAAACCTATTATGACTCTGAAGCTTTAGAGGAGGCCAAAGGACCCTGTCCCTGTGACAGACCTGAAGAGGAGGAGGCAGGATGCTGCCCAGTTACATGTCCTTCTCGCAGATGAGGAAGCAATGGAAGGCCTGCGGACATCAAACACGAAGTCTGCCTTCTTTATCACTTCGGCGTCATTTCTATCAGCTTTCAAGGGGGCAAGTCCCTGAAAAGACCAGTGTCTCCTTCCCCATCCACCGCGCCGTGTCACCGGTACACCGCTGTGAAGCTGGAATAGAGGATGGAAAACTCTACTATGGTCAAAGATGGTACAGCTACAGCCAAGCACTTCACCTGGAGTCAAAACAAAACGAAGATTAGTCGTGTAATCAGTTCAGTCGGTACAAACCGAATATGGGTACCGAAAACCAGTGATAGTCCCAAGATGAGAATCTATCTAGGGCAGCTCCAGCGGGGATCTGCCTCAGATCGGGATCAAGACCTTCTGTCCAGCCAAGAGCCTTCTTGAGCCACTGAAGTCCTGCGAGGGACAGCATCAGGACCACCGACTTACAAAGGGGGCTGCACCAGAGCAAACTGAACGGGTGTTACCTGCGCTCGGCTGCTGGCAGCATGCTGAGTCTTTTGATTCTCAACACAAGCCTCCTCCTGTGTTGTAGGGTCCGCCCGCCATGGATGTTTCCTTATTTCCGTTTGGTCTCCAGGGCAGCAGAGAAAATCACTTATTAGTACCTCGAGGTTCAAATGAGAGCCATATCGGACCTATACAAGGCGGACCTCTTGTGAGGTGTATGTGGACGCTGTAACCCCGCAAGGGATGTAAATACAGGAACTGGCGTCTGCCATTACAAGGAAGCATTATGATTAGGGCTCCCGCTTTTATGGTATTTATTTTTTGGCCATTTCCGTCTGTATTTATCCATATTTATTTCTGGGCTATTTTATCTGTATTTTTCCATATTTATTTTATGTTTTGCATGTAAATGAAGTTGTAAAACTGTACATTTTCATATCCATTAAACTGATAGACGCGCAGTCATACTTTGACGTCTGTCATGTTTCAGCTATTTAAGCTGCCAAGTATCACATAACAATACATCCCCTGGTAAATACTAGCGTTATACCATAAATGTATGTTGACATATGCCGCTACTGAAAGAAATGTCATCCTGTTTTTCATTTCCCAGGCTGTCCATCTGCTCAGCTGCTGGCCTATAATTCATGCAAGACAGCACGGAGAGTCACTCAAAGGAAGCACAATATTCAGTATTTATCCACTTTTAACAATAAATGCAGACAGGAAACCCATTGGGCCCGATTCACAGAACTAACTTAAGACAAAATCCTAAACTTACTACCAATTTGTTATTCACAGAAGGCACTTACTCATTTCGGTATTCACAGAAGGCACTTACTCATTTTGGTATTCACAGAAGTTAGGAGTCCTAACTTTAGGACTCCTAAATGCCTTCTGCGAATACCGAAACCCTTAAAATTAGGATTTTTCTCAGTTTGGTAGTAGTAAAGTTAGGACTCCTAACTTTAGGACTCCTAAATGCCTTCTGCGAATACTGAAAGCCTTAAAATTAGGATTTTTCTCAGTTTGGTAGTAGTAAAGTTAGGAGTCCTAACTTTAGGACTCCTAAACTGAGAAAAATCCTAATTTTAAGACTTTCGGTATTCACAGAAGGCATTTAGGAGTCCTAAAGTTAGGATTCCTAACTTCTGTGAATACCGAAGTGAGTAAGTGTCTTCTGTGAATACCAAAATGAGTAAGTGCCTTCTGTGAATACGAAAATGGTAGTAAGTTTAGGATTTTGTCTTAAGTTAGTTCTGTGAATCTGGCCCATTGTTTTCTGTCTGAATGTGAAAACCCGTAAAAACAGAAAATAGGAAGCCTTCGTTATGATCTGGCACATGCCATGAATGAATGGTTTGCCACCTTCCACGTATAGCCATTGTTTCGTTGTGTGTATGTTTGTGTGTATTTTACGCAGTGGGAGATGTTTTCAGACTCCTCCTGCACTGTATATAAACATTATTTGAAAGTGGTCAATCAGTACAAGTTCAAGTCAGAGTCAATCTATGAGGTTTGCGATTATTAGTCGTGGGAGGAGGCACACATCATACTTGCCCAGGTTGCCCCATTGTCATTCTGCACATGACAATGAGTAGGGGTGGGCGGAATTTGCGAAATTAACTTTCGCAAATTATCGCGAAAATGTTTAAAATTATCGCAAACAAGCGGAAATATCGCGAAGATGCAGAAGTTTTTTTCCGGCATGTTCGTGAGATTTTCTGCATGGTTGCGGGTCGCCAACTTACCCATGTGGTTGCTTGCGGGCGCGGCCATCTTGTTTTGAGTTGTCTCGCGGTGCATGATCGCGAGAAGAAAGACGTGATCGCGCGACGCATGACGTCACTGCGGGCGCGAACTGTCACGAGACAGCGCAAATGGCTAAAAACAATACAACATCTCATGGAGAACGCGACCGGATCAAGAAAACTTGTCGGCGAACGCAGGGATTCAGGTAAGGCGATCGCGCGAGTGCGAGAATGTATTAATTTACAGCGCGAGCAAGAAACAAATTATCGCCAAGCTGCGGAAACCGGAAATTTTGACATTTTCGCGCTCTCCGCGGAACGCGAAAATGTCAAATTATCGCAATTTCCGGGAGCGGAACGAAATTTTCGCCCAGGCCTAACAATGAGCCGACTGGCTCTGTGCACATCAACCCCAAGGTTGTAGCAGCCTTTTGGGTTGTGTACCAGCAGCCAAGCCAACCCAAGGAAGGCGCCCAGTTTATCCAAAGTAATACAAAAAAATCATCCCGGCCCGTCAGTCAACTGTGGATTCTCCACCATTCCTGTCCGAGCCGAGCCCCTTCCCAGGGCCTTGCGGCACGTACAACTTGCAGGCAGGACTACTGTCCGTCATCACTTTGCAGGACACTTTGCGCACACAGGAATATCGTAAGACAGTTGTTGGGTATCGAGGGATATTAGTTTCATTCCATAACTTCATCCCTTTTTAAAGACATAGCGAGGCTGGCTGGCTAAGGTGCTGAGCATGTGTGATGGACATGACAAACTATATTTGAGTTCCAATCCCTTTATCATCTCCTGGAGTGAGCTTTCACTACTCGCTGCTGCCACCTCGAGAGAGACAAGTTCCTGAAAGGAATACCTCTCTCCAAATGCAATTGTAAACAACAATATCTACCACAGACGATGCCAATGAACCACCTTCTCCCTCTGACTCAAAGTAAAGATCTCACAACAAACGTACCTCTGCTTTTTCCTATTACATAAAAATACTGTGGCACTGTCGAGTAAAGGCAGCAACAAGAAAAAGATGTCAGAGGATGCGAAGCAGTTTTGAGCCGGAAGAAAGTTTTTTTTTAAAAACAGAGGAACAACCACAGCCTTTTTATTTTTTTGCATTGGTCGGGACTGATGCCGAGGCTAGCCGTATATCGCAAAGGCATGTCAGGGCAGGAGTTCTGATCTCAGATCCCTGGCCAGGACATGTGTAGGAACGGTTTCCACTGGAAGGGGGATTGAATAGAAAAGTCAAGAAGAGTCATAGATTACACAGAGAGGAGGCTGAAATTCAGCAGACACATTGAGGATGGTTAAATACCACAGCCCTTGGTGAAGGATGACACATGCATCTCAAAACTAAGACAATTTAAAAACTGTTTTACTTGTGAAATGAATAGATTGGGAATTCAAACTTTGGCAGAAGTCTCAATGGGCTGCACTGGTTCCAAGAATCTTTACATCTTCTACAGCATCTTGTGTCTGATTCTGCACGCTTACAACCACTTCTGCCTCCCTGCTCTACTTTTCCCCTCCTCTCTTGCCCAACCTATTACCAACGTTTACAGGATCAGACTCTCTTGTATTCACTTCACTCCTGCATGATCTCCTCTTCACCGGTCAGCTCTCCCCAAGCTTCTTGGCTTCTCTCTCTGATTCCGCCACTCTGGCAGTCATCTTTCCCCTCAATGCTCTACACGTTACCTCTCAGCTTCCTCTCAGCCTCTCACTGTCTCTTGTTGTTTCTGTGCCTCTTGCATAAACATCTCCCTTCCCTACCCAATTCTTCAACTCACAACTTTCCACCCAGCCTTGTATCTGGGTCTGTCATCCTAAATCAACCTCTCCCTTTTCCTTGTCCCCTTTCCTTTTTATCTTCTCTTCTAGTTCTAGCCCAGTTACATAACCCTTTTCCCTTCCTCCTTCGCTCTCGCCTCTCACCTCTTCTGGATGATTTTGCATCTCTTACATTGACATCTACCTCCTTGATCTACTCTTCATCTCTCACCAAAGCTTTTCCTTTCTCTGGCTGTTTCTTCCCACCTTTTCCATCCTCTCTCCTTCCCCAACTAATCTCTTACGTCTCTTGGTGGTTCTGCTCTCTTCCATCCACAGCTCACACCCCTCTCTCTCTCTCTCTCTCTCTCTCTCACTCTCTCACTCTCTCTCTCTCTCTCTCTCTCCACTCTGCCTATGGCAGAACCAGAATCTCCTATAGCCATGCCTCTTATCCTTGCACTACCGTTCACCTCTTATTTCTCCCTCAGTCTCTTACCTTTGTCCCTAGTTCTGCCCCATTTCACCCAACTCTCCATTTCAATCCTTCCAAAGCCCCTCATCTATTCTCCCTGATTCTGCCCCTCTTATGCCCACCTTCCCCTCCATGCTCTACTTTTCTTCTCATCTCTCCCCTGCCTCTAACCTTATGTTGCGGATGCTGCCTCTCTTGCATCCATCTCTCTTCTAGCTTTATCTCTTCTCTTTCTGGTTCTGTTCCTCTTTTATTCACCTCTCCCATCCATGCTCTTTACTTCACCTCCTCTCTCTGCCTGTCTCTTACCTTTCTCACTGATTCTGTCCTTCTACACCCATCTCTCACCTTTCCAACTGTCCTCCCCACTTAAGTTCTCCAGCTGGTTCTACCTGTCTTACATCTTCCATCCATGTACTCCCCTTAACCTCTCATCTCTCCCTCCAGCCTCCTAACATTTTTTGCTGGTTTGTCCTCTTTATATCCACCTCTCCCCTTTTACACCCATGTCTCTTACCTTGTCTCTGCTTCTCATACGCCCACCTCAGCCTTTCATAGTCCAAACTAATACTCATCTCTCCCATGGACTCTTACCTGTCTCACTGATTCTGCCCCTTTTACATCCATCCCTCACCTCCCTGCAGTCCTTGTAACTTCTCATCTCTCCCCGGCCTCTTTCTCTAGCTGGTTCTATTCCTCTAACATCTACCTCTCCCTACCTCAGCCTCTTACGTGCCCTCGGTGGTCCTGCCCACTCGCATCCAACCTCACCATTCTCTCTCCTCGTCATATAAGTTCACCTTATGATTCTGTCTTTTCTGTTTATCTATTCTATCCATGCACTACTTTTGCCTTTCAGTTTACTTTCAGACCCAGCTCCAGCACAGAAACTGCCCTCATAACCGCTACGGATGACATCCGCATGACTCTGGGAGGAGGAGATGTGGCAGCCTTCATACTCTTGAACTTCTCTGCAGTGTTTGGCACAGTCTCCCATCCCATCCTCACCCAATGCCTAAATGACAATTCAATCCAAGGACAGACACCCAATCAACCTGCTCCTTTCTCACTGGAAGGACCCAGTCAGGCAGCCTGGTACGGTACACCTCGGACCCCTATGACCTCATCTGCAAAGTTCCACAAGGACTCGTACCTGAGCCTGACCCTTTTCAATGCAGACATGAACCGCTCACGAGCATCATCCGCTCTTACGATATGAATGTCCTCTTCTGCACTGATGACTTGCAACTCATTCTCTCACTCATGGAAAAGAAATCCAGTACCTGGATCAAGTTCCGTGCCTGCATGACTGAAGACCGCCCTCCTCCCCGCCACCAATGACATCTGCTCCCTCCTTGACCGGTGAGAAACTGCAGCCCTCATCCTCCTGGACCTCTTGGCCACCTTCAACACCATCTCCCACCGCACTCTTAGCCCAAGACTCCACAACGACGGCATCTGCGAAAAACCCTGGACTGGATCCATTCTTTCTTTACTGGTAGAACACAGCGAGTCAGACTACCACCGTCCCTCTCAGAATTCATGTAGATTGGCTAAGGAGTCCCCCACGGCTCCTCCCTGAACCCCACCCTATTAAAGGTCTACATGGCCGGCTCACGGCCATAGCCAGGAATCACGGACTCAACATTGTCTACTACACCAACGACATCTAGCTGATCCTCTCCCTCATCAACAAACCCACAATCGCCAGAAACAACTACCATGACGGGATGAAGGCCAAAACTAACTGGATGAGAGACAGCTGCCTCAAGCTTGACTTTGACAAGACCGAAGTCCTCATCCTGGGACCCAACACCACCCCTTGGGAAAACTTCTGGTGCCCCACCACGAAAGGAACCTCCCCACACACCCACAGACCACGCAGAAAACCTTGGCATCAAACTGGACTCCTTGGTCACGATGAACCGCCAGTTCACCGCCGTCTTCTCATCATGCTTCCCCATCTTCACCTGCTTTGAAAGACCTCCAGATGGGTCCCTACTGAGGCAAGAAAGACGGTCATCCATGCACTCATGAGCAGCAGACTCGACTATGGTAATGCACTCTATGCAGGCATCACCCAGAGAATGCTGCAGCCAGAGTGGTGCCAAAAATTACCCTTCGCAGCCACATCCCCGAACACCTGCGAGAAGTCCACTGGCTCTCTGTCAACAGAAGAGTCACTCACACACACCTACAAAACCCTCCTCGATGACTGACCAGCACACCTGAACCACTGCCTCTCATTCCACATACCCACCAGACACCCCCACTTCGCTGAACTGGCCCTTGTCATCATCCCTCAGATCCGCAAGACCAGGACCGGAGGAAGATCCTTTTCCTACCTTGCCGCCAGAACCTGGAACACCCTGCCTCTCCACCTCAAGCTGTCCCCGTAGCTGACCCAATTCTGGAAGGATCTCAAGACCTGGCTCTTAGACTAAACCTCAGTGCCTCCCTTCAGCGCCTTGAGACCCTCCCGGATGAGTAGTCACGCTTAACAAATACTGATTGGTATGAGACAAAGTTTATATTGTGGATTAATAAAATAAAATAAAAAAAAGATTGGTTGATTGATTGATTGATTGACTGAAATCGCCCACTGGGTGAAGACAAACAGTCTGAAGCTGAACATCGACAAGACTGAAATTGTGATCTTCGGGAAGAGCACATCACTGTGGGACTCCACCTGGTGGCCAATAGAGCTAGGTCCCACACCCACCTCCACCCAGACCAAGAACCTTGAGATCACCATCAACAGCAAACTCGACCTGACCACCCATTTGAATTCCATCAATGCCTCATGCTTCCATACCTGCAGATGCTGAGCCTTCCCCAACATTATTCCTTAAGTGTGGAATGACCTGCCTCCATATGTAAGAGCCTCTGCCTCTTCTCTTGAATTCTGAAAGAAGCTGAGGACCTGGCTTTTCTAGTAGTCCTACTAGGCCCTAGGTGTCTCTAGACTCACGCCTGTTCAGCACCAGGATTCCCTTCAGGGTGATAAAGGGCTCTACAAATCTACATACAATAACATAACATAGCATAGCATACCATAGCACAGCATAGCATAGCACTGCATAACATAACATAACACAACACAACATAACATAGCATATAACATAACATAGCATATAACATAACATAGCATATAACATCACATAGCATATAACATAACATAGCATATAACATCACATAGCATAGCACAGTATAGCATAGCACAGCATAACATAACATAACACAACACAACATAACATAGCATATAACATAACATAGCATATAACATAACATAGCATATCATAACATAGCATAGAACATAGCATAGCATAGCATAGAGCAGTATAGCATAATATAACACATAACATAGCATGGCATAGCATAACATATAACATAACATGGCATGACATAGCATAACATAGCATTGCACAAACATAGCATATATCATAGCATAACATAACATGACAAAGCATATAACATGTTAATATGTGGTTGAGTGGGCCTGCACACCTATTTTTGTGTACCTATGTTTCTTATATAGCAAAAATCTTTAGTGTATTTTAAGCGTGCTTTCACGTAAAGGGATGTGAGTCAACGTCCCTATCAGTAACGATGAGTGGGAGAGGTTCTGGAGTGACCAGAGCCTACGTGAATCACAGCTCGGACCCTCAGGTCTCAACAGGAATAAACCAAAACATATACAAGTTGTGCGAAAAATTTACAGTGAAGCTAGATGCTAATGATAAAATATGAAAGACAACAAACAAGTTCTGTTTAGCCGTTTTTTGTATTGAAAAACAAGCTTAATGGGTATTGTTAACACCACAATACGTTCAATAAAGATTCTGTGTTTCAATTCACAATAAAAAATAACATTCAACAATTACAAAGAATAGATCCCAATGCATTTCGGGTTAAACTCTAACCCTTCGTCAGGGGATACATTTGTTCACAAGACCATCTTAGCAAATGTTGTGGTTCTTTTAAACTTCTTTTCAGTCTCACACCGGAGCTGCAACAAAAGCCACATAAATCCAATTAAGGAAATTACATGTACATTGGTACAATAGGATTTGCACTCGACATTAGGTCCAAAAAGATGAAAAACCGTGACCGAGAGATCAGGGAGTGACTGTATTTAAAGGGAACGAAGTAAGTAAAAAAACGTGAAGTCTCATTTTGGTGTGTGTGAGAGAAACTGTGCTATAATCATAAGATGTGTAACCAGCCGAGTGAAGTCATGCGTTTACAAGAGACGTGAAGGACATGCATATTAGAGCTAAACCACCACCGATACTCTGACGGAAAAGACTGTCTAGCCTCGACTCACCTAGCTGAGACGCCAGGGATATGCGAAACAGAATCGGAGTGTCTGCCGGTCGATGAAATCTGTAATGAGCGAGGGCTAAGATTAACAAAACAACCCGGGGGTTGTAATACGCTCGATGAAATCAGAGAACGTGAACGAGGCTTACCGTACTAGAAAAGTATTCCTGTCTTTCCGCGAAATCTTCACTTCCAGCAAGTCTACTGCTAGCGCATGCGTGTGTGTGAAAACCGTGTCGGTTATAACGGGAGGGTGAAAGACATAAACGAAGGACCACGTCCATTACGAGTGGTCAAAAATGGAAAGAGGACTGTCTCAAAGTGGACTTAGTTAACCATGGTGTCCAGCGAGTGAGGAATAAAGAAAGATCACCGTATGTGTATATACCGCAAAGAAAGAAAAAAGTGTATAAGAATAAGAGTGAGGTGCGAGTGCAAAATCCTTTACAATGAAATATATAATCTGGCAGTTTCAAATAAAGCATAACATTTCGTAGTGGTCATTGAGGCCACCTGGGGTCACTGTTCCTAAGAATTTGATCCAGTGTGTTTCTCTGCGTGCTAAAACTGTATTCATGTCTCTGTCTGACATTGTGGGGAGATGTTCCAGAATGGTAAACCGGAGTTGAGGAATGGTGTGTGGTGTATTGATCCAGTGTGTTACAAGGGAGGAGGTCATGTTCCTATTTCGAATTCTACTTTTGTGTTCGATGATTCTAGTCTTGATTTTGCGACTAGTTCTCCCGACATATACCAAGCCACAAGGGCATTTGATGGCATAAATGACCCATTCAGTGTTGCAATCCGATGTGTGTTGTAATGTTATGTTTTTGCCTGTGTGTGGGTGGGTGAAAACTTTGCCTACTATGACATTGCCGCATTGGCCACAATTGTAACATTTCTTCATCCCACTGTATTTCACTGCTTGCGGTTTGATTTTGTTTTTGAGGAGTTCCCTCAGGTTCTTCGATCTGGTATGCGCAAACAAAGGGGGGTCCGTAAACAACTCTTGAAAGTCAGCTTCTTGAGAAATTATATCCCATCGTTTATGGATGATGGTTTTGATGGTTTTGGATTGCATCGAGTGTCTTAATACAAAAACTTCGCGTTTCGGGGAAACCTTAGGGATGGTCAGGAGCAAATCTTCTCGTTTTTTTTGTGCTACCTTCTGTTGTTTACGGACCCCCCTTTGTTTGCGCATACCAGATCGAAGAACCTGAGGGAACTCCTCAAAAACAAAATCAAACCGCAAGCAGTGAAATACAGTGGGATGAAGAAATGTTACAATTGTGGCCAATGCGGCAATGTCATAGTAGGCAAAGTTTTCACCCACCCACACACAGGCAAAAACATAACATTACAACACACATCGGATTGCAACACTGAATGGGTCATTTATGCCATCAAATGCCCTTGTGGCTTGGTATATGTCGGGAGAACTAGTCGCAAAATCAAGACTTGAATCATCGAACACAAAAGTAGAATTCGAAATAGGAACATGACCTCCTCCCTTGTAACACACTGGATCAATACACCACACACCATTCCTCAACTCCGGTTTACCATTCTGGAACATCTCCCCACAATGTCAGACAGAGACATGAATACAGTTTTAGCACGCAGAGAAACACACTGGATCAAATTCTTAGGAACAGTGACCCCAGGTGGCCTCAATGACCACTACGAAATGTTATGCTTTATTTGAAACTGCCAGATTATATATTTCATTGTAAAGGATTTTGCACTCGCACCTCACTCTTATTCTTATACACTTTTTTCTTTCTTTGCGGTATATACACATACGGTGATCTTTCTTTATTCCTCACTCGCTGGACACCATGGTTAACTAAGTCCACTTTGAGACAGTCCTCTTTCCATTTTTGACCACTCGTAATGGACGTGGTCCTTCGTTTATGTCTTTCACCCTCCCGTTATAACCGACACGGTTTTCACACACACGCATGCGCTAGCAGTAGACTTGCTGGAAGTGAAGATTTCGCGGAAAGACAGGAATACTTTTCTAGTACGGTAAGCCTCGTTCACGTTCTCTGATTTCATCGAGCGTATTACAACCCCCGGGTTGTTTTGTTAATCTTAGCCCTCGCTCATTACAGATTTCATCGACCGGCAGACACTCCGATTCTGTTTCGCATATCCCTGGCGTCTCAGCTAGGTGAGTCGAGGCTAGACAGTCTTTTCCGTCAGAGTATCGGTGGTGGTTTAGCTCTAATATGCATGTCCTTCACGTCTCTTGTAAACGCATGACTTCACTCGGCTGGTTACACATCTTATGATTATAGCACAGTTTCTCTCACACACACCAAAATGAGACTTCACGTTTTTTTACTTACTTCGTTCCCTTTAAATACAGTCACTCCCTGATCTCTCGGTCACGGTTTTTCATCTTTTTGGACCTAATGTCGAGTGCAAATCCTATTGTACCAATGTACATGTAATTTCCTTAATTGGATTTATGTGGCTTTTGTTGCAGCTCCGGTGTGAGACTGAAAAGAAGTTTAAAAGAACCACAACATTTGCTAAGATGGTCTTGTGAACAAATGTATCCCCTGACGAAGGGTTAGAGTTTAACCCGAAATGCATTGGGATCTATTCTTTGTAATTGTTGAATGTTATTTTTTATTGTGAATTGAAACACAGAATCTTTATTGAACGTATTGTGGTGTTAACAATACCCATTAAGCTTGTTTTTCAATACAAAAAACGGCTAAACAGAACTTGTTTGTTGTCTTTCATATTTTATCATTAGCATCTAGCTTCACTGTAAATTTTTCGCACAACTTGTATATGTTTTGGTTTATTCCTGTTGAGACCTGAGGGTCCGAGCTGTGATTCACGTAGGCTCTGGTCACTCCAGAACCTCTCCCACTCAAAGCATATAACATAACACAACAAAACATAGCATAGCAAAGCTTTACATAACATAACATAACATAACATTTTTTCTGCAGCCTCCACTTTGTTTAATGGCTCTGCCCTCTTTACATCAACCTTTCCCTTTTCCCCAACCTCTTCTCACCAGTTCTGCCCTCTTACATCCACATCACTCCTCCGTGCTCTCTCTTCATGTTTCATCACTCTCCCAGTTCTATCCTCTTCTCGCTGGTTCTGCCCTCTTACATCCACATCTCCCCTCGTGCTCTACTCTTCATGGTTCATCTCTCTCCTATCTCTTCTCGCTGGTTCTGCCCTCTTACATCCACATCTCCCCTCGTGCTCTACTCTTCATGGTTCATCTCTCTCCCATCTCTTCTCGCTGGTTCTGCCCTCTTACATCCACATCTCCCCTCGTGCTCTACTCTTCATGGTTCATCTCTCTCCCATCTCTTCTCGCTGGTTCTGCCCTCTTACATCCACATCTCCCCTCGTGCTCTACTCTTCATGGTTCATCTCTCTCCCATCTCTTCTCACTGGTTCTGCCCTCTTACATCCACATCTCCCCTCCATGCTCTACTCTTAATGCTTTATCTCTCTCCCTTCTCTTCCTCGCCGGTTCTGCCCTCTTACATCCACATCTCCCCTCGTGCTCTACTCTTCATGGTTCATCTCTCTTCCATCTCTTCTCGCTGGTTCTGCCCTCTTACATCCACATCTCCCCTCCGTGCTCTACTCTTCATGGTTCATCTCTCTCCCATCTCTTCTCGCTGGTTCTGCCCTCTTATATCCACATCTCCCCTCGTGCTCTACTCTTCATGGTTCATCTCTCTCCCATCTCTTCTCGCTGGTTCTGCCCTCTTACATCCACATCTCCCCTCGTGCTCTACTCTTCATGGTTCATCTCTCTTCCATCTCTTCTTGCTGGTTCTGCCCTCTTACATCCACATCTCCCCTCGTGCTCTACTCTTCATGGTTCATCTCTCTTCCATCTCTTCTCGCTGGTTCTGCCCTCTTACATCCACATCTCCCCTCGTGCTCTACTCTTCATGGTTCATCTCTCTACCATCTCTTCTCGCTGGTTCTGCCCTCTTACATCCACATCTCCCCTCGTGCTCTACTCTTCATGGTTCATCTCTCTTCCATCTCTCCTCGCTGGTTCTGCCCTCTTACATCCACATCTCCCCTCGTGCTCTACTCTTCATGGTTCATCTCTCTCCCATCTCTTCTCGCTGGTTCTGCCCTCTTACATCCACATCTCCCCTCCATGCTCTACTCTTAATGCTTCATCTCTCTCCCTTCTCTTCCTCGCCGGTTCTGCCCTCTTACATCCACTTCTCCCCTCGTGCTCTGCTCTTCATGGTTCATCTCTCTTCCATCTCTTCTCGCTGGTTCTGCCCTCTTACATCCACATCTCCCCTCCGTGCTCTACTCTTCATGGTTCATCTCTCTCCCATCTCTTCTCGCTGGTTCTTCCCTCTTACATCCACATCTCCCCTCGTGCTCTACTCTTCATGGTTCATCTCTCTTCCATCTCTCCTCGCTGGTTCTGCCCTCTTACATCCACATCTCCCCTCGTGCTCTACTCTTCATGGTTCATCTCTCTCCCATCTCTTCTCGCTGGTTCTGCCCTCTTACATCCACATCTCCCCTCGTGCTCTACTCTTCATGGTTCATCTCTCTCCTATCTCTTCTCGCTGGTTCTGCCCTCTTACATCCACATCTCCCCTCGTGCTCTACTCTTCATGGTTCATCTCTCTCCCATCTCTTCTCGCTGGTTCTGCCCTCTTACATCCACATCTCCCCTCGTGCTCTACTCTTCATGGTTCATCTCTCTCCCATCTCTTCTCGCTGGTTCTGCCCTCTTACATCCACATCTCCCCTCGTGCTCTACTCTTCATGGTTCATCTCTCTCCCATCTCTTCTCGCTGGTTCTGCCCTCTTACATTCACATCTCCCCTCGTGCTCTACTCTTCATGGTTCATCTCTCTCCCATCTCTTCTCGCTGGTTCTGCCCTCTTACATCCACATCTCCCCTCCATGCTCTACTCTTAATGCTTCATCTCTCTCCCTTCTCTTCCTCGCCGGTTCTGCCCTCTTACATCCACATCTCCCCTCGTGCTCTACTCTTCATGGTTCATCTCTCTTCCATCTCTTCTCGCTGGTTCTGCCCTCTTACATCCACATCTCCCCTCCGTGCTCTACTCTTCATGGTTCATCTCTCTCCCATCTCTTCTCGCTGGTTCTTCCCTCTTACATCCACATCTCCCCTCGTGCTCTACTCTTCATGGTTCATCTCTCTTCCATCTCTTCTTGCTGGTTCTGCCCTCTTACATCCACATCTCCCCTCCGTGCTCTACTCTTCATGGTTCATCTCTCTCCCATCTCTTCTCGCTGGTTCTGCCCTCTTATATCCACATCTCCCCTCGTGCTCTACTCTTCATGGTTCATCTCTCTCCCATCTCTTCTCGCTGGTTCTGCCCTCTTACATCCACATCTCCCCTCGTGCTCTACTCTTCATGGTTCATCTCTCTTCCATCTCTTCTTGCTGGTTCTGCCCTCTTACATCCACATCTCCCCTCGTGCTCTACTCTTCATGGTTCATCTCTCTCCCATCTCTTCTCGCTGGTTCTGCCCTCTTACATCCACATCTCCCCTCGTGCTCTACTCTTCATGGTTCATCTCTCTTCCATCTCTCCTCGCTGGTTCTGCCCTCTTACATCCACATCTCCCCTCGTGCTCTACTCTTCATGGTTCATCTCTCACCCATCTCTTCTCGCTGGTTCTGCCCTCTTACATCCACATCTCCCCTCGTGCTCTACTCTTCATGGTTCATGTCTCTCCCATCTCTTCTCGCTGGTTCTGCCCTCTTACATCCACATCTCCCCTCGTGCTCTACTCTTCATGGTTCATCTCTCTTCCATCTCTCCTCGCTGGTTCTGCCCTCTTACATCCACATCTCCCCTCGTGCTCTACTCTTCATGGTTCATCTCTCTCCCATCTCTTCTCGCTGGTTCTGCCCTCTTACATCCACATCTCCCCTCGTGCTCTACTCTTCATGGTTCATGTCTCTCCCATCTCTTCTCGCTGGTTCTGCCCTCTTACATCCACATCTCCCCTCGTGCTCTACTCTTCATGGTTCATCTCTCTCCCATCTCTTCTCGCTGGTTCTGCCCTCTTACATCCACATCTCCCCTCGTGCTCTACTCTTCATGGTTCATCTCTCCCATCTCTTCTCGCTGGTTCTGCCCTCTTACATCCACATCTCCCCTCCGTGCTCTCTCTTCATGTTTCATCTCTCTCCCAGTTCTACCCTCCCTTTGCAGGTTCTGCCCCACGCTTTCACAGGATATGATGTAGCCTATGGCCACAACTGCCCGCCATGCATTGCAGGTAGACGGGCAAATCTCCCTGTGTCGGGAGTAAATGTTTACAATTGTCTGTTTCCGTTGTCCATGGGCAAGCTTTGCGCTGTGTAAAACTGCTAAAAATATAACGTGGACTCTGCCTGCCACCCACGCTCGAGTGTCATCCTCCGAGAATCTACGACAAATGTTTACATCTTTAATGCAAAGAGATACCCATCGATTGGCTGAATTGCACAGTGAGAAACCAACTAGAAATCTAAGCTCAATGCCAGCTTCCCTACTCGACTAGACTGTGTGATCCTCAGCAAACGCTTTACTTCGCAAGCCTCCCTTTTGTTCATAATTACCCATCGGGCACTGTTGATAGCTGCTTCAAGGGTGTGCTTTATACAGGCACCTCTTGTGTTTCATGGAATAGCCCATACCTTTACTCCATGTTTGATAAGAATCGAGCTCACATATAGGGCACACATGGCCACTGATGTGCCTCTCAATTTACTGACACCAATATCATGAAAGAGGGGGCAGGGATGTTGTTCAGCTCATGTTTAAAGTCTCTCCCTTTTCATGCTTATAGTGACGCAGCGTGGTTCTCTTTTGTTGCGAGCCTACAGGAGACCCTGATTTTCATAGGAGGGGGGGGGCTCTCTTCACTCCTCAGGGCACGTGGAGTGCCCATCTGATCTCTGTTAGCATGCTGGGGCAGCAGTTAGATTTCTGAAGTCTTTTTAGCCCAGGGTTGCGAGGCCCAGGGATGGGACCCTTACCCTTGGGCCTAACAAACAGCCCTCTGGGACTCACAGCGCTGCTCTACCACAGCCCTCTGGGACTCACAGCGCTGCACTACCACTGCCCTCTGGGACTCACAGCGCTGAACTATCGTTGCCCTCTGGGACTCACAGCGCTGCACTACCGCTGCCCTCTGGGACTCACAGCGCTGAACTATCGCTGCCCTCTGGGACTCACAGCGCTGAACTATTGTTGCCCTCTGGGACTCACAGCGCTGCACTACCACTGCCCTCTGGGACTCACAGCGCTGCACTATCGCTACCCTCTGGGACTCACAGCGCTGAACTATCACTACCCTCTGGGACTCACAGCGCTGCACTATCGCTGCCCTCTGGGACTCACAGCGCTGAACTATCGTTGCCCTCTGGGACTCACAGCGCTGAACTATCGCTACCCTCTGGAACTCACAGCGCTGCACTATCGCTGCCCTCTGGGACTCACAGCGCTGCACTATCGCTACCCTCGGGGACTCACAGTGCTGAACTATCGCTACCCTCTGGGACTCACAGCGCTGCACTAGCGCTGCCCTCTGGGACTCACAGCGCTGAACTATCGCTACACTCTGGGACTCACAGCGCTGAACTATCGCTACCCTCTGTGACTCACAGCGCTGAAGTATCGCTACCCCTTGGGACTCACAGCGCTGAACTATCGCTACACTCTGGGACTCACAGCGCTTCACTACCGCTGCCCTCTGGGACTCACAGCGCTGAACTACCGCTACCCTCTGGGACTCACAGCGCTGAACTATCGCTGCCCTCTGGGACTCACAGCGCTGAACTATCGCTACACTCTGGGACTCACAGCGCTGCACTACCACTGCCCTCTGGGCCTCACAGCACTGCACTATCGCTACCCTCTGGGCCTCATAGTGGTGCACTACCACTGCTCTCTGGGACTCACAGCGCTGCACTACCGCTGCCCTCTGGGATTTACAGTGCGGCACTACTGCTGCCCTCTGGGCCTCACAGCACTGCACTACCACTGCCCTCTGGGACTCACAGCGCTGCACTATCGCTACCCTCTGGGACTCACAGCGCTGAACTATCGTTGCCCTTTGGGACTCACAGCGCTGCACTATCGCTACCCTCTGGGACTCACAGCGCTGAACTATCGCTACCCTTTGGGACTCACAGCGCTGCACTTTCACAACCCTCTGGGACTCACACCGCTGAACTATCGTTGCCCTCTGGGACTCACAGCGCTGCACTATCGCTACCCTCTGGGACTCACAGCGCTGAACTATTGTTGCCCTCTGGGACTCACAGCGCTTCACTACCGCTGCCCTCTGAGACTCATAGCGCTTCACTACCGCTACCCTCTGGGACTCACAGCGCTGACCTATCGCCACCCTCTGGGACTCACAGCACTGAACTATTGCTACCCTCTGGGACTCACAGCACTGTACTATCGCTACCCTCTGGGACTCACAGCACTGAACTATCACTACCCTCTGGGACTCACAGCACTGAACTATTGCTACCCTCTGGGACTCACAGCACTGAACTATCGCTGCCTTCTGGGACTCACAGCGCTGAACTATCGCTGCCCTCTGGGACTCACAGCGCTGAACTATCTTTACCCTCTGGGACTCACAGCGCTTCACTACCGCTACCCTCTGGGACTCACAGCACTGTACTATCGCTACCCTCTGGGACTCACAGCGCTGCACTATCGCTACCCTCTGGGACTCACAGCGCTGAACTACCGCTACCCTCTGGGACTCACAGCACTGAACTATCGCTGCCCTCTGGGACTCACTGCGCTGAACTATCGCTACCCTCTGGGACTCACAGCGCTTCACTACCGCTGCCCTCTGGGACTCACAGCACTGTACTATCGTTACCCTCTGGGACTCACAGCGCTGCACTACCACTGCCCTCTGGGACTCACAGCGCTGCACTATCGCTACCCTCTGGGACTCACAGCGCTGCACTATCGCTACCCTCTGGGACTCACAGCGCTGAACTATGGCTACCCTCTGGGACTCACAGCGCTGCACTAGCGCTGCCCTCTGAGACTCACACTGCTGAACTATCGCTACCCTCTGGGACTCACAGCGCTGCACTATCGCTACCCTCTGGGATTCACAGCGCTGAACTATCGCTACTAACCCTGGGTGTTATACTACGCTTCACCCACGTAGTGTACGTAGCGCAGCCTGCTTCGCAGTTTTCGAAGTAGGCGAAGCAGGCAGCGCTACGCACACACCAGGGCGAAGCGTATTTGCCTGCTACCCGCCACCCGCCTCCCGCCCGCCCTCCTTTTAAAATAATTATTGTATCATGCATGATATTATTTTAAAAGGAGGGTGGGCGGGAGGCGGGCGGCGCGTAGTGTGGCTACGCGGAGCGCATGAGTGTGCGTAGATTTGGGCACACTACGCGCTGCTCAACGTAGCCCCACTACGCCCACTACGCCCAGGCTTAAGATTCGCTACTCTCTGGGACTCACAGCGCTGCACTATCGCTGCCCTCTGGGACTCACAGCGCTGCACTATCGCTACCCACTGGGACTCACAGCGCTGAACTATCGCTACCCTCTGGGACTCACAGTGCTGCACTATCGCTGCCTTCTGGGACTCACAGTGCTGTACTACCATTACCCTCTGGGACTAACAGCGATGTACTACCATTACCCTCTGGGACTCACAGCACTGCACTATTGCTACCCTCTTGGAATCGCAGCGCTGTACTACCATTACCCTCTGGGACTCACAGTGCTGTACTACCATTACCCTCTGGGACTCACAGCACTGCACAATTGCTACCCTCTGGGACTCACAGCGCTTCACTACCGCTGCTCTCTGGGACTCACAGCGCTGAACTATCGCTACCCTCTGGGACTCACAGCGCTGAACTATCGCTGCCTTCTGGGACTCACAGCGCTGTACTACCATTACCCTCTGGGACTCACAGCGCTGTACTACCATTACCCTCTGGGACTCACAGCACTGCACGATTGCTGCCCTCTGTGACTCACAGCGCTGCACTACCACTGGCCTCTGGGACCCACAGCGCTGCACTACCGCTGCCCTCTGGGATTTACAGTGCAGCACTACCGCTGCCCTCTGGGCCTCACAGCGCTGCACTACCACTGCCCTCTGGTCCTCACAGTGCTGCACTACCCCTGCCCTCTGGGCCTCACAGTGGTTAACTGCCACTGGCCTCTGGGCCTCACAGCGCTGCACTACCACTGCCCTCTGGGACTCACAGCACTGTACTATCGTTACCCTCTGGGACTCACAGCGCTAAACTACCACTGCCCACTGGGACTCACAGCGCTGAACTATCGCTACCCTCTGCAACTCACAGTGCTGAACTATCGCTACCCTCTGGGACTCACAACGCTGAACTATCGCTATCCTATGGGACTCACAGCGCTGTACTATCGCAACCCTCTGGGACTCACAGCGCTGAACTATCTCAACCCTCTGGGACTCACAACGCTTCACTACCGCTGCCCTCTGGGACTCACAGCGCGGAACTATCACTACCCTCTGGGACTCACAGCGCTGAACTACTGCTACCCTCTGGGACTCACAGCGTTGCACTAGCGCTGCCCTCTGAGACTCACAGTGCTGCACTACCGCTGCCCCCTGGGTCTCACAGCGCTGCACTATCGCTACCCTCTGGGACTCACAGTGGTGCACTACCACTGCCCTCTGGGACTCACAGCGCTGAACTATCGCTGCCCTCTGGGACTCACAGCGCTTCACTACCGCTACCCTCTGGGACTCACAGCGCTGAACTATTGCTGCCCTCTGGGACTCACAGTGATGCACTACCGCTGCCCTCTGGGACTCACAGCACTGAACTATCGCTGCCCTGTGGGACTCACAGTGCTTTACTACCACTGCCCTCTGGGACTCACAGTGCTGTACTACCATTGCCCTCTGGGACTCCCAGCGCTGCACTATTGCTACCCTCTGGGACTCACAGCACTGCACGATTGCTGCCCTCTGTGACTCACAGCGCTGCACTACCACTGCCCTCTGGGACTCACAGCGCTGCAGTACCACTGCCCTCTGGGACTCACAGCGCTGCACTACTGCTGCCCTCTGGGACATACAGTGCAGCACTACCGCTGCCCTCTGGGCCTCACAGCGCTGCACTGCCACTTCCCTCTTGTCCTCACAGTGCTGCACTACTGCTGCCCTCTGGGACTCACAGTGCTGCACTACCCCTGCCTTCTGGGCCTCACAGCGCTGCACTACCACTGCCCTCTGGGCCTCACAGTGGTGAACTGCCTATGGGCCCTTACAGCGATGCACTACCGCTGCCCTCTGGGACTCACAGTGCTGCACTATCCCTGCCATCTGGGCCTCACAGTGGTGAACTACTGCTGGCCTCTGGGCCTCACAGCGCTAAACTACCACTGCCCTCTGGGCCTCACTGCACGGCTCTATCACTGCCCACTGTGACTCACAGCGCTGCACTAGCACTACCCTCTGGGACTCACAGTGCTGCACTACCACTGTCCTCTCGGGCTAACAGCGATGCACTACCACTGCCCTCTGGGACTCACAGTGCTGCACTGCCGCTGCCCTCTGTGACTCACAGCGATGCACTACCACTGCCCTCTGGGACTCAAAGCGCTGCACTAGCACTACCCTCTGGGACTCACAGCGCTGCACTACCACTGCCCTCTAGGCCTCACAGCGCGGCACTATCGCTGTCCTCTGTGACTCACAGCGCTGCACTAGCACTACCCTCTGGGACTCACAGCGCTGCACTACCACTGCCCTCTCGGCCGCACAGCACTGCACTTTCGCTGCCCTCTCGGCCTTATAACACTGGTCTGTTTAACGGCGTGACACTGGTGCGTGCCCCGTAGTTGTGAGCAGTAGCGGGCCCTGAGCAGCTGCCCATACTGCCCATGCCAAGTGCCAGCCCTGGTGTACTTGGGTGTAGACCTTCAACCCGCCCCGGCCACGATGGCTGAGAGACCAGCACTCACCGTCCAGCCACCTCCGTCGGTGCGCATGTCGCAGAAGACCTGGAAGCCCGCTGGGTCGTGCGTGGGGTAGACAGAGTAAATGCCATCTTCCTGATGCCCACTGGTATAAATGTCATAGCAGTCACGGGGGCGAGAGCCTGCAGGGGGAGAAAACAAGGTGAGGGCTTGAAGTGAGATGAAGATTCACAGGCGGCATCATCAAGACTCAAGCACGGCGGGGGTATTGTGTCCAGTACTGGAGAGCATGTCTACCCTGCTATGTCCAGTGCTGGAAGCCACTGTGAGTGTTGATTCACTTTTTAAAGCGGCTATGCAAGGGTAGCCAACTGCTCATTCATTCACATTACACTTTCATTAACTCACTCACCCACTTGATCACTCTCTAGCTCACTTCCTCATTCATTTACTTGGTTGGTTGGTTGCTCACTAACTCATATGCCTACTAACGTACTCATTAATTTGATCTTTCAGTCGCTCACCCACATACTAACATGATTGCTCACTCACTATCTTACACAATCCGTCACTCGATTACTCACAAAATCACAGAATCACTCGCTCATCCTCTCACTGTGATCTTTCACTCTCTCGCGCACTCATGCAATTGCTCACACATGCACTCATTTGATCACTCACTCATTCAATTGCTCAATCACTTGCTCACTCGCTCACTCGCTCACATAAACACTCATTCTCTTACTCACTTTTGAGTGTAGTTCTGGAGGCCTCACTGGGGTCACACAAACGTATCTCTTGCTCACTCACTCACTCTTGAGTGTAGTTCTGGAGGCCTCACTGGGGTCACACAAACGTATCTCTTGCTCACTCACTCACTCTTGAGTGTAGTTCTGGAGGCCTCACTAGGGTCACACAAACGTATCTCTTGCTCACTCACTCACTCTTGAGTGTAGTTCTGGAGGCCTCACTGGGGTCACACAAACATGAACTACAATGGTGGCATTTATCACCACATGCGCAGTTCAGTATCACAGGTAGGGGCAGAAGATGACAGTAAAGCCCCTGCTGAGACACGGGGTGTGCCAGACAGGCGTTTCTTTGTCTGCCTTAGGGGGCCCCGAATAAATATTTGGGGAGGAAGTAGAAGACTTCCCAAATGGGGGAAAGGGAGTTGTAAATATTATCAGAGCTATTCACAAAGGTACCTTACACCTGTGAGTAATTTGCATGTGTACATTTATCCTTACACTTTTGAGTAACTTTACTACCTTTGCTTGTCTACAAATCTTAAGTGTGAAGTTACTAAAAAATGTAGACTTACATGTCTCCCCTCTCTAACAAGCATTTGCAAAGCAATAGGTCTCGCATTTGCGAGAGTTGGAGCTATTGGCATTGTAAATGACAATGCCTTTTATTAATTTGTTTTGAAAACCTGCAAATGGTGCATAAACACGCACTTTGTACGTATAGTCCTTGCTTACGAGAAGCAAGGCTGTCAGTAAAAGAGACTGCCAGCTTTGCTTCTCATAAGCAAGAGCTAGAAGTACAAAGTGCTTGTTTACGCACCGCTTGCAGGTTTTCAAACACATAAATAAAAGGCATTGTCATTTACAATGCCAATAGGTCAGACTCTTGCAAATGCGAGACCTATTGCATTGCAAATGCTTGTTTCTCCTCTCAGATGTGGCTGTTATGTAATGACAGTTGTTTCCTGGGTCACCTGGGGGCCTTGGCAGTACTGGGCATTTAATGACAGCAGGTACTGGGCATTCATAGACAGCTGGATTGAACAGGGGTGCAAAAAGCCTCCACAGATCCTGTTTCTTCTTTTTCTCCACCAACTTGCCGTGCACATGCAGTTTGATGATGAGGCATTGGCAGTGGAGGCGGGTGCTTCTTCCTTATGCCAATCTGACTGTCTCTGTATGAGGGTGGCACCAAAAGATGAGGTAAGGGGAAGCCTACTTGCGTTCTCCGACCCGTGCCCCTATCTCAGCCACTCCCTTGGAAGCTTCCACAGATCCAGAATGGAGGGTGATGTGGAGGCGCTCGACTGAGAAATACAAAAGACTGATGGGTAGAATGTTTGAATTCATTTCTACCAATGGGAATTAGTTACTTAGGCTGCATTCCAGTCCATCATTTGCTTGCCCGCCATGCCACCTTAAACAGAAGCTGGCTATACACAAACCATCCTGGGTCCTTTACTCAATGGGACCCGTCCAGCCTGAAATGTAAGGACAGGTCCCATCTGCACTGGAACACAAGCCACCCCAGACAGGTTACAACTTATTTGGGCTTCATGTGTAGGATGCAGCTTGGCTGCAGTGGTACAGTGAGCACAGGGCCCGCGTCTGGGCATACCCACTGCACCCAAAGCATTACAGTGAGGGATATAAAACACCGATAGGTGGAATGCTGGAATTAATTTCAGCTCACTGTCACTCCATTGTTTACAGTCAGCCTTCAGCCCTCCTGTTCTCTAATAGTATTTTTAGTAATCTCTAAATTGACAGCGTCGAGGGGCATCTGGGCTTCACTCGAGGCATGGATAGGTCAATAACATTGGTTCTGCTGCCCTACCTAGGTTAAGTAGTAAGTCTTTTAATAGTATTGCAAGATGTTATATAATGCCCCCTAATGACCAACTGTAATGTAATGATTAATGATGGAAGAATCCTTATTTATGTGCTTCTCTCTGGTTTTTTTTTTTTCGCTCATTTATACTGTGCCGAGTACTGTTTAGTAAGTTTTTGCTAGTATCGCTTATGCTTACAGTTATTGTGTACTCTCTCATTGTCCTGAATTAAGGCCTGTTCTTTTCTTGTTTTTTCTTTTCTTTTTATTCATTGTTTTTTCTTTTTTTCTTTTTCTTTTCTCTCTGTTGTAACCACAAGCATAAATAAAAAAATGTAATAAAAAAATGATAAAAAAAAAGAAAAAAAAAAAAAAAAGAAAAAAAAAGAAGAATAAAAAAAAAAGACAGCGTCGAGGGGCATGTCTTGAAGATGATCATGTGTCTTGCATTCATGGAGCCTCGTAGCCTTCTGCCTTGGCACACCCCACCCCCTAAACGCCTGCTTCAGCTTTAGTTTGAAGCGCAGTGCTAACGGAGCAGGAACTTGAGGGCCCGTATGGTCTGCTGAAGCGATATGTGCTGTCGTGAGCCTGTGGCCTTAGGAGCAGAGCATGTCTTTATAAACCCCTGGGGGCAGATTTATGTTTGACTTGCGCCTCATTTACGCCGCCGTTGCGTCACTTTTGTGATGCAGCAGCGGCGCAAATCCTGCGCCATGGTGCGGGGTATTTACAACGTGACGCATCTGGGAGATGCGCCACATGTAGGCATTCCAGGGCAGGTGGGGGCGGTCCGGCGCAGGAACGCCTCCTAAAAGTGGCTGAGTGAAATCTACAAGATTTCACTCAGTCACTTTTGAGCCCATGCTGCGTCAAAACCCTGCGCCTGCTTGAAGCAGGCGTAAGGATTGACGCAGCATTGTGAAGATAGGGCCCCCAAGAGCATTGCTGGAGCTGCGTCGCGCTTGCGACGCAAATCCAGCAATGCGCCACTTTTACAGCACAGATGCGTGACGCATCTGTGCCGTTTTTGCCCCATGGTGCGCCGCATTATAAATGCGGCGCATCCATGGTGGTGGAGCTGGGGCGCAAAATAACTGGCGCATCCCTGCTGATATGCAGGGATGCGTCAGTTATTGTAAATATGCCCCCAGATGCTCCGAGCGGCGCCACCTCCCAGGGCTCCTGCAAAGACTGCATGCCTTGAGAGTCACAGAAGCAACGCTGCAAAGGGCCCCTGCAGCCTCCGGCCGGCTCTCAGTGTCAACAGTCCATGTGCTGATACCGCTGCGGCTTCCTGGAGCCTTCTCATCCAGCACAGCGCTCTGTTTACCGGCAGCAGGGAGCTAGAGGCAAATGCAAATCTTGCCTTTAGATCCTTCTTGTTTTTCCTCTGTGTGTTGTTATTCTGAGATTGTAATGAGGGAAGTCATGAAGTCTTATGAGTGCAGACCACCACAACCCCTGCGTTAGGTTTCATATCCTGGCTTTGTGTTTCTCCCAACCGTTCACTCTTAACATTTAATGTTCACACGTATGAATGATATGTGATTCCTACGCCTTATAAATTATAATCCTCATTACCTTATGTATATAAAAAAAAAAGAATTGGACTGATTTACACACGTATGATTTATTGTACCTCAGTGTGTGATGTAAAGCGCTGTGACACCCTACACTAGGATGAGTAGCGCTATAAAATAATTGAACAAAATAAGTAGTAGGTACCATTGGCATCAACATTTGTGTAACTACTCATACAGAGCAATATATCACATCTCTTACATAGGGAGTTAAACTAAGTTAAAAAGCTGCCTCCAAACCATACTTTCTCATAAGCACTTGTGAAGTGATGACATGCTGTGGGCCTTTGTTGTCTTGCATTGATTTGGCCCCAGTGTTAGGCTCAGAGAGCTGCCACCCCCTATATTCTCAAACAAAAGGAGGGCTGATGGGCCTTTAAATCAGACCTTTGTTGGGACCCAGCTGGTAGTGTACATAAGAATGCCGCCTTGGCACATGCATGTTGCTGCACCACACGGAATGTAGACAACATGGAGGTGCTTCTGAAATTAGTCCTGCTGTCGGAAAATGAGAGAAGACTGCACTGTGGGTCCCCATCCCATAACAGAAAGGGTGGGAGTGTGGGGGGCGTGTGTGCATGTAAAGTCTGCATTGCTGTTGACCATCACGCAACAGTTGTGTGTGCACAAGAGAAGCCTGCACTGCTGGTGCACATCCCATACCTGTTGTAGGTGCAAGAGAATTCTGCACTTCTGGTGCACACCCCATAACTGGTGTGTGTGTGTGAAAGAAGACTGCACCGGTGGTGCACATCCCAAACCTGTTCTCTTGTGCACACCCTTGTTGTGTGCAAGAAACCTGCACTTCCGGTGTAACCCAATACCTGCTGTGTGTGCCCAAGCCATGTGCACTGCTAGTGCACATCCCATACATGTTATCTTGTGCAAGAAGCCTGCACTGCTAGTGCACACCCCATACCTGGTGTGTGTGCGAGAACCCTGCACTGCTGTTGCACAACCCATACATGTTCTCTTGTGTACACCCTACTGTGTGCAAGAAGCCTGCACTGCTGATGCACACCCAATACCTGCTGGTTGTGTGCAAGAAGCATTCACTGCTGGTGCACATCCCATACCTGTTATCTTGCACAAGAAGCCTGCACTGCTGGTGCACACCTCATACCTGATGTGTGTGTGAAAGAAGCCTGCACTGCTAGTGCACATCCCATACATGTTATCTTGTGCAAGAATCCTGCACTGCTAGTGCACACCCCATACCTGGTGTGTGTGTGTGTGCGAGAACCCTGCAGTGCTGTTGCACAACCCATACATGTTCTCTTGTGTACACCCTAGGTGTGCAAGAAGCCTGCACTGCTGGTGCACACCCAATGCTTGCTGGGTGTGTGCAAGAAGCGTCCCCTGCTGGTGCACATCCCATACCTGTTATCTTGCACAGGAAGCCTGCACTGCTGGTGCACACCCAATACCTGCTGGGTGTGTGCAAGAAGCGTCCCCTGCTGGTGCACATCCCATACCTGTTAACTTGCACAAGAAGCCTGCAATGCTGGTGCACACCTCATACCTGATGTGTGTGTGCAAGAAGCCTGCACTGCTGGTGCACATCCCTTACCTGTTGTGTGTGTGCAAAAGTCGTCCACTGCTGGTGCACATCTCATACCTGTTGTGTGTGTGCAAGAAGCGTCCACTGCTGGTGCACATGCCATACATGTTGTGTGTGTGCAAGAAGAGTCCACTGCTGGTGCACATCCCATACCTGTTGTGTGTGTGCAAGAAGCGTCCACTGCTGGTGCATATCCCATACATGTTATCTTGTGTACTCCCTGGTGTGTGCAAGAAGCCTGCACTGCTGGTGTACACCCAATACCTGCTGTGTGTGTGCAAGAAGCATCCACTGCTGGTGCACAGCCCATACTTGTTCTCTTGTGCACACCCTGGTGTGTGCAAGAAGCCTGCACTGCTGGTGCACATCCCATACCTGTCTTCTTGTGCACACCTTGGTGTGTGCAAGAAGCCTGCCCTGCTGGTGCACACCTAATACCTGCTGTGTGTGCGCAAGAAGATTCCCCTGCTGGTGCACATCCCATACATGTTATCTTGCACAAGAAGCCTGCACTGATGGTGCACACCTCATACCTGATGTGTGTGTGCAAGAAGCCTGCACTGCTAGTGCACATCCCATACCTGTTGTGTGTGTTCAAGAAGCCTGCACTGCTGGTGCACTCCCCAAACATGTTATCTTGTGCAAGAAGCCTGCACTGATGGTGCACACCTCATTTCTGATGTGTGTGTGTGCAAGAAGCCTGCACTGCTGTTGTGTGTGTTCAAGAAGCCTGCACTGCTGGTGCACATCCCATACATGTTATCTTGCACAAGAAGCCTGCACTGATGGTGCACACCTCATATCTGATGTGTGTGTGTGCACGAAGCCTGCACTGCTGGTGCACTTCCCATACCTGTTGTGTGTGTTCAAGAAACCTGCACTGCTGGTGCACATCCCATACATGCTATCTTGCACAAGAAGCCTGCACTGCTGATGCACATCCCATACCTGTCTTCTTGTGCACACCTTGGTGTGTGCAAGAAGCCTGCCCTTCTGGTGCACCCCTAATACCTGCTGTGTGTGTGGTGTGTGCAAGAAGCGTCCCCTGCTGGTGCACATCCCATACATGTTATCTTGCACAAGAAGCCTGCACTGATGGTACACACCTCATACCTGATGTGTGTGTGCAAGAAGCCGCACTGCTGGTGCACATCCCATACCTGTTGTGTGTGTTCAAGAAGCCTGCACTGCTGGTGCACATCCCATACATGTTATCTTGCACAAGAAGCCTGCACTGCTGGTGCACTCCCCATACATGTTATCTTGTGTGTGCGCAAGACGCCTGCCCTTCTGGAGCACAGTATGTGTGTCCGTGTGTGTGTCCGTGTGTGTCCGTGTGTGTCCATGTGTGTGTCCGTGTGTGTGTCCGTGTGTGTGTCCGTGTGTGTCTGTGTGCGTGTCCTGCCTGTGGGGTGCTGGTGTCCCCGTCTTGGGAGTGCGTGTGTGTTTCTGCCTGTGGGGTGCTGGTGTGTATCTCACTGTGGGGCAGACACACAGCCCTCTCTCCACCCATCCGAAGTTTTCAACGTAACTAGGGTCGAAAGTATACACATCGGCTAAGCTGGTCACCTGTTTCATTCTGCCGTGACGCGCTGTGGGCTGGTCCTGTGAGCGGAGGGGTTGCGCCTAGAAGCCCATTCTAAGAAAGAAAGGCGCTGCCTAGCAGTGTGGCACTCTCTCCTCCCGAGTCAGTCTGCTCATTCGCAATCTGTGCCAATACAAGCGGACCGGACACCTTCCTCCTAGCTTTGTCACGACTCACGACTGAAAGCCTTCAGGCCCTTGAGGGTGAAGGGGGGGCGGGGGCAGTGCTGCTGGACTCTCACTGCGCCACACAGGGGTCCTGCTGTGCACCCAGAGCAGCCATCAGCCCCCCTCCCGCTGCATGCCATGCTGTGTGTCCTTGGTAGCGAAGACAAACAACACTCCAGCAAACAAGAGGGAAAGCAGCACCAGGGGTTTGTGCAAGGTACAGGACACTGGTAAATGTAGATCTGTTCTCATTGTGCTACAGTGAGGAAAGACGGACACTGCCCAAGATGACACACAGTCAGTGCGACAGAGCTGAGATTCAATTCATGTACACTACACCCGCACTCACTGTGTTCACATCCTCTTCCGGCAGCCCTCAAAGACACCCCTACATTCTTTAAAGTAAAACAGCAACGTCTATAAGTTGAAAGTCTGGGGAAAGTGTAAATGTCCAGGATCAATCAAGAGCCCACGCTGCATCCGAGGGTAAATGCGGATAAGAGAAGGTGAGGATCGAGTGATGCTTGCAGGATATGGTCTAGAATAGATGGAAAATGTAACTACCCTGCATGCACCTGTGCATAGCATGTAGTGATGCACATTCATGTTTTTGAGCGCCTGGCATATGCTATGCATTAGGCGGATTCATTTTTAACACGCAAAAGCTGCGCGGCCGTGAAAGTGACATGGCCACGCGGCACTAACGTGAAAGGAAACCACAGAGGAGCGGGGGGGGGGGAGCGCAGCAGCGGAAGCGAGGCGAACACGCGCATCTGCGCGTGCTAGACACAGACGGGAATGGGCTGAGCAAAGGCGGGACATGCCCCGACTTTGCCCAATCGTGTGCCTTTCTAACCTGTTTCATTCTGCTGTGACGCACTGTGGGCGCCCGCCTTTGCCCAATTGCGTGCCTTTTAAAAAAAAAAAAACACACGAAAGCCAATGCCTGCCGGCAAAAGCCTGATCACACGCACGAGCGTGTGGTCAGCTTTCAAAACACCCTTACAAGAGGACTCGCGCTGCGCGAGCAGTGCTACGCACTGTAACTCTAGGTGCCAGACCTAAAAAAGGGGGTGGAGTCTAACTTATGACAGTACATTACTACTAAAAAAAAGCAGTAGTAGGTCTAGCGCCACAAATGGCCAACCCCTTGTGGTGCAACACTCTCCCACAGAAAATAATAGTGCTAGGAAATTAAAATAAAACCCCATAGGAAATAAGGTTAAAAGAAATTCAATTATTTAAAATGCAAAACATATAATATGGACCCTCTACCTTCTCCAACCACACAGCGCATTTTAATGACAAGAATGTCACCTGTTAACCCCTCCACCTTCTATTACAGAGCCAATGCTCCCCTTTCTCAAGGAAGACCAACAAACCAGAAAAAAGCATTTGCAATGCAATGGGTCTCGCATTTACGAGAGTTAGAGCTATTGACGTTGTAAATTAAAATGTTTTTACCTATGTGGTTTGGTGTGTAGTTTATGTTATTGGTTTGTAATTGTATGGCATGGAGTGGAATGATGTGGTGCGGAACTGTGTGTAGTTGAACTGTTAGACATGATATTATAAGATGTTAAAATGTGTTGTGTGTAGTGGATTTATGTGGAATGGATTTGAAGGTAAGGATGTCTGTGTACGTGTGATGTTTACCAATGTTTGTAGGGATGTTGTGTGGACACGTATGCGCACTATCCAGAAGCCAAACCACTAAATTGTTGAAATCCTGCTCTGTGAAGGTATGGGAGCATTCACATTACAGAAGTTTTAGCTAGGCACAATTTGGACCACTCTTTGGGTAGAAATAAAGGGGTGAATAAAGATTGTATACGGCAGAATGAAAAAAGGTGGTTGGGGTAACCATACAAGTTGTGGCCAAAGTAAGTAAGGGTACAAAAACTATTTAACAGTTCACTCCACCAATATGTACATTAGGATCGCAGGCCACCAAATAAGACATTGAAGGTAAAAGAATTTCTGTTCTTACTCTGTAATCCTCTGTGCCAGCTTTTTGCAGGCAGTCATCGAGGTCGCCGAGAAAACCCCATAGCCTCTTACGCTGTGTACAGGGTGGGCTCCAGGGCGGTGCCACCAGTGCAGCCGCACCTGGTGCTGAACTTGGAGGAAGAGAGGGGGCGTGGTGAGAAATAACAGGGATTTAAAAAGCACTAAGTGCAGAGTTCCTTGTGTGTCTACAGGTTATTAGGGAACAATACAAATGTAAAGGTAACTTAGGCGTTGAATGCTCCTGCTGGGGAGAGATTGGAGTTCTTCTGTCTAGTGGCTGTTTTTGCACTCATGCTAAAGTAGCGCAGAGGATTGAGAGTCCTGCTGCAAAGAACTTGTCCTTGTGTGTCCAGAGGTTGTCAGATAACAACAAAAATGCAAAGGTAACTTTGGCGATTAATGTTCCTGCAGGAGAGCGATCGGAGTTTTATCTAGTGGCTATTTCCGCTCATGCTAAAGCAGCACAGACAATTAAGATGCCTGCTGCAAAGAGCAGAGAGTTAGACAGCATTCCTAGAACCAAAGTAAGACTGAGAAAGGCCTGGTACTTAAAGCAGCAAGGAACTGGGAAGTAAGCAGACAGATTGCCAGATTGGGAGTGAGTGAGGTGCTGATCATGAAAGGGGGGAACCCGAGCCTGCAGGCTGGCTGACCCGGAACTCAGCCGCCTACACAGGGCACCTGCCACTCCTTTTCCTGAAGCCTTCAGCACTAACTCTCACGGTTTGGAGAACTTTGAAAAAAGTTGGGTGAGCTCTGCAAAAGTAAACATAGGTGCACGGCCACCATTCAATCAATCAATTAGGGGGTTTGTAGAGTACTCTACTCACCTGTGAGGGTCTAAATTGCGCTGGGGGGGGGGGGGGGGGGTATGCAGCTCCGTTCTGTCGAAGAGCCAAGTCTTAAGTGCCTTCCTGAATGTGTTCAGGGAAGGGGTATTTCTGTTGTCGATCGGGAGCTGGTTCCAGGTCTTGGGTATACATGTAGGAGAAGGCTTTTCTACCTGTTCTGGCTCTGTGGATGCACGGGGTTTCGGCAAGGGCGAGGTCGGCTGATCGGAGATTTCTCTTGGGTAAATGGAAGGAGATTCTCTCATTGAGGTATTGGGGCCCGGTATTGTGGAGGCATTTGTAGGTATGGGTGAGTATCTTGAAAGTTATTCTCTTCTCAACGGGGAGCCAGTGGAGGTTCCGCATGTGTTGGGTGATGTGTTCGTGTCGAGGGATGCTGAGTACGAGTCTGGCTGCGGTGTTCTGAATGGTCTGGAGTTTGCGGAGCAGAGACTTGTTGATCCCGGCGTAGAGGGCATTTCCGTAGTCCAGTCTGCTGATTATGAGTGCATGGGTGACTGTCTTCCTCGATTCGGGGGGGGGATCCATTTGAAGGTCTTTTGGAGGATGCGGAGGGTGTTGAAGCAGCTGGAGGCGACGGCGTTGACCTGTCGGGTCATGGAGAGGGAGGAGGTGAGTAAGATGCCGAGGTTTGTGGTGTGGTCCGTGGCGGTGGGAAGGCTGTCGAGGGTAGTGGGCCACCAGGTGTTGTCCCATGCAGAGGGGGAGGGCCTGAGGACTTAGACCTCTGTCTTCTCTCAGTTGAGCTTCAGGCATTTGCTGCAGGATGCGACTTCATTCCTTGCTGGAAATTGTGTCTGGTGGTGATTGGGTCCTTGGTGAGGGAGAGGATGAGCTGGGTGTCATCGGCTTAGGATACTATGCTGAGTCCGTGCTGTCTGACGATGGCGGTGAGGGGACCATGTAGATGTTGAAGAGCGTGGGGCTGAGCAACGATCCTTGTGGTACTCCGCAGTTGATTTACGTGGGTTGGGAGAGGAAGGATGGCAGTCTCATTCTTTGGGTTTTGCCAGTGAGGAAGGAGCAGATCCAGTCAAGGGCGGTGCCCAGTATGCCAGCGTCGTGTAGCCTGGCAGTGAGCGTGCGGTGGTAGACGGTGTTAAACGCTGCCGAGAGGTCGAATAGGATCAGGGCCGTGGTGTGGCCTTAGTCGAAGGAGGGTGCAGATGTCGTCTGTGGTGGCGAGTAGAGCAGTCTAGGTGCTGTGGTTGCTGTGAAATCCAAATTGGGAGGGGGTCGAGGATGGTGTTTTCCTTGATGAATTTTGTTGGGTGGGCATTGACTGTCTTTTCGAATACATTGGCCGCAAAGGGGAGGAGGGAGATTGGTCGGTAGTTCTTGAGATCTGTGGGATCTGCTGATCGTTTCTTGAGCAGGGGTCTGACTTCTGCGCGTTTCCAGTTGTCCGGAAAGATGCCGGTCTCAAAGGAGGCGTTGATGGTGCGATGGTGGTGGCGGCTGTCTGAAAGATGTACAAAGGTGGGTGTCCATGGGGCTCCTGAGTGGATGCCCTTCATGGTCGAGGAGGTGTCTTCGGGGGTGACTGGGGTCCAGGAGGAGATGGTGAGCTGGCTGGCGCAGGTGGAGTAAAAGGTGGTTTCGGAGTCAGGTGTCTGGACGTTGAAGTCGTCGTAGAGGCCCTTGATTTTCACATGGAAGTAGGAGCCGAGCTTGTTGCAGAGGTCCTGGGATGGTGTGATGTCCATGATTTCGCTGGGGGGCTTGGTGAATTCCTAGATGACGCTGAAGAGTTCCTTGGAGTTGCTGGAGTTGGACAGCTGGCAGTTGTTGTTTTTTCCAGGGTTGAGTGTAAGGACGGCAGCTGAGTTGTAGCGGTGGGTGGTTGTAGAGCCAGGGTCCCTGGCACTGGTCGCAGTCGGGTCGGGTCATGTAAGGGCACAGATAGGCTTGCCTTTGGCGTGCCAGCAGCACGGCTGCGCAGCGGCCGCCATTAAATACGGGAGGGGGAGGGAAGCGCAGCTGGGAGGTGGGAAGCGGCAGGGGGAGGGCGGTAAAGTGGGCATGGAGGAAAAAGAAAAAGGCCGCAGGCACAAAAAGCAGAATAAAAGGCAGGCACAAAAGGCAACATATGGGGCACAAGTCACAAATTGAAGATAGAGCGCGCGGCACGCCTTGCTGTTTTCTAAAGGGCAGCCACGCAGAAGAAAAAGAAAGGCGCGCGGCCGCCATTATTAAAAATAAATTGCGTGGAACGCTGCCATGTTTTTTTTTTAAAACAGAGACACCATGTACACGGCTGTGTAGCGGGGAGGGGAGCGAGAGTATTTAAAAGGTAATGATCGGGCGCCTGGCCTAGGCAGGAAAATACGTGGACTCTGCTTTGCTGTTGCAAGAGCAACAAGGAAAAAGTTACTAAGAAAATAGTGCTCACCAACTGTAAATAAAACATACCAAGTAACAACACTTGTAACAGGGGCAGACCTTATGGGAGGTTTCAACAGGAGAAAAGGAGGTACTACTAAGCCTATTGAGCCATGAAATGCCACCATTTACAAAGGACAGTAACAGGAGGCGATTAAAAAGATGGGCAGAAAGTGGGCGGAGCTTAATGCCCATATCCTCCTAAATATAGCATGTCTCGAAGAGACAGCGCACGCGCTGCCTAGGCGAGACCTTAAAAAAATCGCTGTAAAAAGTCACCTCTATTTTCTTTAGCAATGGTTGTTTTTATCTTGGGGTCACTGGAGACTGGGGGTAATACTATTTGGTATAATCTGAGGTTTATTTATGCTAGGGGCCCCTGCAAGCCTAGATCCCTTGGTATGGCCCCCTCTGTAGTTGTACAAAAGGGGGTGGTGATGGACGGAGCATCAGAACCAATCAAACACTCACACCCAGTCAACAGATCTGGGTTTGATCCATCACCGTTCTTTAGCCCCCTCTGCCACCCCAGTTCAGACATGGCCATATGCAAATCAGTCTGACCCTGTGCCTCATGGGAACAGTCCAGCCCGAACTGCCAAGCCATGCCTTCCCTGGACCGGAAACAAGCTTCCTAGGACCGGTTTCTGGCATTTCAGCCGTCTTCAGCCAGGCTTGCTTGAATCCAGTGGCAAAGTGAGCAAGGGACTCACGTCTGAGCATACCCTGCCAACTTATGGCGAACAAAGCGTCACAAAAGGGGGTGGTGATGGACGGAGCATCAGAACCAATCAAACACTCACACAACAGATCTGGGTTTGATCCATCACCCTCTGTAGTTGTGCATGCTTTTGGAGCTGTCAGTTTTGTGTCTATGCGGAGGCGGCTACAAGTGCTTGGAAGGGGTGCATTATAGGATAATCCCTGTGGCATCTGACACCTTTAGGCAGCGGTAATGAGGTAGGAGCAGCCTTTGGTGCCGCTCCAACCACTTCCCTGCCACCCTGGGATGGACATGACTTGGCCACGGTGGTGAAGCCAGACCCTGCCAGAGCCAGAGGCCTTCCTGGTCTAATTACAGTTTGAATCCGGATACAATAAAAAAAAGTGAGCAGGTGGCATCCACTGCCGCTTTCATTCAATAAAGCAGAGGCAGCGCCTAGAGGCAGCTCCTGGAGTGTGCAGTAGGCTTCCTGAAGGGGTGACTGGAGATTAAAGTGGCCAACTTGCCATTATCACTTCACAGGACACTTTGCACGGGTTAGAATGCTTTGAACATGCAGAGAACTATGCACACAAAGACACTTTTAACACGCAAAGTCACTTTGCACAGGCAGAAACAATTTGCATATGGAGAGGCACTTTGCACATGCAGGGGCACTTTGCATGGGATGAGACCCTCTGCACAGGAAGAGACACTTTGCACACAAAGAGTCACTTTGCAAATGCAGAGACACTTTGCATGCGATGAGGCACTTTACACACAGAGGCACTTTGCATGCGATGAGGCACTTTGCCCATGGACAGACGCTTTGTACATGCAGAGACACTTTGCACATGCAGAGACACTTTGCATGCAATGAGACACTTTACACACACAGAGGCACTTTGCATGCGATGAGGCACTTTGCCCATGGACAGACGCTTTGTACATGCAATGACACTTTGCACATGCAGAGACACTTTGCATGCAATGAGACACTTAGTACATGCAGATGCACTTTGCATGCAATGAGATACTGCACATTCAGAGAGACTTTATATAGGTAGATATACATTGCACATGAAGTTAAACTTTGCATGTGATGAGACACTTTGCACATGCAGAGACACTTGGCATGCAACAAGAGACACTTTGCATAGGCAGAGACACTTTGCCTCATGTGATGAGACACTTTGCTCACACACAGGCACTTTGCATGTGATAAGGCACTTTGCACACACACACACAGACACTTTGTATATGACCACACACTTTGTACACACACAATTTGCTTCCGATGAGACTTCAGAAGATGTTTGTGGGGGGGCTATGTGTTGCATAGCACATTATTATTACCCCCTTATTTCATCTGATAGACTCTCCCCTGTGCATCTCTCTCTCTCTCTCTCTCTCTCTCCTTCCTTTTTGTGAATGTGGGTGACAACACTTTTTAAGAGCAGGCAGAGGTCCCACAGACCACTTCTTTTAATTTTTTCAGAGTAGGCAAACTTTCCATTTTTAGGTCTCGCCTATGCAGTGAGCATGAGCTGGATAGGAGACCTTTAGCCGTCGTTAAGCTCTTTTTCGAAGCACATACTGCGCGGTCCCTCAAGGTGTATGCCGCTTGTGGCGGCATACACTTTGCGGGACCGCGCAGGGGCGCGCCACAAGCACGAGTATGTGCTTCAAGAAAGAGCAGACTGCGCGTGCACGCACACACGCACGCACCACTCCCGGGCTTGATAAGATAAGAGTTTAACGTGTTTTCTCAAGTGCGTTGTAATCCTTACCCGATGTGCTATCCCTCTATCTTAATTGAATTACTTTAAAATGAAATCGATTAACATAAATTAGCAATGACGAGCACGAGTGCTGCAAAACAGCTGCTGCTTGTGCTCTTTTGAAAGATGGGAAATTGCAGGTTTTCAAAACATGCGGATTCAAGTCTTCACTATAATTGTTTCTTTTATTTGTTCTGCATGTATTTATTTGCATATAATAATGTAGTATCCTCAGAGCATTAGGAATAGCCACACATCGTTAAACTCTGCAAACATGTACGGGTTTTATATTCGAACCATTGTCACAATGAAGCTTTAGAGTACTCACCCTAACTGCAAATGCCTTGCATTAATGGCTGACTCATATTCACTGACTATCACACTCTCACTGATACTCTCACAAACTCTCACTCTCTCACACTCTCACTGACACTCTCACAGACTCTCACTCTCTCACACTCACACTCACTGACACTCTCACTGACACTGACACTCTCACTCACACTCACATTCTCACTCACACTGACTCTCTCACTCACACTGACTCTCACTCTCACTGACAGACTCTCCCACTCTCACTCTCTCACTGACTGACTCTCCCACTCTCTCACTCATTCACTCTCTCTCACTGACAGACTCACTGACAGACTCTCACTGATACACTGGCTCACTCACTCTCACTGACTGACTCTCACTGACAGACTCTCACTGACTGACTCTCCCACTTTTTCACTAACTGACTCTACCACTCTCTCTCACTGACTGACTGACTCTCACTGACAGACTCTCACTGACAGACTCTCCCACTCATTCACTGACTGACTCTCCCACTCTCTCTCACTCACTGACTGACTCACTCACACTCACTCACTGACTCACTCACTCTCACTGACTGACTCACTCTAACTGACTGACTCTGACAAACTCACTCTCAACTGACAGACTCTAACTGACTCTCCCCCTCTCTCACTGACGGACTCACTCTCTCTCACTGACAGACTCACTGACAGACTCTCACTAACAGACTCTCACAGACAGACTGACTCACGTACTCTCACTGACAGACTCTCACTGACTCAATCTCACTGACAGACTCTACCATTCACTCTCACTCACCGACTCTCCCACTCACTCTCACTCACTGACTGACTGACTCACTCTCACTCACTGACTGACTCACTCACTCTCACTGACTCACTCTTACTGACTCACTCTCACTGATAGACTCTCACTGACAGACTCTCACTGACAGACTCTCACTCTCTCACTGACTGACTCTCTCAGACTGACTGACTCACCCACTCTCTCTAACAGGCTCTCAATGACTGACTCACTCTCACTGACAGACTCTCTCACTGACTGACTCTCCCACTCTCTCACTGCCTGGCTGACTCACTCTCCCTGACAGACTCTTGCTGACTGACAGACTCACTGACAGACTCTTCCACTCTCTCTCAGTGACTGACTGACTCACTCACTCTCACTGACTGACAGACTCTCTCTCACAGACTGACTGACTCACTTTCACTGACTCACTGACTGACTGACAGACTCTCACTGACAGGCTCTCCCACTCTCTCTCACTGACTGACTCACTCACTCTCACTGACTGACAGACTCACTCTCACTGACTGACAGACTCACTCTCATTCACTGACTGACTCACTCTCACTGACTGACTCACTCTCACTGACTCACTCAGTCTCACTGACAGACTTTCACTGACTCTCTCACTCTCTCTCATTGGCTGACAGATGCACTCTCTCTCACTGACTGACTGACTCACTCACTCTCACTGACAGTCTCTCACTGACAGACTATCACTGACAGACTCTCCCACTCACTCTCACTCACTGACTGTGTGAGAAGTTGGCCTGGTATATGCTGTTCACTAGTTCTAGTGACCACCTTGTACCATGCCAAGCAACCCTTATGGTGTGGTTGTAAGTCAACCTTTTCGGACTAGCTGCCCTAGTGGTAGCGTAGGCTAAGCAGTCTTTGAGGCTAAACTCGTGAAACGTGTTAAGCAAGCTGTTTTACCAAATGCAACCCCCTTTTATACCAATGAAAGGACACCACACAGATATATATTCAAAATATATATGTATTTATTTCTCAAAGTAACCCCTAGTCTCTTTATGAGCACAGGAGCACAAATCGTCAAACAAGATTACAGTAGAATACACAGAAGTTGCACGTTATATGGATAGGCCCTGGTGGCCGCTCAAACCATATACTAAAATAGTGGTATAAGTACCACGAACAGAAAAGGGAAAAGGCCTAGGGCCTCTAGAATCGCTGGGCCTACAAGGAGCTAACTTCAGTTAGTGACCAGGAGGTCCACGGGTTGCGTGTGCAGAGCAAATAGTCACACGCGAGCTCCCATAGGTTTTCAATGGGTGCGTAAAAAGTACAAAGTTACTGCAAAGAGGATCTTCCGGATGGAATAGGAACTTAAGATTGGAAACACAGACACTAGAGATGATTCTCTACACTTGGGCACTGGAGTGCCAGCTTTACCTCACCCACAGGAAGCGGGTGCATAGGCGTCGAAGTGCGTCGGGTTTCTTCTATCTGTTCTATGGAGCCTGTGGACAAAGATGCTGCAGGCGACCGGTCCGGAAGAGATGCAGTGGATCCAAGAGTGGATCGGAGATGTTGAAGACCTGTAAGCAGAGGGGACAGTGTTCACAGTCACTAGCCAGTGACCAGCGTGGCACCAGGTGGGTACCAGGCGATGTCGGGTGCAAACAGGAAGAAAGGTGTAGCTTGTCTCTGCAGCCACGTGGTCCCTGAAGGTCGACGACGTCCAGGAGTCGAGTCACGAGCTGTCCCACGCAGGCTCTCGCTGTTGGCGGTGTCGGCGACTTGATCGAAGCAAACAAGCCTTGGCAAAAGCAATTGTTGTAGGAGATGAAATAAGCTGATGGTTCTGACCAGCAAGGTCAGAGGGATTGCTCCTTTGGAGGGGAGCAAGGCCAGTCTGGAGCAACCAGACCAGTGGTGTATTTCTTGAAGTTCGTCGCCAAGATGGCCACTAGCCAGCGGGCCAGCAACCGGTTAGGCGCGTCGAGTTGCAAAATGCAGAAGGGCCCCACGCAGATCGTGGAGATGCTGGAGGGCTCACCTTTGGTGCAGATGCTGCTCGGGTGTTGGGCTTCTCAGATCCCAAAGCACAACTTGGAGGGCGCCTCGGTTGTTGCGCTTGCAGCTTGTCGTGGTCTTTTCAAGATGGCTGGCTCCACGTGTCTCGGTGCCTCCACGGGTCTCCTCTTCTCAGGGACTGTGGATCGGGCGGTGAGAGGTCTATAGGTCCAGGTCTTGTCAGTCTCTGGGCTCGGGCTCCGGCGGGAGGCGGCGGCAAAGCAGACGTTGATTCGCTGGATGGTGCTTGCGTTAGCAAGGTGGTCACTCCCTGACCACAGGGGAGATTGGCTTCAGTCCTCTGTGCGGCAGAGCGTCGAAGTTCCCGTCTTCTTCTTAGTTTCAAGTTGATTCCAGGATGTCTGAAGTCTTAGGACACAGCTCCTACCTTTAAGCGGATTCTAGGGGCCGGACTACCTGCTAGGTCCCTCCCTAAGGGTGGGACCAGGAAGGGGGGTGGTTACACCCCCAATCCTTTGTCCAGCTCGCCCCAGGCCCGGGACTGGTGTGCCCCAGGACCGGTTTGAACTGGCATATGCACCGAGGCTCCTTGTGAGCCTCAGGCATGTCTGGTTTCTTTCAAGCCCTACCTGACCAATACACAAAATCCTGTCTGGGGTGGTGCATGCACCTCCCCTGGCAGGAAACCCTTTGTCCACACCTCCCAAGCTGGAAGGACTCCCAGCAGCAGGAGGGCAGACTTGTGTCTGTGGTGGCAGCATCCATTTTGTGGAGCTGAGGCTATGTCTGATTTTACCCGTGTTTCAGGTACTGTACATGTCGTGTCCCTCTAGAAGGGTGGAATGCTAACCCCGTCGCCAGAATTGGCGAGGGGTTAGTATTCCAATTCGTATGACACCTTACTCGACATGTTTTGATAAAGCCAAACCAAAGTTAGCATTTAACCGCGAGGTTCATAATGCACTTAAGAGTATATGGTATGACGATATCTGGAAACAGTATAAGGAAGTTGTTCCGACCACTGCAGACAGGCTCAGCTCATGCCAGAGCACCATCTCACATGGAACCAAGCACTCTGCCTTCAGGATTGTTAAGGCCTGCCATAGGAGTGACTTATAGGTTACCAGGTGTCCCATTTAAGGTTAGGTATAGGCATACTACACCTAAGTAAGAGGTGGTTACACCAACTTACCCCAGCTGAGTGATCAGCCAGTTGTGTCAAATTTGTTACGCCAAGCCTGGGGTGGCATAATACATGCTTCAGCCCCTGGCAGGCCTTAGATACACCAATGCCCTGGGTACCTAGTGTACACTGGTACAGGGGCTGACAGGGTGATCCACTTCCAATTGGTTATGCACCTAGGGTGCATAGTTTTAATTTAGTAGAGAGAACAGCAGGCTGGGGGTCTGATTGGCAGGCCCACAGCCTCAATATGTCAAAAACCAGTGAAGCAAAAAGCAAAAATTTGGGGTGACCATAGGATAGCAGACCCTACTCTCCCACACAACCCCCCCCCCCCCAAACGCAGGGACATTAAACTAGCCTTGACCAGTCTCATCTTCATGTCCTAAGTGGAAGTACCTGGAGAGACCATCTGCATTCCCATGGTCAGTACCTGGGCGGTGCTCCACTGTAAAGTCCATACCCTGTAGGGAAATGGACCACCTAAGCAGTTTGGGGTTTTCACCCTTCATCTGATTTAGCCACAAGAGGGGCTTATGGTCGGTCTGAATCTTGAAGTGAGTGCCAAACAAGTATGGCCTCAGCTTCTTCAGGGCCCACACCACAGCAAAGGCCTCCCTCTCAATAGCTGACCAATTCTTCTCTCTGGGGGTCAACCTCCTGCTAATAAAAGCAATGGGTTGGTCTTGACCATCTACATTAAGTTGTGACAGCACAGCTCCCACACCCAACTCAGAAGCATCTGTTTGGACAATAAACTCTTTGCTGTAGTCAGGACTTTTCAGGATAGGTGCAGAGCACATGGCCTCCTTCAGGTCATCAAATGCCTTTTGACAGCTTACTGTCCACTGAACCTTTTTGGGTATCTTCTTGGATGTCAGATCATTAAGATGAGTCACTATGGACCCATAGTTCTTAACAAACTTCCTGTAGTACCCAGTCAAGCCCAAGAAAGCTCGAACTTGAGTCTGGGTGGTTGGAGGGGACCAGTCCTTGATGGATTGTATCTTACTCTCCAGTGGTTGAACTTGGCCTCCACCTACAAGGTGACCCAAATATACAACCTTACTCTGCCCTATCTGGCACTTAGTAGCCTTGATAGGGAGGCCTGCCCTTTGCAGGGCCTCAAGAGCCTTCTTCAGGTGGATCAGGTGATCCTCCCAGGTGGAGCTAAAGACAGCAATGTCATCAAGATATGCTGCACAAAAGCCATCCAACCCAGTAAGGACTTGGTTCACCAGCCTTTGGAAGGTGGCAGGTGCATTCTTCAGACCAAAGGGCATCACCACAAATTGATAATTCCCACCTGGGGTTGAGAATGCTGTTTTGGCCTTAGACTCCTCAGCTAATCTGATTTGCCAATAGCCAGCTGTCAAGTCAAATGTGCTCAAAAACTTAGCAGAAGCTAGTTTGTCTATGAGCTCATCTGCCCTTGGAATAGGGTGTGCGTCTGTCCTGGTGACAGCATTGAGAACCCTGTAGTCCACACAGAACCTCATCTCTCTCTTGCCATCTTTGGTGTGAGGTTTGGGGACCAGAACCACTGGGCTAGCCCAGGGGCTCTCTGAGGGTTCAATGACACCTAATTCCAGCATTTTATGTACCTCAGCCTTTATACAGTCCCTGACGTGGTCAGGTTGTCTGTAAAGCTTGTTCTTTACAGGCAGACTGTCACCAGTGTCCACCACATGGGTACACCAGTCAGTTTGACTAGGTATCAAGGAAAACATATGTGAAAATGATTGTAGAACCTGTCTACATTCAGTCTGCTGATGGGCAGTGAGGTTGCCTCCAAGGGTCACTCCTTCAACTGAGCCATCTTCAGGGTTCTGAGACAACAGGTCTGGGAGAGGGTCACTCTCTTCCTCCTGTCCCTCATCTGTAGCCATGAGCAAGCCCATGTCTGCCCTGTCAACATATGCTTTAAGCCTGTTAACATGGAGTACCCTGTGGGGACTCCTGGGAGTTCCTAGGTCCACCAAGTAGGTGACCTCTCCCTTCTTTTCCAGGATTGTATGGGGCCCAGACCATTTGTCTTGGAGTGCTGCTGGGGCCACTGGCTCCAACACCCATACCTTCTGTCCTGGCTGAAACTCAACCAAGACAGCCTTTTGGTCATGCCAAGCTTTCTGTAAGGCCTGGCTTGCCTCAAGGTTTTTGGATGCCTTCTCCATATACTCAGCCATCCTGGAGCGGAGACCAAGTACATAGTCCACTATGTCTTGTTTAGGCTTTTTGAGAGGTAACTCCCATCCTTCCTTCACTAAACACAGTGGGCCTCTTACAGGGTGCCCAAACAACAATTCAAAGGGGCTGTAGCCAACCCCCTTTTGTGGGACCTCTCTGTAAGCAAACAGAAGGCAGGGTAGAAGGATGTCCCATCTTCGCCTGAGCTTTTCAGGTAATCCTTTGATCATACCCTTTAGGGTCTTGTTGAATCTCTCAACAAGCCCATTGCATTGTGGGTGATAAGGAGTGGTGAACTTGTAGTTGACACCACATTCCTTCCACATAGCTGTCAAGTATCCTGACATAAAGTTGGTACCTCTGTCAGATACTACCTCCTTAGGAAACCCCACTCTGGAGAATACTCCCAGCAGGGCCCTGGCCACAACAGGTGCTGTAGTGGTCCTAAGGGGAATTGCTTCTGGGTACCTGGTGGCATGATCCACCACCACCAGTATAAATCTGTGCCCAGATGCAGTGGGAGGATCCATGGGACCCACTATGTCTATTCCCACTCTTTCAAAGGGGACCCCCACCACAGGTAGTGGTATTAGGGGGGCCTTTGTTGTGCCACCTGATTTGCCACTGGCTTGGCAGGTAACACAGGAGCGACAAAACTCCTTTGTATCTTCATTCATGTGAGGCCAGTGAAAGTGAGGGACAAGCCTGTCCCAAGTCTTGTTCTGGCCTAAGTGTCCTGCTAAAGGAATATCATGGGCCAAGGTAAGAAGGAAGCCCCTAAATTGCAGAGGTATAACCAACCTCCTGGTTGCACCAGGCTTAGGGTCTCTAGCCTCTGAATAAAGGAGCCCTTCATCCCAATACACTTTATGGGTACCTTGAGCATTCCCAGCAGCCTCAGCAGCAGCCAGCTGTCTGAGGGGTTCAAGAGAGGGACAGGATAACTGAGCCTGCCTCAAGTCAGCCCTTGAAGGTCCCCCTGTCCCCAGAAACTCAACCTGATCAGGTTCAAGCTCTTCAGGGACAGTTCCTTCAGGGTCCTCTAGATCAGCTTCCTGGGAAGGCTGATCATCACTCTGAGGCAGGGGGGGAAGGCACAGCCTTGACCCTCCTGTTCTTCTTCTTGGTAGGTGCTTGGTCCATTGTTCCAGGATCCAAGACCTGTGGTTCAGTGAGGCACTTTTTGGCCTGTGACCTGGTCACAGCAAGGACATGTGATGATATTCCTAACATCTCTGCATGAGTCCTGTACTCCACTTCTGACCATAGAGAACTCTCTAGGTCATTGCCCAACAAACATTCTACTGGGAGGTCTGCACTAACCACAACCCTTGTGAGGCCAGTTACCCCTCCCCATGAGAAGTTAACAACTGCCACACTATGTGAAGTAGTGGCATTGCTGGCATTGGTCACCAGGTAGTTCTCACCTGGTATGTACTGTCCAGGGTCCACAAAGCCCGGTGTCACCATAGTGACACTGGCACATGTGTCCCTGTAGGCTTGAGCCACTTTTTCGTTTATTAAAGGAGTCTTTCTGTACTTGCCCAGGTTACTGGGGCTCACAGTCAGGGACAAATCAATGTCCCCATCACAGATCAGGACTGCCTGTGTCAGGGTTCTGTCTAAGTCAGAATCTCCTTCAGTTCCCATAGTGATTCCCACTACACCCTTTGTCTGGGGACCAACACTGCTAACAGTAGTACTGGGAGCAGGTGCCTTAGGGGCAACAGTGTTGGGGGCTCCACCCTTTTTGCAATCACTAGTCCAGTGAGTTGTATTCTTGCAATGATTGCACCAGGGTTTCTTTTGACCTTCTTTCTTCTTTTTGGACTGTTGGGACCCACCCTCCTTAGCAGTAGTTTGGGGCCCTGTTGAAGACTTCTGGTCTTTAGGTTTCTGATCTCCACCCTTTTGGTCTGTTTTCTTCTGATCACCCCCTTGGCCCTGGTTCTGGTTCTTTTGCTTAACCCTGGTTCTGACCCATTTGTCTGCCTTCTTTCCCAATTCTTGGGGAGAGGTCAGATCAGAGTCAACCAAGTGTTGATGCAGTTGCTGGTTTTGACAGTTATTTAAAATCTGTTCTCTCATCATCAAATTATACAATCCTGTAAAATCAGATACCTTACTTCCCAGCAACCAACCCTCCAAAGCCTTAGTGGCACATTCAACATATTCAGACCAGTCCTGAGTCTGTGTCTTTTGGGTGTCTCTGAACATTAACCTGTACTGTTCAGTGGTTAAGCCTAACCCATCAACCAGAACACTCTTCAGGACTCTGTAGTTTCTGACATCCTCTTCTCTAACAGTGAGGAGTCTGTCTCTGCCTCTTCCTTCAAAGGAGAGCCAGAGGATTGCTGCCCACTGGTCTTCAGGAACCTGCTGCACTTTGCAGGCTCTCTCAAGAGCAGTTATCCATTTGTGGATGTCATCCCCACTTTTGTAGGGGGGCACAACCTTAGACAGGTTCCTATTATCAAAGACCCTATCTTTGTCCTTAGGGACAATGCTGCCACCAGTGGGTATAGACCCACTCTCTTTAGGTTGCCTAGCCTTGTTCAGTTTTTCTTCCATCAGGGCTACTTCTAGCTCCTGCTTCCTGATCCTCAGCTGGGCTTCCTGCATTCGGGCCTCATGTTCCCTCCTCTGAGGGGTGGTCATCCTTTTCCTGGAGTGACCTTGCGAGCCTCTAGAGCCATGGGAAGCATTGGATTCACCTGAGCGATTCCTTTGCCTCCCAAGCCCTGGGTTAAGTCCACTGGGGAGATCCCATGGGGTAAACCCACTGTCAGTCCCCAATAGCCTTAGTTTAGCTGGGCCAAGTATAACACTTGGCACTGGGCTAGTTCTCCCTTCATCCTCATTACCTTCTGTGTCAGTACCCTTCTCACTTTCATCCTCTGTAGTAGGGACCTCATCTAAGGGGTGACTACTGGAAAGGGGTACCTCGGTAGCATCTTCAGAAGGGGGGCCTCCTGTTCCTGTCCCTAAGGGGGCTAACTGGGAAGCTTTCTTGAGCTCTCTTTGATTTTCATCATTCTGTAAGAGTTCTCTGAGCTCAGCAGAGGTAGGGTTCTTGGGCTGTTTAAGGCCTCTAAGAGTTGCCAAATGCCTGAGCTCATTCTGATTAACGGTAGCAAAGATGGATGGTGCCCTCTGGGGGTCACTCTCAACAGAGATGGGTACAGTGGACCCCTCTGCCCCAGCCATTGCTCTTAAGTGTGGGTGGATGTGTTGCAATCTACCTACACTTGGGTTTACCTACTAAACCTATCTAGTAGTTGTAGTCAGGGTGAGCTACTCCCTTTGCTCTACAACAACTAAGTTCAGTAGAACTTAAGTATATCTAATCTTGTTTTATATGTACCTATAGGTACCTATGTGATCTTTCAATTGGTAACCAAGAGATTACAATGGTAAAACACAGCAAGCTCAAATCCAACCGCTGCTCACCAATGTGAGAAGTTGGCCTGGTATATGCTGTTCACTAGTTCTAGTGACCACCTTGTACCATGCCAAGCAACCCTTATGGTGTGGTTAAGTCAACCTTTTCGGACTAGCTGCCCTAGTGGTAGCGTAGGCTAAGCAGTCTTTGAGGCTAAACTCGTGAAACGTGTTAAGCAAGCTGTTTTACCAAATGCAACCCCCTTTTATACCAATGAAAGGACACCACACAGATATATATTCAAAATATATATGTATTTATTTCTCAAAGTAACCCCTAGTCTCTTTATGAGCACAGGAGCACAAATCGTCAAACAAGATTACAGTAGAATACACAGAAGTTGCACGTTATATGGATATGCCCTGGTGGCCGCTCAAACCATATACTAAAATAGTGGTATAAGTACCACGAACAGAAAAGGGAAAAGGCCTAGGGCCTCTAGAATCGCTGGGCCTACAAGGAGCTAACTTCAGTTAGTGACCAGGAGGTCCACGGGTTGCGTGTGCAGAGCAAATAGTCACACGCGAGCTCCCATAGGTTTTCAATGGGTGCGTAAAAAGTACAAAGTTACTGCAAAGAGGATCTTCCGGATGGAATAGGAACTTAAGATTGGAAACACAGACACTAGAGATGATTCTCTACACTTGGGCACCGGAGTGCCAGCTTTACCTCACCCACAGGAAGCGGGTGCATAGGCGTCAAAGTGCGTCGGGTTTCTTCTATCTGTTCAATGGAGCCTGTGGACAAAGATGCTGCAGGCGACCGGTCCGGAAGAGATGCAGTGGATCCAAGAGTGGATCGGAGATGTTGAAGACCTGTAAGCAGAGGGGACAGTGTTCACAGTCACTAGCCAGTGACCAGCGTGGCACCAGGTGGGTACCAGGCGATGTCGGGTGCAAACAGGAAGAAAGGTGTAGCTTGTCTCTGCAGCCACGTGGTCCCTGAAGGTCGACGACGTCCAGGAGTCAAGTCACGAGCTGTCCCACGCAGGCTCTCGCTGTCGGCGGTGTCGGCGACTTGATCGAAGCAAACAAGCCTTGGCAAAAGCAATTGTTGTAGGAGATGAAATAAGCTGATGGTTCTGACCAGCAAGGTCAGAGGGATTGCTCCTTTGGAGGGGAGCAAGGGCCAGTCTGGAGCAACCAGACCAGTGGTGTATTTCTTGAAGTTCGTCGCCAAGATGGCCACTAGCCAGCGGGCCAGCAACCGGTTAGGCGCGTCGAGTGGCAAAATGCAGAAGGGCCCCACGCAGATCGTGGAGACGCTGGAGGGCTCACCTTTGGTGCAGATGCTGCTCGGGTGTTGGGCTTCTCAGATCCCAAAGCACAACTCGGAGGGAGCCTCGGTTGTTGCGCTTGCAGCTTGTCGTGGTCTTTTCAAGATGGCTGGCTCCACGTGTCTCGGTGCCTCCACGGGTCTCCTCTTCTCAGGGACTGTGGATCGGGCGGTGAGAGGTCTGGAGGTCCAGGTCTTGTCAGTCTCTGGGCTCGGGCTCCGGCGGGAGGCGGCGGGAAAGCAGACGTTGATTCGCTGGATGGTGCTTGCGTTAGCAAGGTGGTCACTCCCTGACCACAGGGGAGATTGGCTTCAGTCCTCTGTGCGGCAGAGCATCGAAGTTCCCGTCTTCTTCTTAGTTTCAAGTTGATTCCAGGATGTCTGAAGTCTTAGGACACAGCTCCTACCTTTAAGCGGATTCTAGGGGCCGGACTACCTGCTAGGTCCCTCCCTAAGGGTGGGACCAGGAAGGGGGGTGGTTACACCCCCAATCCTTTGTCCAGCTCGCCCCAGGCCCGGGACTGGTGTGCCCCAGGACCGGTTTGAACTGGCATATGCACCGAGGCTCCTTGTGAGCCTCAGGCATGTCTGGTTTCTTTCAAGCCCTACCTGACCAATACACAAAATCCTGTCTGGGGTGGTGCATGCACCTCCCCTGGCAGGAAACCCTTTGTCCACACCTCCCAAGCTGGAAGGACTCCCAGCAGCAGGAGGGCAGACTTGTGTCTGTGGTGGCAGCATCCATTTTGTGGAGCTGAGGCTATGTCTGATTTTACCCGGGTTTCAGGTACTGTACATGTCGTGTCCCTCTAGAAGGGTGGAATGCTAACCCCGTCGCCAGAATTGGCGAGGGGTTAGTATTCCAATTCGTATGACACCTTACTCGACATGTTTTGATAAAGCCAAACCAAAGTTAGCATTTAACCGCAAGGTTCATAATGCACTTAAGAGTATATGGTATGACGATATCTGGAAACAGTAGAAGGAAGTTGTTCCGACCACTGCAGACAGGCTCAGCTCATGCCAGAGCACCATCTCACATGGAACCAAGCACTCTGCCTTCAGGATTGTTAAGGCCTGCCATAGGAGTGACTTATAGGTTACCAGGTGTCCCATTTAAGGTTAGGTATAGGCATACTACACCTAAGTAAGAGGTGGTTACACCAACTTACCCCAGCTGAGTGATCAGCCAGTTGTGTCAAATTTGTTAGGCCAAGCCTGGGGTGGCATAATACATGCTTCAGCCCCTGGCAGTCCTTAGATACACCAATGCCCTGGGTACCTAGTGTACACTGGTACAGGGGCTGACAGGGTGATCCACTTCCAATTGGTTATGCACCTAGGGTGCATAGTTTTAATTTAGTAGAGAGAACAGCAGGCTGGGGGTCTGATTGGCAGGCCCACAGCCTCAATATGTCAAAAACCAGTGAAGCAAAAAGCAAACATTTGGGGTGACCATAGGATAGCAGACCCTACTCTCCTACAGACTGACTCTCCCACTCACTCTCACTCACTGACTTACTCTCCCACTCATTCACTCTCACTGACTGACTCACTCAGTCTCGCTGACTGACTGACTCACTTTCACTGACTCACTCTCACCGACTCACTCTCACTGACAGACTCTCTCACTCTCTCACTGACTCTCCCACTCCCTCACTGACTGACTCACTCACTCTCACTGACTCACTCTCACTGACAGACTCTCAATGACTGATTCACTCTCACTGACAGACTCGCTCACTGACTGACTCTCTCACTCTCTCACTGACTGACTCACTCACTCACTCTCACTGACAGACTCTCACTGACTGACTTCCTCTCACTAGCTGACAGACTCTCACTGACAGATTTTCCCACTCTCTCTCACTCACTGACTCACTCACTCTCACTGACTGACAAACTCACTCTCACTAACTGACAGACTCACTCTCAATGACTGACTGACTCACTCACACTGACTGACTCACTCTCACTAACTGACAGACTCTCACTGACAGACTCTCCCACTCTCTCTCACTGACTGACTGACACACTCACTCTCACTGACAGACTCTCACTGACTGACAAACTCTCACTGACAGACTCTCCCACTCTCTCTCACTGACTGACTGACTCACTCTCACTGACTGACAGACTCACTCTCACTGACTGACAGATTCACTCTCACTGACTGACTCTCACTGACTCACTCACTCTCACTGACAGACTCTCACTGACTCTCTAACTCTCTCTCACTGACTGACTGACTGAGTCACTCTCACTGACAGACTCTCACTGACTAACAAACTCTCACGGACAGAGTCTCCCACTCTCTCTCACTGACTGACTCACTCTCACTGACTGACTCTCTCACTGACTGACTCTCCCACTCTCTCACTGACTGACTGACTCACTCACTCTCACTGACTGACTCACTCTCACTGACTGACTCACTCACTGACTGACTCTCCCACCCTCTCACTGACTGACTGACTCACTCACTCTCACTGACTGACTCACTCTCACTGACTGACTCACTCTCACTGACAGACTCTATAACTGACAGACTCTATCACTGACTGACTCTCCCACTCGCTCACTGACTGACTGACTCACTCACTCTCACTGACAAACTCTCACTGACTCACTCACTCTCACTGACTGACTCACTCTCACTGACACTCTCACTGACTGACAGACTCTTACTGACAGACTCACCCACTCTCTCTCTCACTGACTGAGTGACTGACTCACTCTCACTGACTGACAGACTCTCTCTCTCACTGACTGACAGAATCTCTCTCACTAAATGACTGACTCACTCTCACTGACTCACTCACCGACTGAAAAACTTTCACTGACAGACTTTCCCACTCTGTCTCACTGACTAACTGACTCACTCTCACTGACTGACAGACTCACTCCCACTGACTGACAGACTCACTCTCACTGACTGACTCACTCACTCACTCTCACTGACTGACAGACTCTCTCTCACTGACTGACAGAATCTCTCTCACTGACTGACTCACTCTCACTGACTCACTCACTGACTGACTGACTCTCACTGACAGACAAACTCACTCTCACTGACTGACAAACTCACTCTCACTGTCTGACTGACTCTCACTCACAGACTCACTCACTCTCACTGACAGACTCTCACTGACCGACTTACTCACTCTCACTGACTGACTGACTCACTCTCACTAAGATCCTCTCTCACTAACAGACTCTCACTGACTGACTCACTCTCACTGACAGACTCTAACTGACAGACTGTCAATAACAGAATCTCACTGACAGACTCTCCCACTCTCTCTCACTGATTGACTCTCCCACTCTCTCTCACTGACTGACTGACTCACTCTCACTGACTAACTCTCCCACTCTCTCTCACTGACTGACTCACTGACTCACTCTCACTGACAGATTCTTAATGACAGACTCTCACTGACTCACTCTCCCACTCTCACTTACTGACTGACTCTGACTGACTGACTCACTCTGGTGACAGACTCTCACTGACAGACACTCAATGACAGACTCTCACCGACAGACTCTCACTGACTCTTTCTGACTCACTCACTCTCACTGACAGACTCTCGCCGACTGACTCTCCCACTCTCTCTCATTGACTGACTCTCCCACTCTCTCTCTCTCTCTCACTGACTGACTGACTCTCACTGACAGACTCACTCTCACTGACTGACTCTCAGTGACAGACTCTCACTCTCACTGACTGACTCACTCTCTCTCGACTGACTCTCCCACTCTCTCTCACTGATTGACTGACTCACTCTCACTGACTGACTCTCCCACTCTCTCTTACTGACTGACTGACTCACTCACTCTCTCTCACTGACTGACTGACTCACTCACTCTCACTGACTGACTCACTCACTCACTCTCACTGACTCACTCTCACTGACAGACTCTCACTGACTGACTCTCACTGACAGACTCACCCACTCTCTCTCACTGACTGACTGACAGACTCACTCACTCTCAATGACTGACTGACTCACTCTCACTGACAGACTCTCACTGACAGAATCTTCGACTCTCTCATTGATTGACTCCCCCACTCTCTCTCACTGACTAACTGACTCACTTTCACTGACTGATTGGCTCTACTCTCACTGATTGGCTCTCTCTCACTGACTGACTGTCCCTCACTGACTGACTCTCTCTCACTTACTCTCTCTCACTGACTCTCTCTCACTGACTCTCTCTCACTGACTGACTCTCTCTCACTGACTGACTGACTCTCACTAAAAGACTGACTGACTCTCGCTAAAAGACTGACTCACTCTCGCTAAAAGACTGACTAACTCTCACTGACTGACTATCCCATTGACTCACTATCTTTCACTCACTGACTAACTGACTCACTCTCTCACTCTCATTCACTCTCACTGACTGACTCTCACTGACTGTCTCTCTCACTCTCACTGACTGACTGACTCTGTCACTCTCACTGACTGACTGACTCTCACTTTCTCACTGACTGACTCTCTCCCTCTCACTAACTGACAAACTGACTCTCTCACTCTCTCACTGACTGACTCTTTCTCACTGACTGACTCTCTCACTCACTCTCACTAACTGACTAACTAACTGACTGACTGACCTTCACCCTCCTGTTATTTATGCCCCCCATAACAAAACAAGCATTGGCATAGCCAATAGGTCTCGCCTTTGGGACCTTAGAAGTGTTTAATCATGCAACAGTTGATGATGTTGTACCAATGATATTGTGCTGCATAACTAAATACTTATAAGGTCCCAAAGGCGAGACCTATTGGCTATGCCAGTGCTTGTCATTTTTTGTAATGTAGCCCATTTCCTTTTATGGAAAAGGGGCTACATTTCAAACAAAATATTGGTTTCTTTAAAAAGCAGTCACAGACATGGTGGTCTGCTGACCCCATTAGGCCACCATCCCTGTGACTGTAGCTGTTCCTGAGTGGTCACTCATTGCGGCCCGCCTCATGAATATTGATGCGGCAGGGCCATTTGCGACCAATATGTGAGTCGCTAAATGTGTCCCAGACACATTAGAACATTTGATTTTGTGAGTCTCTAATTGCGAGCCGCAAAAAAGCAATTAGAGACTTGCAAAACCCAAGTGTTTACCCTTAAATTTGCAGTTTTATATAGCAACCTGAAGGAATTGGGGCACTTTACATGAGCACCAGTTACATTACACATTCATTTTTTCACTAGGCACAGGGAGATGAAATGATTGGTCCAGAATCACATGTTGAGCCCACGCCGAGACTCAAACCCGGTTCAGTTGCCAGCTCTGGCCACTACGCCACTTCCTCTCCCCTCACAAAGTATCTGACTGCTCCTGGGCTGAGAAGGAGGGTGCACCACCTGGCTATGTGCTCTTTCCAGGTTGTCCCAGGTAGGTGGTGCTCTGCCAAGGTTATCCAATTTAAACTTCACCCCTTTATGAGGTCGGAGCATCATGCGTGTTGTTTTTGACTTACTGATAGCCTGTTTTATGCCGAAATTGCAACATCTGTCCATTAAGCTCTGGTTGTACTAGAGCACACCAAAGGCAGTTTCTCAAGGGGCCAGAACACCCTCACGAGACTACTGAGGGGCAAAGAGGGCCATTCCTGTGCTTGTTAACTGTCTGGATGAGATAACGTGTATTTGTAAAGCGCACATGTACCCTGGTTATCTTGGCACTGACTAACTGACATTTATTGTTATCCAACTCGATGGCACTCATGTCCTCGACCTCAGAAGGCTGAGTGGCCCTGCCAGGATTTGAACCTGTGACCATGAGATCGAATTCTGGTCCCTGAAGGGGACGCATTAGTCCACTGAGCCAGAAGACTCGGATACCTTTGTTGAGAACAATTCTGAGTCCTTGCTCGCGGTCACCACGGTTGAGGGGGGGGGGGGGGGGGGGCGATGTCTGTATCTTTTGATAAATAGAGTAATGAGAAGTGTCTCTTCGGTGGTGTGGGCCCCTGGCCGTGGGCCCTCGCAGGCAGCCATGGGATATTAGACCCAAAACACTTCCGTGTTCTCGGATCTCTGCGCCCAGCAGATTTTGACATTCAATGTGTTCCCTCCACGTGGCTTTGTACTGGGCTTTTCCTGCCATTCCCTTCTCGTTATTTTTAATGGCTGACGGTACCCACCGTAGCCTGGCGTTGCTGGTTTTCAAGCCAATGAGAGACAAACGGGTGGGAGTCTTTAAGGAGCGGCTGGCTGTGTTCTCTGCTCCGCGCCATGTAGCAGAGCAAATTGGCGGCCTCCCTCCCTCCTTTCATGAACTGGAATCCAGGAGGGATTGAGACATTCATCCTCCCAGGGCGAGGATGTCCCGCTCTCTCCCGCCGTGTTTGTTTCTTCGATTTGTCGAGACGTCTGTGTTATTGGCTTTAGGCGGGTACGGGCGGGAGCGTCTTTCTTCGGCGAGAGACTGAACGGCCCCCGATGGCTCTCGGCTCCTTGGTCATCGACCCTAATGTCGATAGCACGGATCCAGCGTGGCTGGTCGAGAACGGACCATGGGTTATGTATGTAAAGTGTCATAGGGGTCAGGCAGGATCCACCCGCTCGATGGATTCTGTATGTAGAGTCTCAGTGGGCCAGGCAGGGACCGCGCGCTGCATGGATTCTGTATGTAAAGACTCAGTGGGTCAGGCGGGGACCGCGCGCTGCATGGATTCTGTATGTAAAGAGTCAGGGGGGTCAGGCAGGGACCGCGCGCTGCATGGATTCTGTATGTAAAGAGTCAGGGGGGTTAGGCAGGCACCGCCCACTGCATGGATTCTGTATGTAAAGTCTCAGGGGGGTCTGGCAGGGATCGTGCGCTGCATGGATTCTGTATGTAAAGAGTCAGGGGGGTCAGGCGGGGACCGCGCGCTGCATGGATCCTGTATGTAAAGAGTCAGGGGGGTCAGGCAGGGACCGTGCGCTGCATGGATTCTGTATGTAAAGTGACGGGGTCAGGCAGGGACCGCCTGCTGCATGGATTCTGTATGTGAAGTCTCAGGGGGGTCAGGCAGGGACCCCCGCAGCATGGATTCTGTATGTGAAGTCTCAGGGGGGTCAGGCAGGGACCCCCGCTGCAGGCGCGTAGACAGCCGCAGCCACTGAAGGTAAGAGCGGTGGGGCCGGCTGGAGGCTGGGGGGATTTCGAAATACGACCTCAAGGGAAAATTAAATAAATAATTAATTTTCCGTCGTGGTCGTCTCTCAAAATCCCCCCTCAGCCGGCCCCACCGCCCTACTGTTCTTAGCTGCAGCACCCGCAGCTGCTCGTAGACCATGGGCAAGTGTATGTGAGGCTGGTTGGGGCCCACACAAGGAGGCCTTACTTCTTAGTTCCTGTTAGAGCAATCAATCGATCAGGTGGCTTACAAAGCTTGATTACTCACCCATATGGGTTTCAAGGCACTGGGGGAGGGGGGACTGCAGCTCTATCGAAGGCACTGTGGTTCAGTCGAAGAGCCAGGTCTTGAGGTCCTTCCTGAATTGGGGCAGTGATGGTGATTGCCCGAGGTGGAGATGCAGGGTGTTCCAGGTCTTGAGGTCCTTCCTGAATTGGGGCAGTGATGGCGATTGCCCGAGGTGGAGATGCAGGTGTTCCAGGTCTTGAGGTCCTTCCTGAATTGGGGCAGTGATGGTGATTGCTCGAGGTGGGGAGGCAGGGTGTTCCAGGTCTTGAGGTTCTTCCTGAATTGCGGCAGCGATGGTGATCGCCTGAGGTGCAGAGGCAGGGTGTTCCAGGTCTTGAGGTCCTTCCTGAATTGGGGCAGTGATGGTGATTGCCCGAGGTGGGGAGGCAGGGTGTTCCAGGTCTTGAGGTCCTTCCTGAATTGGGGCAGTGATGGTGATTGCCCGAGGTGGGGAGGCAGGGTGTTCCAGGTCTTGAGGTCCTTCCTGAATTGGGGCAGTGATGGTGATTGCCCGAGGTGGAGATGCAGGGTGTTCCAGGTCTTGAGGTCCTTCCTGAATTGGGGCAGTGATGGTGATTGTGGTGATTGCCCGAGGTGGAGATGCAGGGTGTTCCAGGTCTTGAGGTCCTTCCTGAATTGGGGCAGTGATGGTGATTGCCCGAGGTGGGGAGGCAGGGTGTTCCAGGTCTTGAGGTCCTTCCTGAATTGGGGCAGTGATGGTGATTGGCCAAGGTGGGGAGGCAGGGTGTTCCAGGTCTTGAGGTCCTTCCTGAATTGGGGCAGTGATGGTGATTGCCTTTGGGTGAGAGGAAGGGTGTGCCAGGTCTTGAGGTCCTTCCTGAATTGGGGCAGTGATGGTGATTGCCTTTGGGTGAGAGGAAGGGTGTTCCAGGTCTTGCGGTCCTTCCTGAATTGGGGCAGTGATGGTGATTGCCTTTGGGTGAGAGGAAGGGTGTTCCAGGTCTTGAGGTCCTTCCAAAATTTGGGGCAGTGATGGTGATTTCCTTTGGGCGAGAGGAAGGGTGTTCCTGGTCTCGAGGTCCTTCCTGAATTGGGACAGTGATGGTGATTGCCTTTGGGTGAGAGCAAGGGTGTTCCAGGTCTTGAGGTCCTTCCTGAATTGGGGCAGTGATGGTGATTGCCTTTGGGTGAGAGGAAGGGTGTGTTCCAGGTCTTGAGGTCCTTCCTGAATTGGGGCAGTGATGGTGATTGCCTTTGGGTGAGAGGAAGGGTGTTCCAGGTCTTGAGGTCCTTCCTGAATTGGGGCAGTGATGGAGATTGCCTTTGGGTGAGAGGCGGGGTGTTCCAGGTCTTGAGGTCCTTCCTGAATTGGGGCAGTGATGGTGATTGCCCAAGGTGGGGAGGCAGGGTGTTCCAGGTCTTGAGGTCCTTCCTGAATTGGGGCAGTGATGGTGATTGCCCGAGGTGCAGAGGCAGGGTGTTCCAGGTCTTGAGGTCCTTCCTGAATTGGGGCAGTGATGGTGATTGCCCGAGGTGGGGAGGCAGGGTGTTCCAGGTCTTGAGGTCCTTCCTGAATTGGGGCAGTGATGGTGATTGCCCGAGGTGGGGAGGCAGGGTGTTCCTGGTCTTGAGGTCCTTCCTGAATTAGGGCAGTGAGGGTGATTGCCTGTGGGTGAGAGGAAGGGTGTTCCAGGTCTTGAGGTCCTTCCTGAATTGGGGCAGTGAGGGTGATTGCCTGTGGGTGGGAGGAAGGGTGTTCCAGGTCTTGAGGTTCTTCCTGAATTGCGGCAGCAATGGTGATCGCTTGAGGTGCAGATGCAGGTGTTCCAGGTCTTTGCTGCAAGGCAGGAGAAGGATCTTCCTCCGGCTGCGGTCTTGCAGATACGTGGGATGGTGGCCAGGGCCAGTTGAACAGAGCGGAGGTGTGTGGAATGAGAGGCGGTTGTTGAGGTATGCAGGCCCCATGTTGTGTAGGGCTTTGTAGACGGGTGTGAGGAGCTTGAAGGTGATTCTTTTGTTGACTGGGAGCCAGTGGTGGTCTCTCAGGTGGCTGGAGATGTGGCTGCACCGGGGATGTTGAGAATGAGTCTGGCGGAGGCGTTCTAGATGCTTTGCCGTTTCTTGAGGAGTTTCCGGGTGGTGCCGGTGTAGAGTGTGTTGCCGTAGTCGAGTCGGCTGCTGATGAGTATGTGGGTGACCATCTTTCTGGACTCGGTGGGGATCCACTTGAAGATTTTTTGGAGCATGTGGAAGCAGGATGATGAGACAGTGTTGATCTGGTGGTTCATGGTGACCGAGGAGTCCACGATGATGCTGAGATTTTTTGCGTGGTCTGTGGGCGGAGGTCCTAGATCTGCAGGCCACCAGGAGTCGTCCCAAGCGGGGAGGGGGTGGAGCCCAAGATGAGGACTCTTTTCTGAGTTTAGCTTGAGGCAGCTGTCCTTAATTCAGGTGGCAACATCCTTCATCCAGTTGTGGACGTTGTTCTTTGCGACTGTGGGTGCATTGGTGAGGAAGAGGATCAGCTGGATGTCATCGGCGTAGGAGACAATTTCATTTCGAGTCTGTGCTTCCTGATGATGGCTGTGAGTAGGGCCATGTAGATGTTGAAGAGAGTGAGGTTCAGGGAGGAGCCCTGAGGCACTTCGCAGCCGATTTTTGTGGGTTCAGAGTGGAACGATAGTAGCCTGACTCTCAGAGTTTGGCCGCTGAGGAAGGATCGGATCCATTCTAGGGCATTTTGACGGATGCCGGCGTCGTGGATCCTTGTGCATAGGGTGCGGTGGGAGACGGTGTAGAAGGTGGCCGAGAGGTACAGGAGGATGAGAGCTGCAGTTTTGCCTCGGTCGAGGAGGGTGCAGACGTCATCTATGGCAGCAAGAAGGGTGGTCTCTGTGATGTGGTTGCTTTGGAAACCAGTTTGGGAGAGGTCCAAGATGTGGTTAGCTTCGATGAACTTGGAAAGTTGGGCGTTGATGGCCTTCTCGATGATCTTGGCTGGGAAGGGGAGAAGAGAAATGGTCTAAAGTTCTTGAAGTCCTTCGGGTCGGTGGAGGGTTTCTTCAGCAAGGGCTTGAAATTCTGCGTGTTTCCAGTCTTCCAGGCAGGTGGCAGAGTTGATGGAGCAGTTGATTGTGCTGCTGAGTTTGGGGGCGATGTAGGTGCCAGGTCTGTTGAAGATGTGGTGCAGGCAGGTGTCTGAGGGTGACCCTGAGTGGATGCTTTTCATGATCTTGAGGGTGTTGTCAGTGGTCAGGGGAGTCCAACTGATCAGGGTCTGCTGAGGTCTGGTGTCATTGGGTGTGACGATTACGGGTGGGGTGAGAGCGTCTTAGGTATCGAGGTTGTTGAAGCTGTCATAGATCTCCTTAATCTTGCGGTGGAAGAAGGGGCTGAGGTTGTTGCAGAGGGCTTGGGAGGGTGGGATTTCTGTTGTCCCCGTGCTGAGTTTGGCAAAATCTTTGACCAAAGGGAAAAGTTCCTTGCTATTGTGCCAGTTGGCCTTGATCCTTTCTTGTAGGGCCACTTTCTTTGTTGTTCTGATGAAGTGGTGATGTGCGGTGACAGCGGTTTTAAAGGCTGAGCGGTCTTCCACGGTCTTGCTGCACCTCCATCTCTTTTTGAGACATCTACAGGAGTGTCTGGACTCATGCAGGGTGGGGGTGAACAAACCGGCTTTTTAGGAGTGTGGTTTGCCTAGCACTTTCTTGATAGGTGCCACTGCGTCAGTGCAGTTGGAGATCCATTGGTGGAGGTTATGAGCTGAGGTATTAGCATCAGCAGAAGTCGGAGGTGAGGTGTTGCTGATGGAGGTGGTGAGCTGTTCTTCAGTGACCTTGTTCCAGCTTCTGTGAGGGTAGCGGGGGGCATGGTGGTGTACGGTGGGTTTGGTGACGGAGAAGTGGATGCAGCGGTGGTTGGTTCAAGGCAGCTCGGAGGTGTGGCTGAAGGAGACATTATTGCTGGTGGAGAATACGGGGTCAAGCGTGTTTCCTGCTGAGTGGGTTGGAGAGGTGACCCGTTGTCTTTCTCCAACGGTGGCGAGGTTTCCAGCAGGGACGATGTGTTCTAGTTGTTGGGATTGTCCAGATGAAAGTTGAGGTCACTGAGGAAGATGTAGTAAGAGGAGGCAAGATCGTGGAGAGCGATGGAAGGTGACGGGGTCTGGAAGGTCTGTAGATGAGGGTGCTGCAGAGGGTGGTGTTTGGGTTGGTCTGAACCTGGAAGTGGAGGTGCTCCGTGTTGGTCATGTGGTCGTCTGAGTGGGTAGTGTGGCGGAGGAGCTTTTGTGTATTGTGGCGATGCACCACCCATTTTGTTGATGCGGTCCTTGTGAATGACCTTGTAGTCGTCCGGGATGGCCATGGCGATGTCAGGTTCAGAGGTAGAGTTCATCCAGGTTTCTGTGAGGAAGGCAATGTCGGGGCTGCCGGAGTCGAGTAGCTCCCAGTTCTCCATGGCGTGTTTGTGAAGGGAGCGTGTGTTGAGCAGGCTACAGCTGAGAGAGTCAGGCTGGTATGGGTTGGTTGTGTAGTGGCTGGGGATGGGGTGCAGAGGCAGGCGAAGGTGCAGCAGCAGTGTCTGCAGGAGAAGGGACCCTGGGTGTCATTTGGCGATGCCTGGCGGCAGGCGGTGTGGTGTCCGGTGTTGAGGATGTGGAGGGTGATGGTGTTGTAGCAGTGGGGGGGTCGTAGGACTGGGGTCCATGGTGCTGGGAGCAGTCCAGGTGCCTTTGGCGCACCTGCAGCACGCCCACTGTGTGCGCCCACTGCATGGTCGCGCTGCAGTGACCATAGAGTAGCATGATGGGGACGGCTGGACAGCAGGGGCCAGGAAGGTGAGAAAAGGGGAGAGCTGAGCAGGAGTAGGGCGGGGCTGTTGGAGACTAGCAGCTGTGGGGACACCGTGAGGAAGGCACAATGCAACAGGAGGGAAGAGAGGAGAGAATGCAGAAGGAGAAGGAAGTGACAAACAAAGGATGCAGGAGTACCCTGTCTCTACTACACTGACTGCTGTGTCACATCACTAGGTTTATAGATAGTGTTGAAGTCTGCGGTCGCAAGTGTGGTATAATACTTCCTAGCCCTTTTATGACTGCTGGGTGTGTGCACCAGACCAGTGACTGATGGATGTGTGCACCAGACCAGTGACTACCGACTGTGTGAACCAGGCCAGTGACTGATGGCTGTGTGCACCAGGCCAGTGACTGCCGGCTGTGTGCATCAGGACAGTGACTGCTGTATATGTGCACCATGCCAGTGACTGCCGGCTGTGTGCACCAGACAAGTGACTGCCGGCTGTGTGCATCAGGACAGTGACTGCGGTATATGTGCACCATGCCAGTGACTGCCGGCTGTGTGCACCAGACAAGTGACTGCTGGCTGAGTGCAGCAGGCCAGTGTGTGCTGGATGTGTGCATCAGGCCAGTGACTGCTGGCTGTGTGCACCAGGCCAGTGACTGATGGCTGTGTGCACCACGCCAGTGACTGCCGGCTGTGTGCACCAGGCCAGTGACTGACGGATGTGTGCACCAGGCCAGTGACTGCCGACTGTGTGCACCAGGCCAGTGACTGCCGGCTGTGAGCACCAGACAAGTGACTGCTGGCTGAGTGCAGCAGGCCAGTGAGTGCTGGATGTGTGCATCAGGCCAGTGACTGCTGGCTGTGTGCACCATGCCAGTGACTGCCGGCTGTGTGCACCAGGCCAGTGACTGCTGTATATGTGCACCATGCCAGTGACTGCTGGCTGTGTGCACGGTTTTTTCTGCTTTCTCTTTGCTTTTCTTAACTCGTTTTTAGCAGATTTTGGCTGAGGCATGCTCACAAGCGAGCCTCACTCGTTCGAATAGAGGCACCTGACTAGTACAATTGGGTAGATTGGTAGTCATTTTCCTGCATTTGTAAACTGAGAGATACAGGTAATGACAAGTTAGAGATCCGGTCTCCTACTAGTCAGGGATACTCACAATGGCCAAAACTATGCACCTTTGTAGTTCTAATGATACTACTTCTGAGAGTTGATTTACTGAGATGGGTTATTTGCACTGAAGGGGAGAGCATACTACTAAAATGTTAGGAGTTTTCTGCGTTTAACAAAACGCGTAAGAGCAATTGGGAGTGATTTTGGCTCTTTGTTGTTCTAAATTAGAAATAAATAAAAAAACAGAAAATAATAAAAAAAGATGTTTTGTTCTTTTACCCACGATTTAGAGCGGGGCCTCCTTAACCTGAGCCAGGTTCCAGGGTAGGTGAGGTGAAATCCCTGATCACGCTGGGTAAGCATTGCGTAGATTCTTTCACAGCAATTAATCAGGCATATTTAAGATGATTTGCCTGTTTGTAGACGGCTCATTTTTTCTGAATTGGTTTATTATGTGTGTTAATTGTCCTTTCTCCTCAGGTGATGCTAGCACCCTGTGATATAGAGGATTAGGACAACGTGAGGTTGTATTTATTACTACTTCTTATGTTAAGTTTCACATTTTTCATATGCACTATTTGAAATCCATCAATTGTATGCAGTAGCATTAATTTATATAGGTCCTGAAGAAAGGCTGTGTACACCAGGCCAGTGACTGCCGGCTGTGTGCACCAGACAAGTGGCTGCTGGCTGTGTGCACCAGACAAGTGGCTGCTGGCTGTGTGCACCAGACAAGTGACTGCTGGCTGTGTGCAGCAGGCCAGTGAGTGCTGGATGTGTGCAGCAGGCCAGTGACTGCTGTATATGTGCACCATGCCAGTGACTGCCGGCTGTGTGTACCATGCCAGTGACTGCCGGCTGTGTGCACCAGGCAAGTGACTGCCGGCTGTGTGCACCAGACAAGTGACTGCTGGCTGTGTGCAGCAGGCCAGTATGTGCTGGATGTGTGCATCAGGCCAATGAGTGCTGGATGTGTGCATCAGGCAAGTTCATAATACATGCCCCCCCTTTCTTTTCATAAAACTTCGCTGAATCAGTATTTTGCGGAAAGGCAATCCACATATGTGGGCCACTTTTTTTGGTGTGAATGGGACGGTTTTTGATCCCAATCCAACCCTGCCTACGCTTCCTCAGATTCAGACTTCTCATTACTGCAGGATATGCTGTCCCCCCACATTCCAGCTGCCCCAGGGGTACCCACAGATGAGCCCGCCTCACAGTAGCCCCAGGCAGTGTGCAAGCCCCAAACGAACCCACCCCTGGAATATGCAGCGCATGGTGTTGGAGACAGACTGCCCTCTATGGCAAGATGTGCCAGCCCCCACATTCCTCCTGCCCCAGGGTACCCACCGATGACCCCCCTCCAATATACGCAGGCAGTGGGCGAGCCCCAGACGACCCCCTCCCCCCCGGCCGGTGCTCTGTATGGTGTGGCAGCATGGGCATAGCTTGGTCAATAATATTGGGGGTGTTGGGGGGTGAAGTTTCAGATTTCACGCTGGGATATCTTGTTAAAACATGACATGAGGAGCAGAACATGAGGGGGCTTAATGGGCGGTGGAAGGAGGGGGAGGGGCGAGTTTTTAGGGGCGCTAAAAGCATTTTCCAAAAGGAATCATCATTTTACAGGCCTTGAAAACAGGGAGAGGAGAGTGTGTGTGTGTACGTGTGTGTGTTTGTCAGTGCGGGCATGTCAAAATTCCAGGTGAAGGCCGACAGACCCTTCACAATGCCTAGCTGAAAGCTCTTGTACCCAACTAGTTACTAGAAAATACACATTTTAGGCCAGTGTAACATCCCAAACACCCCCTGAAGCTACGCCCCAGTGTGTTAGATGCCACCTGCTCTCTCCCAACTGTCCCGGGGAGCCCCACAGATGCCCCCCCACACCATGGTTGGCTTGGGATTGAAAATCGGCCCAGCCACGCTAAAAAAAGTGGCCTACGTTTGCATATTGCCTTTTCTCAAAACACTGCTTCCGCGAAGTTTTATAAACACCTGAAATTAGGTGAGGCCACTTCTGCTCAGGTCCCCTCCCCCACTCAATATACACACATTAATGGGCCGGCCCAGCAAGAGAAAGGGAGTGACACATTTGCCTGTTGATAAAAAATAGGTAATGGACGCCCATCTGCCTCCAGAAAGGCCACTCAGGGCCCCACTGGTTCGCTGGTGACATCTTAACACACCAGACACAGCCCAAATTGGCCCCCCATGCTGCCAAAAAACAGCCCACAGCTGGAACTTCCACACCGGACCCTCGGCCATTGTCCGAGTGCCCACCTTACCAAGCCGACCCTGCCCCACACACACACACATAGGGAGCCAGGCAGTGGGCGAGTCCTGGACAAACCACTCTCTGACGTATGGTTTGCATGCTGTGCTAGATGCAGTCCGCGCTCACCTACCGGATATCCGGTCCCATCACATTCCACCTGCACCAGGCCCAGGTGTACCCACAGATGACCGCCACCCAAACAGACACAGACAGTGGGCGAGTCCCAGACAAACCCACCCCTGGCCTGTCCTGCGTATGGTGTGTGAGTGGCAGTCTGCTCTCCCCCATGATATCCAGTCCCCCCACATCCAACCTGTCCCGAGGTCCCCTCATATGGGTGGTGGGGAGTGTGGGGGTGGCATGGCAGGCTGGCACCGTGCCTCACCATTGGCGCATCCTCGTGGCCGCACCCCCTTGGCAGGGGCCCTCTGCAGATCCGCCTTCAGTCGGGGTCGGGTCACCCCCCGCTCCTTGTTCACACTGTCCAGGACATCGCTGACCGAGCTGACCAGGTGAGCTGTGGTGATCTGACTCTCAGACAGAAGCTGTGGGGTGAAAAGGTTACAAGTTGTTAATAACCAACATCATACACAGGCAACCAATCAGCTCCCAGAGGTACAGTGCACTGACCCCGGCACAAGCCCAGACCACTTCACTGCCCCGGGACAGACCCCAGCATAGCTAAGGGCTAGAGAGCCCATACCCCTGCACTGCCCCGGGATATAAAACCAGCATAGCCGCAGGTAGAGGGCTCAGACCACTGCACAGCCCAGGGGTACAGACCCCAGCATAGCCGATGGCTAGAGAGCCCAAACCCCTGCACTGCCCCGGGATACAGACCCCAGCATAGCCGATGGCTAGAGAGCCCAAACCCCTGCACTGCCCCGGGATACAGACCCCAGCATAGCCGATGGCTAGTGAGCCCAAACCCCTGCACTGCCCCGGGATACAGACCCCAGCATAGCCGATGGCTAGAGAGCCCAAACCCCTGCACTGCCCCGGGATACAGACCCCAGCATAGCCGATGGCTAGTGAGCCCAAACCCCTGCACTGCCCCGGGATACAGACCCCAGCATAGCCGATGGCTAGAGAGCCCAAACCCCTGCACTGCCCCGGGATACAGACCCCAGCATAGCTGAGGGTAGGGCTGGTCCTAGGATATGTGGGGCCCCGGGCAGAATAGGAACATTCGAGTACCCTATAATTTGCATATGATTTAACCTCACAGGAAGTGACATCATAGGAAGTAATATCAATTGGCCATTATATATATGGCCATCATGAAGCTGCTTTGCAAGAAGCTACTTACCTAGTTTGGATATCAGTAAAATGGTTAAAATAGCATTAATAATCCTAATAAAATATGTACATAGATTTTAATCCTCTATTATCTTGTTAAATGAATTAAACTTGGTTATTGTTCTATTGAATGGGATGAATGAAAATGATATGCAAACCAGGCAGCCTTGCACTAAGGGATGTCCAAAAGAGAGGTGCCGACGTTACTGAGGTGGAGAAAGGACAGTTTTAAGTGTTTTTCCGAAAGACTGGATCTACACCATAGCTCAAGAGGGAGATAGTTCCAGTCCTGCCTCCAATCAGGGCCATTTAAATTTCAGGATGGCACAGGAGTTTGGTTGGCACAGAGTATGGGCTTCTGGAATGAATGTAAGGAGTGCTGTAGAAAGAGAAAACCCTTTTGTATGCAGTGCACAACGACAAATGGATAGTGCCTTGCAGACAGAGGGTTTCGGACCAAAATCCCAGCAGACAGCAGAAAGGCGAGAAGGAATGGCGCAGTGACGCAGAAGACTTAGATGAGGAGCCTAGCACGGTTCTGAATGATTTGAAGGGTACTGAACGCAAACAAGCAGGAAGCCCCAGAAAGAGGGCATTTGCATCACCTAGATTTTCTGTTGCTTATGGATGTGGTAAAGGCAAGTGGATGAAACACGGTTAATATGTTCTGAAAAAAAGAGAAGATGCTAGAAAATGAATCCAAATTGTTTTGCTGACTGCCAATGTAGCCTTACTGCACGTGTAAATAAAGATGTATCCTCTAAGTAGCTACCATGAGTGTACATTGAGTGTTTTTAAAAGCTGGACACTGGATTAGTGTGGTGTGCTGGCACTATTTTCCCATGTGCCTTCTGTGCTGCAGTATTTCCTATTTCAAGTTTGAGCATACATTTATATAGAGAGAGCCCTCGTGTAAATCTGACATATATTAATTTGATGGAACTATTTTGAAGTTGCAATGTCTATTCTTGAGTAGGAACACATTTCAAGGGGTAGGAATACTTAAAATGCAAAGAAAAGTAAATGAAACAATACTTTTTTTTATACAGCTCTTCATATCACGCATTTACCAGTACTAAGCTCTGTAAATATGTTTAATTGATTGCCGACGAAACCTTGTGACCTGCTGACCATTGCAATTTAAATACGTTTCATCACCCAAATAAACTTGCAATCTAAAGTAAGTTGAAATGTCAAGCTCCTGGATGGTTCCACTGTCTAATGTAGACAATATACTTTGAGTCCAGATGGAGATACCTTTTATCATCCTCTTTGATCGGGGCACTTTTGAGCCTGGTGTGGCAGAAAGAGTTGTGCAAAGAATTTTCACCCGATTTATCAGTAATGTTAACATTAAGACCCACACGCACATGGCGCTTGCTCCTGCTTTGTCCTCTCGGAAGAGAGGAGGCAATGCAGGTAAGGTACACATGGAGTTATAATGGTGTACCCCGAATTTAGAGAGCAGATTAGAGAACAGTAGCAATGAGGGGAGGTGGTCACTGGGGGAGAACGCTGCAGGCAGGAAAGTGTATTGATTGAAAGGGTAAAATGGAGCCCATGGGAAAGTGGGGATTACAGAAGGGAGAAGGGAAGTGACAGGGGTGCAGTTCCTATATGAGAATGAGGCACAGGAAAGTGGAGCAGACTCGATGGAATGGATTACAGATGTGGCTTCTTGACCACTCTTTATGGAAACTGAGCCACAAATACTATCGTCTGCCTCTTTTCAAAGAATGTTTGGGAAGGGTGAAACCCCACAATCACTGGGGAGGGTGAGGCTTGCCTGGCACACCATACATTATTGTATGCTTTCATAATGACCTCTGCCTTTTAAAGTTGACCAGTCTCCCTGCCTCTTACTTTTTTACGTGGATTACATCATTGTCTTTGCATGCAGTCCCCTTCACCTCATCCCTCTACCAGCTTTTCTGCTTTGATTCTGCCCATTACATCTCTCTCTCCTCTCCCCCAGCCTCCCTATCCGCCAGCCCAGTGGGCTGAAATAAATGGGCGAGTCTCTAAAAGGGGTGTGGACTATGTAATTAAGCGCGTGGCTCAAACTACTTTCACCTTGTCTCTGTTGTGACCAATAAGTAGCTCCTTCACACACATTTGAACAGAGTCACAACTAGAATACAGGACCCTTGCTGTTTGTGCTCTGCAGAGGGGCCATGTATTGGATGATCATGTATCCTGAACAACTGTTTGACCCACAGACAGGCACAGTGTGCAAGTTGTACTGCCTGCAGCCTCAACTCCATAGTATTCAACTGTAGCCTGTTATAAACACCTGGAGGCGACTCAGTACAGAGTGTGCAGCATCCAAGACTAATATGCTGTGAAACGAAATACAGAAACACACATCCTGGAAACAGCTAGCACTCTTAGGGAATGCAAGGTTAAGTAAAACATGTGAAGCAACAAGGAACCAAACCACTGCCATGGATTACCATAACATCAGGCTACTGGAATTATGCAGCAGCAGATGGCTAAATTATGTGGCAGGCTGAGTAAATTATGTGGCGAGAAAAGGCAAATTATGCGGCACGTTTTGAATAGTATTACTTCATTTGTTTGTCTTTTTTGAACTTGGTAACCCTGTCTGGGAATTGGTTGCACCCCATTAGTACCAATTTCACACCACAATTTAGCAATGGGAAACAGAAAGTTGACTTTTCCAGGTTTGCTAAGGGCCTTCCAACACGCTGCAACATGTGCTGCAGTATTTTTAGTAACTTTTGAACCGTTTGAGCCAAAACAAAAATGTTTTTTGTTAAAATCTGTAGATTATGCGGCAGATGATGGATTATGTGGCAAAAGTATATTTATGCAAAAATCGTTGCAGCACAATCGCATAATTCCAGTGGCCGTGCCTAACAGGCGGTGTCAGACTGGGATAGAAAATAGGCCCCAGAACCAAAATAAACGGGGCCCCCCAATAGGGAATTAGGTAACTAGAAAATTGTCCCATGTTTGCAAACTAGGGCAGTTTTCACCTATAGAGACATGCTGTATACATTTTTTGCAAGGTATGGAAGACTTCATTGATTTGAGTTTGCTGCAGGCAATGTTTGCTTTAATACCATGAAAATCAACAGTAAAAACCGGCTCACCTCACCACAAAGCAGTTCAACAAATAGCCAAGCAAATGGCCTACATACCGACCTGACAGCAGGGCTTGATGTGGTATGAAAAACTGGAGGGTGAGGGTGCTGAGGGGGTCTTTGAAAGGGGCATGGCCGATGTAATTAAGAGCGTGGCTTAAAAACATGGCAGCTATGAATCTGTGCTTGGCATAGTGTGTTGCCCGACTGGTGTTTTGCTGCTTCTGTGATTGCCTCCAGATAAATAATACAACAAGTAACATTACACCTACAACAAGCCAGGACTATTGGCTTTGGCAGTGGGATTAGTTGCATAAGATGAATCAGCAACAACAATGGCTTCGTTGAATAGAATATTGAAAATGCTTCAATGCTGAAATGATGAGACTGTGAAATCCCTATAAGGAGTCCCTTTGAAGGAGCCTTAAAGGCAGTGAAGAGTGACGCTGCTGCAGAGTTCAGATTTATTTTTCCACTCTGAAGGTGAGGGCAAAACTGGAGAGCCTGATAGAGGCCCGTCTCAGGACCCAGCCCACCAAAGCCCCGCCTGAGAGATTAGTTATGAAAACAACAATAATGCATTGGAACGGATACTTGAAATAGTTAATATCGAAGGGAAAAATCAATTAATCCCTCTCCTGGATTTATATATGTTATCCAAACAATTTCTTTATATAAACGCGTTTCGGCAGATGCATTCGACTGGACCATATATATCACAAAATCCGCAGTGTCCTCTGCTTCCTCTTGCCACACACGGACACGGACCGCAAGCTTGGTGCAAAGTTAAATATTTATTTTATCGATGTCACCGCCATTACGTGTGTCAACTCCGCAGAGTCTTGGTCACATGGTAACGTTGTCAACATAATTTGCATTATTTAAAGTGACATAGTGCTCGGTGATAGGTACAAAGTTTGCACATGATCATAGACATAGAAGAAATATATATATATACATTTGTGAATCAGGTTCTTTTCAATAATAATATTTAGCCTAAATGCATTTTTGTTATTTAGAACCAAAAAGTCATTGATACATATGTGTTTATAAAATATATATATTTTCTCAATTACCACAACAATTTCTATTTTCTACAAATCTCAATAAAAATTGTGATATCGCGATGCCAATTACAAATTTCAATTTCATCTCACCTGACCCCCATTTTCTAACAATTCTTTGTTTTGTTTGTTAGTCTATGAATGAGGTTTATTTAATATGTGCTTGAATGCAAAAAGACTAATTCATTGCCTTGCTAGTCAATACTATTTATTCATAGTATTTAAGTGAGTCATTATTTTTTTCTCTCTTTCTTCTTCATTGACATGATTTGTAGAAATAATATAGTTATTTGGTTATGTCTTATAACCTAAATGTGCAAATTGTGCAAAAGTGTGCAAGAATAAAATGTTCATGAATAAAATACTGTTATTGATTTACATAACCCGTTATTATTCCTTATCAGTTAGATTCTGTTTTTTTCTTCATATTTTTTTATTGTTATTTTCACAGTTTTTTTATTATTTCTGCATCATTTCTTGGATCCCACTTGTATCAGTTCGTAAAGATCGCGATAACTGATTAGAACTGATTACGTTTGGAGTCATTTTGTCTAGATTGCAGTTGTACATATATTCTCGAGCATGGATGTTCATTGGATTGTCTCTTAGAACACATGTTTTTCAAATGTGGTACAATAAATATATTAATATATAAATATATAAATATATAAATAAATAAATATGTATATAGATATAAAAATATATAATACTACCTAAAAAACATGTAAAATCATTAGTCCAATGTGCAAAGATGTGTTTTTGTATGCATGGCCCATGACTATCTTAGTGCTGGTTAGCACTTTTCCAGTTTGTTAGTTATAGATGAAAATGGCCCTAATGTGTTGTAAGATTCGTTTGTGGGCTTGTAACTTGGTGCTACCAATATATTGCAGCCCACATTGGCACATTAGGACGTATATGACATATTCTGTTTTACAAGTAAGTAACTTGTTGATTTTAATCTCATCTTGACTGAATGGTGTTGTATACGATGTTTAATTGATACCCAATTGGCACGCTTTACATGTTTTACACCTGTAAAAACCTTTGTGAGTTTTGAGCCAACTACAAGTTTCAATTAATTCTGGAGTCGTTGTTACTAGTCTGTCTCTCATTGATGTGGCTCTTTTGTGGGTAATAGATATTCTGTGTGGTAATGTCTGTCCTAGTACTGGGTCACTCAGAATTAGGGGCCAGTTACTTGTGATAATATTATGTAACTCCTTATGTTGCTTGCTATAATCCATGATAATACGAAATTCCTCAGCCTCATTTTTAGATAGTTATAGTTAGGACCTATTTTCCATAGGAAATCCGCAACATTCTATTCCCAATAAGTCTGGCGCCGGTTGACGAATCTTCGCGAAATTTTCCAAACTTTTGGCCAGCTCCGCTCCTACCCTGAAAGTTTCATGGTGATTCGTCAAGCGGGGGCCGAGAAAAAAGGGGGGTCCCAAAACGCGTTTTCCCCATGCAATTTTCCATGGGATCTGTTGTCGCAGCTACAGCCCGAACTGCTCAACGGAATTACACCAAATTTGGCAAAGAGGTAGTCCTCAGTTCAGACTCGTGCCTTTTGCATAAATGGTGTGAATCCGTTCAGTAGTTCCTGAGAAAATTAGAGTTAAAAGTACATATATATCTATGGCTGGGGAGGATCCGCGCACCCTACCCGCATCGTAAGCGCACCATCCCCGAACCGAGCGCGCACCCTCCCGATCGTGCGCTGAATGCTAATTGGCTGTCGAGTGTCTGTCTACATTCGAAACCAGGAACTGTTGGCGGCCATTTTCTGCCTCGGTAGAAGCGAGGCTGAAGAAGCAAGGGGAATAAGTGTGTAAAACATATAAAGGGGGCAGAGTGGAAATACTCTGACCCTCTAGAGGTGCTTAGGGGGTCCCAGAAGGACCCCCTGGGGCCCCCTTTAACCTATGTTTTTTTCAGTGAATTTCTAAGGTTTTTTAAATGCCAAGTCCTAACTATAACGCCCCTGAAACCTTTGTTTTTTTCAGTGAATTTCAAAGGTTTTTTAAATGCCAATTCCTAACTATAACGTGCATGAAACCTATGGTTTTTTCAGTGAATCTATATATAAGCAGAGAAAATAAACTGAAGCCTGGATGTTAAAACTCACCCAAGTGTCGGAGTCTGATTTCGGACGTGAAATTGGAGTTGGTTTGAATATGTATATATATATATATATATATATATATATATATATATATATATATATATATATATATATATATATATATATATATATATATATATTCACTTAAAAAACCATAGGTTTCACACATGTTATAGTTAGCTGTACATTTCACTCGTAAAAAACCAATGAAATTCCACGTTATAGTTAGATCAGGTGTAGGAGAGTAGGGTCTGCTATCCTATGGTCACCCCAAATTTTTGCTTTTTGCTTCACTGGTTTTTGACATATTGAGGCTGTGGGCCTGCCAATCAGACCCCCAGCCTGCTGTTCTCTCTACTAAATTAAAACTATGCACCCTAGGTGCATAACCAATTGGAAGTGGATCACCCTGTCAGCCCCTGTACCAGTGTACACTAGGTACCCAGGGCATTGGTGTACCCAAGGCCTGCCAGGGGCTGCAGCATGTATTATGCCACCCCAGGCTTGGCCTAACAATCTGACACAACTGGCTGATCACTCAGCTGGGGTAAGTTGGTGTAATCACCTCTTACTTAGGTATAGTATACCTATACCTAACCTTAAATGGGACACCTGGTAACCTCTAAGTCACTCCTATGGCAGGCCTTAACAATCCTGAAGGCAGAGTGCTTGGTTCCATGTGAGATGGTGCTCTGGCATGAGCTGAGCCTGTCTGCAGTGGTCGGAACAACTTCCTTCTACTGTTTCCAGATATCGTCATACCATATACTCTTAAGTGCATTATGAACCTCGCGGTTAAATGCTATCTTTGGTTTGGCTTTATCAAAACATGTCGAGTAAGGTGTCATACGAATTGGAATACTAACCCCTCGCCAATTCTGGCGACGGGGTTAGCATTCCACCCTTCTAGAGGGACACGACATGTACAGTACCTGAAACCCGGGTAAAATCAGACATAGCCTCAGCTCCACAAAATGGATGCTGCCACCACAGACACAAGTCTGCCCTCCTGCTGCTGGGAGTCCTTCCAGCTTGGGAGGTGTGGACAAAGGGTTTCCTGCCAGGGGAGGTGCGTGCACCACCCCAGACAGGATTTTGTGTATTGGTCAGGTAGGGCTTGAAAGAAACCAGACATGCCTGTGGCTCACAAGGAGCCTCGGTGCATATGCCAGTTCAAACCGGTCCTGGGGCACACCAGTCCCGGGCCTGGGGCGAGCTGGACAAAGGATTGGGGGTGTAACCACCCCCCTTCCTGGTCCCACCCTTAGGGAGGGACCTAGCAGGTAGTCCGGCCCCTAGAATCCGCTTAAAGGTAGGAGCTGTGTCCTAAGACTTCAGACATCCTGGAATCAACTTGAAACTAAGAAGAAGACGGGAACTTCGACATTCTGCTGCACAGAAGACTGAAGAAAATCTCCCCTGTGGTCAGGGAGTGACCACCTTGCTAACGCAAGCACCATCCAGCGAATCACCGTCTGCTTTGCCGCCGCCTCCCGCCGGAGCCCGAGCCCAGAGACTGACAAGACCTGGACCTCCAGACCTCTCACCGCCCGATCCACAGTCCCTGAAAAGAGGAGACCCGTGGAGGCACCGAGACACGTGGAGCCAGCCATCTTGGAACGACTACGACAAGCTGACCAGTGCAACAACCGAGGCTCCCTCCAAGTTGTGCTTTGGGTCCTGAGAAGCCCAACCCTCGAGCAGCATCTGCACCAAAGGTGAGCCCTCCAGCATCTCCACGATCTGCGTGGGGCCCTTCTGCATTTTGCCACTCGACGCGCCTAACCGGTTGCTGGCCCGCTGGCTAGTGGCCATCTTGGCGACGAAATCTACGACAAACACCGCTGGTCTGGTTGCTCCAGACTGGCCCTTGCTCCCCTCCAAAGGAGCAATCCATCTGACCTTGCTGGTCAGAACCAACAGCTGATTTCCGAATCCTCCTGCAATTGCTTTTGCCAAGGCTTGTTTGCTTCGATCAAGTCGCCGACACCGCCGACAGCGAGAGCCTGCGTGGGACAGCTCGTGAGCCGACTCCTGGACGTCGTCGACCTTCAGGGACCACGTGGCTGCGGAGACAAGCTACCCCTCATCACCTGTTTGCACCCGACATCGCCTGGTACCCACCTGGTGCCACGCTGGTCACTGGCTAGTGACTGTGAACACTGTCCCCTCTGCTTACAGGTCTTCAACATCTCCGATCCACTCTTGGATCCACTGCATCTCTTCCCGACCGACCGCCTGCAGCATCTTTGTCCCAGGCTCAACGGAACAGATAGAAGAAACCCGACGCACTTTGAGGCCTATGCACCCGCTTCCTGTGGGTGAGGTAAAGCTGGTACTCCGGTGCCCATGTGTAGTAATACATCTCTAGTGCCTGTGTTCCAAACCTTAAGTTCCTAGGTCATCCGGAAGATTCCTTTTGCAGTAACTTTGTACTTTTTACGCACCCATTGAAACCTATGGGAGCACGCGTGTGACTATTTGCTCTGCACACGCCACCCGTGGACCTCCTGGTCACTAACTGACGTTAGCTCCTTGTAGGCCCAGCGATTCTAGAGGCCCTAGGCCTTTTCCCTTTCCTGTTCGTGGTACTTATACCACTATTTTAGTATATGGTTCGAGTGGCCACCAGGGCCTATCCATATAAAGTGCAACTTCTGTGTATTCTGTGATAATCTTGTTTGACGATTTGTGCTCCTGTGCTCATAAAGAGACTAGGGGCTACTTTGAGAAATAAATACATATATATTTTGAATATATATCTGTGTGGTGTCCTCTCATTGGTATAAAAGGGGGTTGCATTTGGTAAAACAGCTGGCTTAACACGCTTCACGAGTTTAGCCTCAAAGACTGCTTAGCCTACGCTACCACTAGGGCAGCTAGTCCGAAAAGGTTGACTTACAACCACACCATAAGGGTTGCTTGGCATGGTACAAGGTGGTCACTAGAACTAGTGAACAGCATATACCAGGCCAACTTCTCACATTGGTGAGCAGCGGTTGGATTTGAGCTTGCTGTGTTTTACCATTGTAATCTCTTGGTTACCAATTGAAAGATCACATAGGTACCTGTAGGTACATATAAAACAAGATTAGATATACATAAGTTCTACTGAACTTAGTTGTTGTAGAGCAAAGGGAGTAGCACACCCTGACTACAACTACTAGATAGGTTTAGTAGGTAAACCCAAGTGTAGGTAGATTGCAACACATCCACCCACACTTAAGAGCAATGGCCGGGGCAGAGGGGTCCACTGTACCCATCTCTGTTGAGAGTGACCCCCAGAGGGCACCATCCAGCTTTGCTACCCTTAATCAGAATGAGCTCAGGCATTTGGCAACTCTTAGAGGCCTTAAACAGCCCAAGAACCCAAACTCTGCTGAGCTCAGAGAGCTCTTACAGAATGATGAGAATCAGAGAGCACTCAAGAAAGCTTCCCAGTTAGCCCCCTTAGGGACAGGAACAGGAGGCCCCCCTTCTGAAGATGCCACTGAAGTACCCCTTCCCAATAGTCACCCCTTAGATGGGATGCCTACCACAGAGGATGAGAGTGAAAAGGATACTGACAGTAGTGAGGATGAAGGGAGAACTAGCCCAGTGCCAAGTGTTAAACTTGGCCCAGCTAAACCAAGGCTATTGGGGACTGACAGTGGGTTCAACCCACTGGATCTCCCCAGTGGACTTAACACAGGGCTGGGAAGGCAAAGGAATCGCTCAGGTGACTCCAATGCTTCCCATGGCTCTAGAGGCTCTCAAGGTCACTCCAGGAAAAGGATGACCACCCCTCAGAGGAGGGAACATGAGGCCAGAATGCAGGAAGCCCAGCTGAGGATCAGGAAGCAGGAGCTAGAAGTAGCCCTGATGGAAGAAAAACTGAACAAGGCTAGGCAACCTAGAGAGAGTGGGTCTATACCCACTGGTGGCAGCATTGTCCCTAAGGACAAAGATAGGGTTTTCGACAATAGAAACCTGTCTAAGGTTGTGCCCCCCTACAAAAGTGGGGATGACATCCACAAGTGGATAACTGCTCTTGAGAGAGCCTGCAAAGTACAGCAGGTTCCTGAAGATCAGTGGGCAGCAATCCTCTGGCTCTCCTTTGAAGGAAGAGGCAGAGACAGACTCCTCACTGTTAGAGAAGAGGATGTCAGAAACTACAGAGTCCTGAAGAGTGTTCTAGTTGATGGGTTAGGCTTAACCACTGAGCAGTACAGGTTAATGTTCAGAGACACCCAAAAGACACAGACTCAGGACTGGTCTGAATACATTGAATGTGCCACTAAGGCTTTGGAGGGTTGGTTGCTGGGAAGTAAGGTATCTGATTTTACAGGATTGTATAATTTGATGATGAGAGAACAGATTTTAAATAACTGTCAAAACCAGCAACTGCATCAACACTTGGTTGACTCTGATCTGACCTCTCCCCAAGAATTGGGAAAGAAGGCAGACAAATGGGTCAGAACCAGGGTTAAGCAAAAGAACCAGAACCAGGGCCAAGGGGGTGATCAGAAGAAAACAGACCAAAAGGGTGGAGATCAGAAACCTAAAGACCAGAAGTCTTCAACAGGGCCCCAAACTACTGCTAAGGAGGGTGGGTCCCAACAGTCCAAGAAGAAGAAAGAAGGTCAGAAGAAACCCTGGTGCAATCATTGTAAAAATACAACTCACTGGACTAGTGATTGCAAAAAGGGTGGAGCCCCCAACACTGTTGCCCCTAAGGCACCTGCTCCCAGTACTACTGTTAGCAGTGTTGGTCCCCAGACAAAGGGTGTAGTGGGAATCACTATGGGAACTGAAGGAGATTCTGACTTAGACAGAACCCTTACACAGGCAGTCTTGATCTGTGATGGGGACATTGATTTGTCCCTGACTGTGAGCCCCAGTAACCTGGGCAAGTACAGACAGACTCCTTTAATTAATGACAAAGTGGCTCAAGCCTACAGGGACACATGTGCCAGTGTCACTATGGTGACACCAGGCTTTGTGGACCCTGGACAGTACATACCAGGTGAGAACTACCTGGTGACCAATGCCAGCAATGCCACTACTTCACACAGTGTGGCAGTTGTTAACTTCTCATGGGGAGGGGTAACTGGCCTCAAAAGGGTTGTGGTTAGTGCAGACCTCCCAGTAGAATGTTTGTTGGGCAATGACCTAGAGAGTTCTCTATGGTCAGAAGTGGAGTACAGGACTCATGCCGAGATGTTAGGTATATCATCACATGTCCTTGCTGTGACCAGGTCACAGGCCAAAAAGTGCCTCACTGAACCACAGGTCTTGGATCCTGGAACAATGGACCAAGCACCTACCAAGAAGAAGAACAGGAGGGTCAAGGCTGTGCCTTCCCCCCTGCCTCAGAGTGATGATCAGCCTTCCCAGGAAGCTGATCTAGAGGACCCTGAAGGAACTGTCCCTGAAGAGCTTGAACCTGATCAGGTTGAGTTTCTGGGGACAGGGGGACCTTCAAGGGCTGACTTGAGGCAGGCTCAGTTATCCTGTCCCTCTCTTGAACCCCTCAGACAGCTGGCTGCTGCTGAGGCTGCTGGGAATGCTCAAGGTACCCATAAAGTGTATTGGGATGAAGGGCTCCTTTATTCAGAGGCTAGAGACCCCAAGCCTGGTGCAACCAGGAGGTTGGTTATACCTCTGCAATTTAGGGGCTTCCTTCTTACCTTGGCCCATGATATTCCTTTAGCAGGACACTTAGGCCAGAACAAGACTTGGGACAGGCTTGTCCCTCACTTTCACTGGCCTCATATGAATGAAGATACAAAGGAGTTTTGTCGCTCCTGTGTTACCTGCCAAGCCAGTGGCAAATCAGGTGGCACAACAAAGGCCCCCCTTATACCACTACCTGTGGTGGGGGTCCCCTTTGAAAGAGTGGGAATAGACATAGTGGGTCCCATGGATCCTCCCACTGCATCTGGGCACAGATTTATACTGGTGGTAGTGGATCATGCCACCAGGTATCCAGAGGCAATTCCCCTTAGGACCACTACAGCTCCTGTTGTGGCCAGGGCCCTGCTGGGAGTATTCTCCAGAGTGGGGTTTCCTAAGGAGGTAGTATCTGACAGAGGTACCAACTTTATGTCAGGATACTTGACAGCTATGTGGAAGGAATGTGGTGTCAACTACAAGTTCACCACCCCTTATCACCCACAATGCAATGGGCTTGTTGAGAGATTCAACAAGACCCTAAAGGGTATGATCAAAGGATTACCTGAAAAGCTCAGGCGAAGATGGGATATCCTTCTACCCTGCCTTCTGTTTGCTTACAGAGAGGTCCCACAAAAAGGAGTTGGCTACAGCCCCTTTGAATTGTTGTTTGGGCACCCTGTGAGAGGCCCACTGTGTTTGGTGAAGGAAGGATGGGAGTTACCTCTCAAAAAGCCTAAGCTAGACATAGTGGACTATGTACTTGGTCTCCGCTCCAGGATGGCTGAGTATATGGAGAAGGCATCTAAAAACCTTGAGGCAAGCCAGGCCTTACAGAAAGCTTGGCATGACCAAAAGGCTGTCTTGGTTGAGTATCAGCCAGGACAGAAGGTATGGGTGTTGGAGCCAGTGGCCCCAGCAGCACTCCAAGACAAATGGTCTGGACCCCATACAATCCTGGAAAAGAAGGGAGAGGTCACCTACTTGGTGGACCTAGGAACTCCCAGGAGTCCCCACAGGGTACTCCATGTTAACAGGCTTAAAGCATATGTTGACAGGGCAGACATGGGCTTGCTCATGGCTACAGATGAGGGACAGGAGGAAGAGAGTGACCCTCTCCCAGACCTGTTGTCTCAGAACCCTGAAGATGGCTCAGTTGAAGGAGTGACCCTTGGAGGCAACCTCACTGCCCATCAGCAGACTGAATGTAGACAGGTTCTACAATCATTTTCACATATGTTTTCCTTGATACCTAGTCAAACTGACTGGTGTACCCATGTTGTGGACACTGGTGACAGTCTGCCTGTAAAGAACAAACTTTACAGACAACCTGACCACGTCAGGGACTGTATAAAGGCTGAGGTACATAAAATGCTGGAATTAGGTGTCATTGAACCCTCAGAGAGCCCCTGGGCTAGCCCAGTGGTTCTGGTCCCCAAACCTCACACCAAAGATGGCAAGAGAGAGATGAGGTTCTGTGTGGACTACAGAGGACTCAATGCTGTCACCAGGACAGATGCACACCCTATTCCAAGGGCAGATGAGCTCATAGACAAACTAGCTTCTGCAAAGTTTTTGAGCACATTTGACTTGACAGCTGGCTATTGGCAAATCAGATTAGCTGAGGAGTCTAAGGCCAAAACAGCATTCTCAACCCCAGGCGGGCATTATCAGTTTGTGGTGATGCCCTTTGGTCTGAAGAATGCACCTGCCACCTTCCAAAGGCTGGTGAACCAAGTCCTTACTGGGTTGGATGACTTTTGCGCAGCATATCTTGATGACATTGCTGTCTTTAGTTCCACCTGGGAGGATCACCTGATCCACCTGAAGAAGGCTCTTGAGGCTCTGCAAAGGGCAGGCCTCACTATCAAGGCTACTAAGTGCCAGATAGGGCAGAGTAAGGTTGTATATTTGGGCCACCTTGTAGGTGGAGGCCAAGTTCAACCACTGGAGAGTAAGATACAATCCATCAAGGACTGGTCCCCTCCAACCACCCAGACTCAAGTTCGAGCTTTCTTGGGCTTGACTGGGTATTACAGGAAGTTTGTTAAGAACTATGGGTCCATTGTGACTCCTCTTAATGATCTGACATCCAAGAAGATGCCCAAAAAGGTTCAGTGGACAGTAAGCTGTCAAAAGGCATTTGATGACCTGAAGGAGGCCATGTGCTCTGCACCTATCCTGAAAAGTCCTGACTACTCCAAAGAGTTTATTGTCCAAACAGATGCTTCTGAGTTGGGTGTGGGAGCTGTGCTGTCACAACTTAATGTAGATGGTCAAGACCAACCCATTGCTTTTATTAGCAGAAGGTTGACCCCCAGAGAGAAGAATTGGTCAGCTATTGAGAGGGAGGCCTTTGCTGTGGTGTGGGCCCTGAAGAAGCTGAGGCCATACTTGTTTGGCACTCACTTCAAGATTCAGACCGACCATAAGCCCCTCTTGTGGCTAAATCAGATGAAGGGTGAAAACCCCAAACTGCTTAGGTGGTCCATTTCCCTACAGGGGATGGACTTTACAGTGGAGCACCGGCCAGGTACTGACCATGGGAATGCAGATGGTCTCTCCAGGTACTTCCACTTAGGACATGAAGACGAGACTGGTCAAGGCTAGTTTAATGTCCCAGCGTTTGGGGGGGGGTTGTGTAGGAGAGTAGGGTCTGCTATCCTATGGTCACCCCAAATTTTTGCTTTTTGCTTCACTGGTTTTTGACATATTGAGGCTGTGGGCCTGCCAATCAGACCCCCAGCCTGCTGTTCTCTCTACTAAATTAAAACTATGCACCCTAGGTGCATAACCAATTGGAAGTGGATCACCCTGTCAGCCCCTGTACCAGTGTACACTAGGTACCCAGGGCATTGGTGTACCCAAGGCCTGCCAGGGGCTGCAGCATGTATTATGCCACCCCAGGCTTGGCCTAACAATCTGACACAACTGGCTGATCACTCAGCTGGGGTAAGTTGGTGTAATCACCTCTTACTTAGGTATAGTATACCTATACCTAACCTTAAATGGGACACCTGGTAACCTCTAAGTCACTCCTATGGCAGGCCTTAACAATCCTGAAGGCAGAGTGCTTGGTTCCATGTGAGATGGTGCTCTGGCATGAGCTGAGCCTGTCTGCAGTGGTCGGAACAACTTCCTTCTACTGTTTCCAGATATCGTCATACCATATACTCTTAAGTGCATTATGAACCTCGCGGTTAAATGCTATCTTTGGTTTGGCTTTATCAAAACATGTCGAGTAAGGTGTCATACGAATTGGAATACTAACCCCTCGCCAATTCTGGCGACGGGGTTAGCATTCCACCCTTCTAGAGGGACACGACATGTACAGTACCTGAAACCCGGGTAAAATCAGACATAGCCTCAGCTCCACAAAATGGATGCTGCCACCACAGACACAAGTCTGCCCTCCTGCTGCTGGGAGTCCTTCCAGCTTGGGAGGTGTGGACAAAGGGTTTCCTGCCAGGGGAGGTGCGTGCACCACCCCAGACAGGATTTTGTGTATTGGTCAGGTAGGGCTTGAAAGAAACCAGACATGCCTGTGGCTCACAAGGAGCCTCGGTGCATATGCCAGTTCAAACCGGTCCTGGGGCACACCAGTCCCGGGCCTGGGGCGAGCTGGACAAAGGATTGGGGGTGTAACCACCCCCCTTCCTGGTCCCACCCTTAGGGAGGGACCTAGCAGGTAGTCCGGCCCCTAGAATCCGCTTAAAGGTAGGAGCTGTGTCCTAAGACTTCAGACATCCTGGAATCAACTTGAAACTAAGAAGAAGACGGGAACTTCGACATTCTGCTGCACAGAAGACTGAAGAAAATCTCCCCTGTGGTCAGGGAGTGACCACCTTGCTAACGCAAGCACCATCCAGCGAATCACCGTCTGCTTTGCCGCCGCCTCCCGCCGGAGCCCGAGCCCAGAGACTGACAAGACCTGGACCTCCAGACCTCTCACCGCCCGATCCACAGTCCCTGAAAAGAGGAGACCCGTGGAGGCACCGAGACACGTGGAGCCAGCCATCTTGGAACGACTACGACAAGCTGACCAGTGCAACAACCGAGGCTCCCTCCAAGTTGTGCTTTGGGTCCTGAGAAGCCCAACCCTCGAGCAGCATCTGCACCAAAGGTGAGCCCTCCAGCATCTCCACGATCTGCGTGGGGCCCTTCTGCATTTTGCCACTCGACGCGCCTAACCGGTTGCTGGCCCGCTGGCTAGTGGCCATCTTGGCGACGAAATCTACGACAAACACCGCTGGTCTGGTTGCTCCAGACTGGCCCTTGCTCCCCTCCAAAGGAGCAATCCATCTGACCTTGCTGGTCAGAACCAACAGCTGATTTCCGAATCCTCCTGCAATTGCTTTTGCCAAGGCTTGTTTGCTTCGATCAAGTCGCCGACACCGCCGACAGCGAGAGCCTGCGTGGGACAGCTCGTGAGCCGACTCCTGGACGTCGTCGACCTTCAGGGACCACGTGGCTGCGGAGACAAGCTACCCCTCATCACCTGTTTGCACCCGACATCGCCTGGTACCCACCTGGTGCCACGCTGGTCACTGGCTAGTGACTGTGAACACTGTCCCCTCTGCTTACAGGTCTTCAACATCTCCGATCCACTCTTGGATCCACTGCATCTCTTCCCGACCGACCGCCTGCAGCATCTTTGTCCCAGGCTCAACGGAACAGATAGAAGAAACCCGACGCACTTTGAGGCCTATGCACCCGCTTCCTGTGGGTGAGGTAAAGCTGGTACTCCGGTGCCCATGTGTAGTAATACATCTCTAGTGCCTGTGTTCCAAACCTTAAGTTCCTAGGTCATCCGGAAGATTCCTTTTGCAGTAACTTTGTACTTTTTACGCACCCATTGAAACCTATGGGAGCACGCGTGTGACTATTTGCTCTGCACACGCCACCCGTGGACCTCCTGGTCACTAACTGACGTTAGCTCCTTGTAGGCCCAGCGATTCTAGAGGCCCTAGGCCTTTTCCCTTTCCTGTTCGTGGTACTTATACCACTATTTTAGTATATGGTTCGAGTGGCCACCAGGGCCTATCCATATAAAGTGCAACTTCTGTGTATTCTGTGATAATCTTGTTTGACGATTTGTGCTCCTGTGCTCATAAAGAGACTAGGGGCTACTTTGAGAAATAAATACATATATATTTTGAATATATATCTGTGTGGTGTCCTCTCATTGGTATAAAAGGGGGTTGCATTTGGTAAAACAGCTGGCTTAACACGCTTCACGAGTTTAGCCTCAAAGACTGCTTAGCCTACGCTACCACTAGGGCAGCTAGTCCGAAAAGGTTGACTTACAACCACACCATAAGGGTTGCTTGGCATGGTACAAGGTGGTCACTAGAACTAGTGAACAGCATATACCAGGCCAACTTCTCACATCAGGTAACTATAACTTGCGCGCCCACAATAAACTGCTGATGACGTCACATAGTACATCACTCATGACATGGTCAGTGACATCACTCATGACATCAATGATGACATCTGAAATTACACATTGTGAATTGCGGTCGCGCAAGTTATAGTTACCTGATCTAACTATCACGTGGAATTTCATTGGTTTTTTACGAGTGAAATGTACAGCTAACTATAACATGTGTGAAACCTATGGTTTTTTAAGTGAATTTGCAAGGTTTTGTAAATGATAATTCCTAACTATAACGTGTGTGAAACCTATGGTTTTTTCAGTGAATTTGTACGGTTTTTTAAATGCTAAGTTATGTATTTATTTTTTATTTTTTTTTCTGGTTCTTCACTATGCGCACACCCTGCGCGCACGGTGCGCTTCACGCACCGTGCGCGCGCAGTGGGCGCTCGGTGTGCTTCGCGCACCGAGCGCCAACGTTGCGCAGTCCATGCCGTGCGCGCCTCGCCTTTTTTTACGCAGTAACATTTGTTTTTTTCTCCCTTGTGGGTCCTTTAATTTATTTAATAAATGTGATTGTTACTTCTTTATTTTTTATTTTTTTATTTTTTTTGCCGTGCGCGTACGGTAAGCTTACCGTACGCGTACCCCGCGATTTTTTTTTTTAATTATTAAATTTATTTTTCGTACTTTTGGGTCCTTCTTGGACCCCCTGGCAAACACTAGGGGGGTCTGCAACTCTCTTCGTTGCCCCCGTTTCACGTTCCCCACCTTTGTTTCTCAGTGCGAGAGACAGAAAATGGCGGCCGACACTGATTTCGACCGATCCGAATGTTTACAGTCATGTAACCACCAATCAGAATTGAGCTCGCGCATGGCACCGTACACGTACGGTAAGCTTACGGTAAGCGCACGGAGCGCGCTTACAGATATATATATTGATTTAAATGCTATTTTCTCAGGACCTACTGAACAGATTTACACCAGACCTACAAAAGGCACATCCTTGACCTGAGGACTACCTCTCTGCCAAATTTCAAGTAATTCTGTTCAGCCGTTCGGGCTGTAGCTGTGTCTAAAGGTCCTATGGAAAAATGCATGGGGAAAACGCGTTTTGGGACCCCCCTTTTTTCTCAGCCCCCGCTTGACGAATCCCCCCGAGACTTTCAGGGTAGGAGCGGAGCGTAGCGCCCCATTAGTTTTGAAAATTTCGCGAGGATTCGTCGACCGGCGCCAAAGTTATTCCAAATAGAATGTTGCGGATTTCCTATGGAAACACGGTCCTAACTATAACTATCTACTGGCGACCGCCAGTAGATAATATATATATATATATATATATATATATATCTTGCTCAAAGATGAAGTACACGGCACACCTCTTGATGATTTTAAAGTTGTTTATTCAGTTCGTGACTGTCTCCTACGCGTTTCGAACCGTAGTTCCTGATCACGGTAGAGTGTTATTCTAGTCCTTTTTCAATTTCCTCTTAAATACACTTTAACTCTTTCTAATGCATTCTGGGTCAAGTAGTTTTTACATACATATTTTTTATATATTTTACCCAAAAACTTTATTGTTTATCGTGCTAGTGAGTCTCTTATCTGAGTGGCGAATTAGAGCACCAGAAAGCAGGGTAATTTGGATCTGGTTTTCACTTTTGTCGAATGACCTCCATGTTGTGATAGGCACGGTCCACTTATAGTAGTGGACGTGCCAATATTGGTAACTTGTCCAATATATTATATATGGTTACACATGGGGTGAACTTACGAACTAAGTGTTCAAAGGTTGATGGGCTGAGTGCCCCTTACTTTACTTTCGATTACTCATATTGCCAGTCAGATAGAGAATGTGCGAGCATCAATGTTGTTGAAGCAGCTGCTGTGTGGGTATTGTTAATTTTATCAACACAGTCAGGATGTATATACACAATTTTATACACTTTTACTGCAAGCATGTTATTAAGAGTTCATCAAACGAGCAACTTTGATTTCAGGAAGCTGAGTACTGTTGGGCTTTTGTTTCTTGTCTCTCCTTCTTTTCCAATCAGTCTCAAAGGTGAGCATACATCTCCTCATCCCCATTAAGGCCCAGCGGTTGTTTTGTTCTGAACCTCATGATCATGCTGGACTCAAGGCGGCGTAGTTTTTGTACTCGGTTCCCTCCACGTTCATTTGTCGGAACTGTTATTAGTCCTGAGTATTTGATGTCTAGCCATGTTCTGTCCTTGTGCATGGTCATGTGTTTCGCGATTGCGTATGTATTGTCCATGTTTTGTATCGCTCGGATGTGTTCCAATATCCGTTTCTTAAGGGGACAGATCGTGCTCCCTATATATTGTTTTCCACAATAGCATTGGAGAATATATACTACATGTGTAGATTCACATGTGATGGTTTCCTTTATTTCAAAGGTTTTGCCCGTTGGATCACTCAAGTTTTTCAGATTTTTGCCGATTTTGCATGCCTTGCAGGATGTGCATTTGGTGAACCCCTTAGATCTCATCTGTAGCCAAGTTTCCGGTTTTTTGTTTTCGAAGTGGCTTCTGATCAAGTGGTCCGTGAGGTTCGGCGCCCTCCTGTATGAGACCAAAGGCCGATCTCCAATAGAGTTTCCTATGTCTGGATCTTTTTTGAGTACATTCCAGTATTTGGTTATTCTTTTTTGAATTTCATAGCTTTCTTTGCTATAGGTGAGTATTAGTCGTGGTTGAGTGTTGTTAGATTTTATAATACTTTTTTGACTATCTGGATTGTCATCTGTGTCTGTGCTGTTCTCTTGACTGCTCCTTTGTTCTTTTTTGGTCAGTAATGTGTCCGCTCTCATTTTTTGTCTTGCTTTCATTTCGCCTCGTCTTATGTCTGCATATTTATATCCACGTTGTTTGAAGCGTTCTTTTGTTTCTTCAAATTTCTCTTCCATTTCCTGCTCCTCCGAGCAGTTTCTTTTCATCCGCAGAAGTTCACCGTAAGGTATGCTTTTCTTCAGTGCTTGGGGATGAAAGCTTAGTCAATGGAGCAGACTATTTGTTGCTGTTTTTTTGCTGTAGACTGTAGTGTGCAATTGGTTGTCCTTGACGTATACCTTCGTGTCTAGGAATTCGATCTCTTTTGGGCTGATGTTGTAAGTGAATTTTAAACCTACATCATTCTCGTTGAGCTCCTCAAAGAAATCTTGAAATTGTTTCTCAGTTCCTCTATATAGTACAAATAAATCTTCTATGAATCGTAACCAAAGGGCTACGTTTGACATGTGATGGTCGTTTTCCTCTCTCCAAGCTATGTTTTTCTCCCACCACCCCATCATGAGATTCGCATAGCTTGGAGAGAAAGAAACTCCCATAGCGGTACCGCAGCATTGGGCATAGATTTTTTTGTTAAATAAAAAGACATTATTGTACAGGCACATGGTGATCATTTCAATCAGCATCTTGGAATGCTCTAATTCGTTCATAGGCCTCTGTTTGAGAAAGTAGTGGATAGCGTTCAGTCCCTTTTGATGATCAATTGAGGTGTAAAGTGACACCACGTCAATGGTTACCAGTAGGTAGGTTGGTTGCCATTCAGTGTTCATAAGTATTCGCAGAAAGTCCCCAGTGTCCTTTATATAGGAACTCAAAGTTGTTACAAGGGGTGCTAGATAAAAGTCTACATACGTTGATATGTTTTCGTACAGGCTTCCACAGGTCGAGATGATTGGACGACCTGGCGGTTTATTGAGTGTTTTGTGCACCTTTGGGAGGAAATAGATGGTTGGCATGATAGGGTATTCAACCATTAGGAATCCTTTTTCATTCTCTGTCAGCAGACCTTTCTCTTGCCACATATTTAATTTTCTTTGTAGGTCTGATATTAGTATATCTGTTGGGTCTTTTGTCAGATTTTTATAGTTTTTAATTACATTTAATTGGCGCATTGCTTCTTCAATGTAGTGCTGTTTGTCAAGCACTACAATGTTTCCGCCCTTGTCGGCCGGTTTGATTTCGATTTCATTGTTGTTCTTTAAAGATTGTATGGCCTCTCGTTCTTTTTTAGTTAGGTTTTCCTGTTTTTTCTTTGAGGTGACATTCCGCATGGTGTCTATTTCTCCTAATACCAGATCGTAAAAGATATCAATTTTGTTCCCTGGATGCAACGCTGGGCAAAACTTGGATTTTTTCTTGAATGTGGTTGGCATGCGTTTGTTTAGTTCTAGCCCCATTTCCCCCAAGATTTGGGTATCCGTTAGTTGAGAAGCATCTGTCTCATTTGCTAATTCGTAAGCTGTTCTCAGGTGTGGTGCATCAGAGATTCTGTAAATCTCTGAGTTTTCAGGATCGAGTGGTCGGGTTTGATCTGAGTTCGCTTTGGGCGAGTGTCTGGCAAAGTATTTTTTTAGTTTCAATTTCCTGACATATTTGTATAGGTCAATTTTGGTTTCCAGGGGGTCCTGATGTTTCTCTGGGCAAAATGATAGTCCTTTGTTGAGAAGGGTTGTTTCAGATTGAGATAAAGTATATCTGGATAGGTTGATGACCAGATTTGGGATTTCATAGTTATTGCACTTTATTTCCTCACCACCGTGCGGTTCCTTAGATTGTATCTTCCGCTTGGGCCGCTTGCTTCTTCTTGTTTTCCTTGGTCTCTTGAGTGAGAGAATCCCCTTCCCCTTGCCCTGGTTCTCCCTGATCCACGTCCTCTTTGTTTGTCTCTGGGCGTCTGTTGCTCTTGATAGAGCAATTTCATCTCCTCTAAAAAAGAAAATTTGCGCAGGCCTGTTTGTCTTTGTTCTCCTTCGCCTGGATCTGATTCAGAGCCGCTTGTTGTGTAGCCTATTGGAGATCGGCCTTTGGTCTCATACAGGAGGGCGCCGAACCTCACGGACCACTTGATCAGAAGCCACTTCGAAAACAAAAAAACGGAAACTTGGCTACAGATGAGATCTAAGGGGTTCACCAAATGCACATCCTGCAAGGCATGCAAAATCGGCAAAAATCTGAAAAACTTGAGTGATCCAACGGGCAAAACCTTTGAAATAAAGGAAACCATCACATGTGAATCTACACATGTAGTATATATTCTCCAATGCTATTGTGGAAAACAATATATAGGGAGCACGATCTGTCCCCTTAAGAAACGGATATTGGAACACATCCGAGCGATACAAAACATGGACAATACATACGCAATCGCGAAACACATGACCATGCACAAGGACAGAACATGGCTAGACATCAAATACTCAGGACTAATAACAGTTCCGACAAATGAACGTGGAGGGAACCGAGTACAAAAACTACGCCGCCTTGAGTCCAGCATGATCATGAGGTTCAGAACAAAACAACCGCTGGGCCTTAATGGGGATGAGGAGATGTATGCTCACCTTTGAGACTGATTGGAAAAGAAGGAGAGACAAGAAACAAAAGCCCAACAGTACTCAGCTTCCTGAAATCAAAGTTGCTCGTTTGATGAACTCTTAATAACATGCTTGCAGTAAAAGTGTATAAAATTGTGTATATACATCCTGACTGTGTTGATAAAATTAACAATACCCACACAGCAGCTGCTTCAACAACATTGATGCTCGCACATTCTCTATCTGACTGGCAATATGAGTAATCGAAAGTAAAGCAAGGGGCACTCAGCCCATCAACCTTTGAACACTTAGTTCGTAAGTTCACCCCATGTGTAACCATATATAATATATTGGACAAGTTACCTATATTGGCACGTCCACTACTATAAGTGGACCGTGCCTATCACAACATGGAGGTCATTCGACAAAAGTGAAAACCAGATCCAAATTACCCTGCTTTCTGGTGCTCTAATTCGCCACTCAGATAAGAGACTCACTAGCGCGATAAACAATAAAGTTTTTGGGTAAAATATATAAAAAATATGTATGTAAAAACTACTCGACCCAGAATTTAAGAGGAAATTGAAAAAGGACTAGAATAACACTCTACCGTGATCAGGAACTACGGTTTGAAACGCGTAGGAGACAGTCACGAACTGAATAAACAACTTTAAAATCATCAAGAGGTGTGCCGTGTACTTTATCTTCGTACGAGACCCTGTCCTGGTCTCGACGCGGGCACCAGCTGGCTAAGGAGCTCCCACTGTCAAATGGACATTTTGCTCAGTGATATATATATATATATATATATATATATATATATATATATATTACTTTTATTTTTTGATTCTACAGCAGGCTACTCACTTGAGAAGAAAGGCGTGCACTACAAGACCCAGGAGGCTGTTGTTTGGGCCACGCCCACTGAGGCGGGGTTGTTGGAACTTATCAAGTGCCGCCAAAAATCAGCTCTGCTGCAGTACTCAAACCCAATGCCCCTGATGAAGTAATAACGAAACGCGTCGGGTTTGGACTTTTTTGTATGTATATATATATATATATATATATATATATATATATATCAAACACAAGTAAATAATAACGCGGCACTCCTCTCGACGATTAGGATGTTATTTTAATCTCAGATAGTAACCCTCCCTACGCGTTTCGAACCGTAGTTCCTGGTCACGGTAGATTGTTACAATGGTCCTTTTTCCATTTCTTAGCTTTATACATTTGCTATTAGGTGCCACTATTATTGCATTATGGGTATTGTAGTTCAAAAAGTGTAAAATGCACGGAATTAACATCATTCCTTTCAAAATAATAGTACTTTTAACAAAAAAGACATTATTGATTAAATACCTGTTGTGAATATATAAAAGCTAAGAAATCCTAATCGTCGAGAGGAGTGCCGCGTTATTATTTACTTGTGTTTGATACCTAACCGAGATCGCTGTCCTGATCCCGATGTGTGCACCAGCTGGCAAGGTGCTCCTTCCGTGCAGGACAATTGTGTATAATATATATATATATATATATATACATACATACATATATCTATAGCAGTGTTATAAATGTGCTGCCCCACTTTTATGTGAAATATACAATGCAAAGGTGGTTGGGCAATTACGATGTCTTTTCATGCCGTAATGTTATCAGTGTTTAAGTGCCTCATTTAAGTTCCTGCCCAACGCGTAGTGTTTCCTTTATGTCGACTGTTCAGTGAAATTTTAAAAGCACCTCCCTACTAAGGTGTAGTCAGATTGAGAAAGGCTACAAGACAGCTGAAACGCATCTCTGATGGTTCTTTTAACTTGCTGGGTCGAGGAAGGCCCACTGCATTAAAGAGTTTGAATACTTTCAGTCTTTGTGTGCGTGCTCTTCTGTTTAACATAGGAGCGGATTTTGGAGATATATATATATATATATATATATATATATATATATATATATATAAAATCCTGACCAACCCAACTCCTCGGCGGCAGCAATCAGGTACGGACCACAGTGTGCAATTCTTTCAAGTGCGTTTATTCAAATTTCTGGCATCAGTAAAATATGATGTGCAAGTGCCCAGCATTAACCGTTTTGACCGCTAACCGCGGACTTCATCACATGACACGCTGGGATCAACTTGGAACTTAAATAGTGATAGGGTGAAGATAATTACAATGCTTGCCCCCACAATAAACATAGAAAACATACTCCGTAGTTGCACAGATACCTATGACAATGAAAAAGTGCAATAGAGCAATTGGTAATGTTAAGATTTTCAACAAATAATTACAATTATTCAATTGTATGGTGATAGAAATGCATAATTCTAAAAACATTATTCTAAGAACATTTGATGGTGCGCCGATAATAAATGTAATTTAAATAAATAAATACACAGTTAAAACCAAGAGGTTGAAGGCGCTACACTAATAACAAATGTTTTTAAAAAGAGTCAAAGAAAAACATTACCAACATCTAAGACATCTTTGCAGTAGTCACAATTCAAATGCCATAAGAAGATATTGAGACAGAGCTGCAAGCATTTGAAGAAAAAAGTGCAAGTGCAAAATAAAATTAAATAGACTTTATCATCTATTAACAACTGTAGAAGGTTTAAAGTGCAAAAAGTGGAGAAAGCCATGGCTAGCCTTGATTCAAACAAGCATCCAGGGCAGGTGCACTGTGGATAATTCTAAATGTGTCATAATGGCAGCAAGCAGGACAGGGTGTACAACAATGGCGGCGGACAAGGAGGTAATCCTAATAATATCATCTGAGACGTTAGATATATATATATATATTTATATGAAGAATTTTTAACAGATAAATGCACACACATATATACACAAATAAACATAAATATATACAACACATAAAAAATAATACTAAATCTGTAAATATAACACTTTCCTCTTTACCCTATTAGTTGTTATGGATGCCAAGCAATTCATGTATCACTAGCATTCCATTTTAAGGAGATAGCCCCGCCAGAACAAAGTATAGATTGAGGGGAAGTCTCTACCATTTTTAGTTTTATGCAGATTTCTTTAGACACAATTTCAAATGATATGGGGCGTCTCGAATTGGTGGAGTCGATACATTTCAGCCCTTATCTCGGGCCTTATCTGCATGGGGCAAAACAGGGAAACTGGTCTTTTGAGGACGCTGAGGGTACTGTACTTTTCGGGGGCGCCAATGCTCAGGTCTGTATCTTTACAATAGGTTCTATTGGCAAAGAAAGCACTAGATGGTTTGTCGCAGTAGCAGAACAACAGGACCCTCTGTATCGACCCCAGTAATTAGGCCTTGTGGCCGTATCACCCAGGTGAACAATACATTCTCATATGGCACTTATATAACGAATTCGATACATTTAGGTGTGGATCCCAAATCAATAAGGGACGGGGCTTCAATCCCAGGATACAGCCGACTCCTCCCTGGAAGTCATCTAACCTGTTCATTAGATAACCGTCTACGCAGCCCCCGCAGCACGCCACCGCAGCACGCCCCCGCAGCACACCACAGTAGCACGCCCCGCAGCACGCCACTGCAGCACACCACGGCAGCATGCCACCGCAGCACGCCCCCGCAGCATGCCCCCGCAGCACACCACGGCAGCACGCCCCCGCAGCACACCACGGCAGCACACCCCCGCAGCACGCCAAGGCAGCACGCCACGGCAGCAAGCCCCCGCAGCATGCCCGCAGCATGCCACGGCACCCCTGAACTTTCCTATTCAGACCAGCTCGGTCACTTGAATCACAACGGACAGATTAGACCGTCGGGCCTGGCCTGACTGCCCTTTAGGCCAGTCTGACCCTGCTAACCCTGTTATTAGGGTGACCAGACGTCCCCGTTTTCCCAGGACGGTCCCCGTTTTTGGGGAAGTGTCCCCGTGTCCCGACACTTTTCTCCAGGTGACTCAAATGTCCCTGTTTTCAAACAGTGTCCCCGTTAAACACAGAAATGTCCCTGTTTTTCATTGTTCCGGTTGAGCATGCGCGCGCATACTCTCTTTGCACTGTTTACAGCATGTGTCATCACTGAGGTGAGCGCTGTAGCGAGAAGGGAAATCCTTTGAAGAGAGACATTTTACACGCAGCGCCACCTACGTCATCGTGCCAGCCAAAGTTTCTACTTTGGATAAAACAATATTTCTTCGTCCTGTAGCTTGCATTCATAGCCATACAAACTTTTCAGTAGCCCTTATGCATACCGTGCAAGGATTAATGCATTGCTCATTGCATGTTTTATTCATAACCAATTGATGCATGCTTTGTGTTCTCCATATCAAAGCTATGACTTGACCTTTTGACTGACCTTTCAGATCACGGCAAACTGTTTAGCTGGAAAGGACTTAAAGGAGCAGGGTTAACGCCTGTGGGAGAGGCAAGCACCGCTGCTCGAGCTTTTTGCTCAGGTCTTCACACTATTGCGCTATGAGATGATACCAATGGCTAGAGTGCACTATACATACCCCAGTAAGGTAACATGACATCCCAGCAGTGACCACGCAAATGTGGGAGGACAGTGTGGTCGGCCAACCTTTGCGACCCTTAAGACCCTAAGGCAGTAACACCTGGAGAGAAGTGTTTTTTTGTACATTGGTCCATGGTGTCGTACTTTAATCTCTGTGACCGCGTAGGGAACAGGGCCCTACCCCTGTCTATCTTGGTATTAGCAAACCGCAAATGGTAAATGCGGCATGTACAAGTGCTTTATATATCGTTCTAGCTATGAATGCACTGTGTACACGTTATTCTGCTTCACTACGCGGGTTCCATTTTGGAAGCAGTGGCCATCTTGTCATTGCCCTCACATAGGCTATGATGGAGTAAATACGGGCCTCACAGTACATGGGCTTTCCCTCTGACTTCTCTGTGACCTGGGCAGCTGGCTCTGCTGCCCCAGGTCAAACCGGTCTCACGAGCTCCCCTTCCTCCGTACACCTGTGATTAGCATCAGGGCTTGACCCATCATAAAACCCTTTCATTCTACACAATCCTCCGGCTAATCTCTTTCACACCTGCTTGTTCCTGCTTTATGACTTGTTTCCCAAAACAGGAGATGCTCATGTTTATTGGGGGGTCTATTGACATCAAATGTGGGATCTGAACCTTACTGTGTAAATCATTGTGGGCTGGCCGAACTGGAATGTGAGATGGTCATCATGACTCTGCTTTTTCGTTTGTAATGTATACTTGTAGTGGCCATATCGTAAACCAAGGAATGTGTGCCTGAAGCATGATATTTTGTATTTAAGGAGAAGCCCGTTCCTATGATTTTCAGCAGTCTCCTGAGAACATACACGCTGTTGTACTTCTAGGATACCTGTAATTGGTCTGCAGCCAATAAATGAATCTTTGACTTCACCCAGAAGACTCTGTGTTTCTGTAGGTCTGGAACAGGGTGAACCCAGAAGTCATAGGGTGTGTGCCCCTGCACCGCTGGGTCTAAAATACCCAGTACTTCAGTTTGGCGCCCAACTCGGGACGATTTCAGCGGTACCAGTCCAAGCCAGAGGTTCGTGAGGAGCTTCGTGTGGAAATTCTGGAGGAAGGCCGCCACTTCATCGACCCCTGCATGTCGACGTGGTCCGAAAGTCTTTTCTGCGAGGTTCTCCGCGTCCCGACGGCTACGAAGGACTGCTGCCCTGATTAATCGACCTGTTTTGGACCCTTGACGAATCTGAGAGAGCGAAACAATCGAGAGAGTCTTCTGGTGACGCCAATATTCAGTTAAGTATAAGTGGAGCGTCTCCCATTTGTTTTGGTATCCTTCGGGATCATTTGAATTGGTACTTTGGAGTTTGCAAACGCCAAAGCCAGAGGACTCGTGTATTCACGAGAATATCGTAATCGATAATCCTTTGACGTTTGGATCTAGACTAGTGAGCAAAGATGCCTGGTTCCGGACTATTTGGTAGATTATTCTGTTTGGGTTGTGGAAAAGATTTCCAGCTGGAGGAATCATGTCCGGTTCCTCCGGTTGGAACTCCAACTTATGAGCTCTATGTGAAACATGGCGTAGGCCCCATTGCATATAACGAAGTATGGATCCACTACACTAGGAAAGACGGTGTTTTAAAATGGCCCCAAAATGGTAGACAATGGATCAATGTTTTTGCACAAAAAGTCAAGGACAGGAATATAGGGCCCCATGGGGGCCCTTTTCAATGTCCATTTTAATTTGCTTGAGTGACTCAGCACACTTAAGCCCGGCTCCATCCACTTTCGCTGAAGCTGCTCCTCTGTGTGCACCTCTTGTCTCACTGCCGTACTCACACCTGTCTGCTCCCCCTCTCACTTTATTTCAGTTGTCTTGCCCCTTTACCTCTCTGCTCCCTTTCCCCTCATCCTAGGTGAGCAGTTTTCATTGTGATGCGTCGTCATTCTATCCTTTGTTTTGCGCCCTGCAGGATATTCTGCTTTTCATTCATACAGGGGCCGGGCGCACTTAATACCCACGGGAACTTAAAGACCTGTCTGATTCCTGTCATCAACATGCAGATGCAGCCATTGGGCCCACAGAGAGGGGCAGCAGGGAGAGTGATTAGAAAAAAGATAAACTCTTAGGGGGCTTCCTGGGCTGTGAAACTCTGGGGTCTTTAGAGGTGAGAGGCCCCATGGCTGCAAGCAGGCACGGGGCCTTGGGCAGCTGCCCACGCTGCCCATACCCAGCGCCGGCCCGGGCTGAGGGTAGAGAGCCCAGACCACTGCACTGCCCCAGGATACAGACCCCAGCATAGCTGAGCATAGAGAGCCCAGACCCCTGCACTGTCCTGGGATATAAAACCAGCATAGCTGAGTGAAGAAAGCCTAGACACCTGCACTGCCCCGGGGTACAGATCCCAACATAGCAGAGGGTAGAGAGCCCAAACCACTGCACTGCCCGGGGTACAGACCCCAACATAGCCAAGGGTAAAGAGCCCTGACCCCTGCACTTATCCGGGATACAGACCTCAGCATAGCAGAGGGTAGAGAGCCCAGACCACTGCACTGCCCCAGGATACAGACCCCAGAATAGCTGAGCATAGAGAACCCAGACCCCTGCACTGCCCTGGGATATAAAATCAGCATAGCCGAGGGTAGAGAGCCCAGACCCCTGCACGGCCCGGGGTACAGACCCCAGCATAGCCGAGGGCTAGAGAGCCCAAACCACTGCACTGCCCGGGGTACAGACCCCAACATAGCCAAGGGTAAAGAGCCCTGACCCCTGCACTTACCCGGGATACAGACCTCAGCATAGTGGAGGGTAGAGAGCCCAGACCACTGCACTGCCCCAGGATACAGACCCCAGAATAGCTGAGCATAGAGAACCCAGACCCCTGCACTGCCCTGGGATATAAAACCAGCATAGCCAAGGGTAGAGAGCCCAGACCCCTGCACTTACCCGGGATACAGACCTCAGCATAGCCGAGGGTAGAGAGCTCAGACCTGTGCACTGCCGGGAGTAGGGCAGAAAGCATGTGGTGCTCTACACCACTGATTTGCTGAGTGAGACGGCAGACGCAGGGGTGTTGAGCAGTGTGCATCCTGAGTCACCTGGTGGCATCTACTGGAGAGCGTATTTGATGGATTTTGAACCAACATGAATTTCTGGAGGGAGTGCGCTCCTCTGGAGGTTCTTCGTCACTGTACGGATACTTGCCAATGCCCCAGGTGTGTTAGACAGATGCCATTGGTCCTGATTAGACTACAATTGAGATTGGGTCAAAACGTCGACACCCCCTTCCCTGGTTACAGAATCACAAGTCCTAGGAGCCTGCCCCACTGCCAGCAGACCTTTTCCCAGGTTCCCTGGTTCCAGGCCCTAGTGCCTGCTGCCAGCAGACCTTCTCCCAGCTTCCAGCCCCCCAAGCACCTCACCGTGCCCTTCTCTTCCCGCCTCCCGGTCTGTCCACTTTTCCCACTTTGCAGCACTCCTGCCTACCTAGCGCCCCTCCCTGAGCCCTATTTAATGCAGGCTGCAGCGCAGCAGTTTGACCGTGCCAAAGGCAAGACTGTCAGTGCCTGTCTGCACCTGCCCTGTGCACAGCGCAAGGACCCCTGGTCCTCACACCATCTGCTGCTACTCCACCAGCAAGCTATTGGACCTCAACACCGGATGCCAAGACTCCTGCTGCTGCATGTCCTCCCAGTGCTCTAGCAAAGGACCCTTCACCTGTCTTTACTGCCACTTTTCATGCCTCACAGGACCCCCTAACCACCCGGGACCCAACACCACTTCCTCCCAGAAGACCACCAATAACCGAGAACCACTACACTGCCTCCTGGTCCACGTCCGCTCCCTTAGCAAACATGACACGGAAATCTGGAACATCATCACCACCCTCACCCCAGACGTCAATCTTCATCACCAAGATATGGCTCAATCCCACTGCTAACCCAGACATCGCTACCGCCACTTCTGAGGGATACAAGACGATACACTGGGACTGCCCCAACAAGCATGGTGGAGGAATCGCCATAATATTCAAGCAATCCATCCAATGCTCCACCACAAACTATGACCCAATGTCTTTCGTGGAGCACTTTAACTTCCTACTACACATCAACGCCAAGACAACCATAAGAGGCACCCTTGCATACAGACCACCAGAACAGTGACCAGCATTCTGTAGAGCCATCACCAACTTCATCGCCTCCCTGGCCATCCACTCCCTCCACTACATTCTGCATCACAAAGGACCCCTTCGACAGAGCTCCACACAAAACAGCACTAAGGGACTACCACTGTCGCATGAAAGAGGCCACAAGAGCAACCATCATGGACCACATTGGTGCCACAGCTAACCACACTAAAGAACTCTTCAAAAAAATCAAGGATTTATTCAACCCAACTACCACAAAAAAACAAGGTACATCCCTCACAACAACTCCGCAACTCTCTATCTGACTATTTCCACAGAAAGATAGCTGACATCTACAACTTCGTTAACCTTTATCCACTTCAGGGCACCCACCGACCCCTGCCCCCACCATCTCTTCATACTCGGATCCAGCATTATCAGTCCTGAACTTGCCAACCTCCTGAACGATTCCATCTCCACAGCATCCTTCCCCGATGGATGGCAACACACAGAAATCAGACCGTTCCTAAAGAGGCCCTCAGCCAACTCCAGTGGCCTCAAAAACTACTCGCCGATCCTCTTGTTCCTATACCCAGCAGAAAGACTTGAGAATGTCATCAACCGTCAACTCACCGACCACCTGAAAAAAAACAGCTAGTTGACTCATCTCAATCTGGCTGCCGGGCCAACAATAGCCCCAAGACTGCACTTATTTCCGCAACAGACATCATCTGATAATTCCTCGATGAAGGAGAATCAGTGGCCTTGATCCTCCTCGACCTGTCTGCAGCATTTGACACCGTCGCCCACCACATAATCGTTGACAGACTCCATAACATCGGCTTTCAACAACAAGCCCTCAAATGGATCATCTCATTCCTCTCAGGACACACACAGATCATTCGTCTACCTCCATTTCACCCCAGCTCCCAAAGACATCATATGTGGTGTGTCCGAAGGATCAGCTGGAGACTGTTCTTCCCCATCCAGATGGCACTGCTAGGAGGCAGGTGGTGAGGTGTTCTGCTGAACTGCTGTGGATCGGTTAGATAAAAGACTAATAGAGTTTGATCGGCATCAATCAATCAATCAATCAATCAGGGATGTATATGGCGCTACTTACCCGTGAGGGTCTCAAGGTGCTGGGGGGGCGGCAGCTTCAGATCAGTTGAACAGCCAGTTCTTCAGGCCCTTCCTGAACGTATGCAGGGTCCGGGATCGTCTGATGTTCACAGGGAGCTCGTTCCAGATCTTGGCTGCGATGTGGGAGAAGGCTCTCCCACCTGTTCTGTTTCTGCGGATGCGGGGGACTTCTGCCAGGGTGAGGTTGGCGGAGCGGAGGTTCCTCTTGGGTGCGTGGAAGGATAATCTTTTTTTGAGGTAATTGGGTCCGATGTTGTTGAGTGATTTGTAGGCGTGGGTGAGGAGTTTAAAGATGATCCTCTTCTCGACCGGGAGCCAGTGGAGGTCTCGCAGGTGTTGGGTCATGTGTTCGTGACGTGGTGTCCCAAGGATGAGTCTGGCTGCGGCGTTCTGGATGGTTTGGAGTTTGTGTAGAAGGGTTCTGTAGTAACCATGCTCACAGTGGTATGTAGTGGAACTAAGCGTATTTATTCACAAGTATATCTACACAGCTTCACAGTAACCTCCAGCGTCTCAAACTGACTCCAGTCTTAGAACTCTCTACGATGTCATCCCATTACATCATTGAGTTCCATAATAGAAGAAAGAAATTTCCACACATCTCCCCCCTCACAAATCTTTCCTTACAATTGATAAAGAGAACATAAATGAATAGTCCAAATAGGAATACAATTAAACAATTACAATTGATACAGAAAAAATGACGAATATTGCAACATAAATATAATGAAAATAGAATCCCTATTCCATAGGATATGGAATATGAACCTTACACAAATTACCCGTACTCCATTCTCTTCCATCATCCAACTTCACTACAGATCCCATCACTTTAACCACTCTCTGAGGCTGAGAATACTTGCTCTCTCCTTTTCGGACAAATCCCATCCTTCTCGCAACAACCCAATCACCACATCTCATCTCAACATCTTTCACACTCTTCCTCCTATCGTAACTCGCTTTGTTGTGCTCATGAGACTCCTTAACTCTTTCGGCAATACACTCACGATCCACCCAAACTTGACTTTTCTTCTGCAACCATAGAGGAGACTCTTTGGTTGCAGGTTCTCTGCCTTTTAGAGCGATGAACGGGGAAACTCCAGTGATGGAATGGGGAGTCACCCTATGGGCCCACATCATCTTGTTCAATTCCTCTCTCCACATCAATCCATTCGTCAGGGATAACTGGACGTTGTCTACAATTATTCTGTTAACTCTTTCAACTAGTCCATTGGCCTGCGGCCTAAACAATGCTACCTTAACATGTTTAATTCCCAAATCATCAAGAAATGTTGACATTACATTAGACACCAATTGCACTCCATTATCAGTGACTAATGTTCTAGGAATACCTTCTTCTAAGAATGCTTCCTTAAGAAATTCAATCACTTTCACAGATGTGATATTCTCAACAGGTTTGACAGTAAGCCATTTGCTATGGTAATCTACCAGAACAATTAAAAATCAGTTCCTAACACCTAGCCTTTCAATTGGACCTAAAAACTCCAAAGCTAATTTCTCCCATGGTCGATCAGGGACCTTTATACACCCCAACGGTGGTTCACGAATAACTTTACACTTATCACTGTTGCTACAAGCATAACAATCTTTAACAATCTCCTCCACTTCCCTATCCATTTCAGGTCACCAGAAACACTGCCTACATCTCCTTTTGCTCATGCTCCTCCCCAAATGTCCTTCATGTACAAGCTTGATCAGTCTTGCTCCCAACAGCTTAGGCGGAACAATCCGATTGCATCTTAAGACTTTAGCAGCTTGAATACTTAACTGATCTTTTACCTTGACATACTGCTTCAATTCCTCACTTAAATCCGAAACATTTTGCCAACCACTACTTATCGCACATTTCAATTCTTTGTACATTTCATCAGTACTCAACGCCTCAGTCCATTCTTCAAGCCTCAATGCTAATTCTCCTTCAACTGGTGTAGACAAAGAGTCCACCTCAACCATAAAGGAAATCCTTTCCTCATCATTAATAGGCATGCGCGACAAGCAGTCAGCTACCACATTTTTCTTTCCTCTGACAAAATCAATCGTAAAATTCATATCCATCACCGATAACAACCATCTAGAATTTCGTAGAGTCGTGCTTCGTTCCTGACCCTTACCTCCTTTAAAAATATGCAATAGAGGCTTGTAATCTGTCCTAAGCATGAAAGGTAGTCCCCAAAGGTAAAACCTAAAATGATTCATTGCCTAACAACAAGCTAGAGCTTCTTTTTCAATAGCAGAATAAGATCTTTCAGCACCTTGTGAACGACGCGATGTATACACAATCACTCTTTCCACCTTATCAACTTTCTGGGTTAATACTTCCCCCAAACCCACATTGCTTACATCCGTTGTGAACATCGTCTTCATGTTGACGTCAAAGTGACCCAAAGTAGGTACACGAACCAACGAGTCCTTAACATTATTAAAAGCCGATTCACACGCCTCACTCCATTCAATCTCTGCTCCCTTCTTTAATAACACTCTCATTGGTTCAAAAACATCAGAGAAATTTGACACAAACTCAGAACAATATTCGGCAAGACCAAGAAATGATCTCAGTAACTCTCTATGATTAGGCCGTGGAGCATCAACAATAGCCTTCACAATGCTTTACTTTGGTTTGATCCCACTGGCAGAAATCGCATGCCCCAAATAATTTACTTGATCCCTTCTTAGTTGACATTTTTCCTTTTTGATGGTTAGCCCATATTCAGCAATCCTCCTCAACACTTCAATCAATAATTCATCATGGTTCTCAAAAGATTCCCCCACCACCAAAATATCGTCTTGAAAACACAAGACCCTTTCCATGCCTTTAAAAATATTGTGCATTATCCTTTGGAACACCTCTGAGGCTGATGCCAGCCCGAATGGCATTTGACAATAGCGAAAAGCTCCCAGCGGTGTAACAATGGAAGTTAAGGCTTGTGACTCCGGATGAAGGTTCACTTGATGATAAGCTGCAGACATATCTAAAACGGTGAAAACTTTCCCACCTCCCATCACGCTTAACATCTCTCCAATATTGGGAAGAGGTTGTCCATATATTTTTATTAGGGTCTCTCAAATCAATACATAGACACATTTTATTTTCTTCCTTGGGAACGACTACAATTGGGGCGAGCCATTCAGAGGCCTCAATGGGTTCAATGATCTTATTCTCCAACAATTTATTAAATTCTTGTTGGAGAGGCTCTCTCATTAGCAATGTAATAGAGCTCACTTTATGTACCACTGGAACTGCATTTTTTTTCAAAATTATATGATGTGTGAAACCTTTCAAAATTCCTAACTTGTCAGTAAATACATGAGGAAACGATAACATTAATTTCTTTCCCCACTCCAAATCAACATCATCCATTGTTTCTACAGCCATTACTGGCTCTTCACTGTTGGGATTAAGAATAATATTTAGATCCTTTTGGTGGTGCCAGCCCAATAGAATTGAACCATCTTCTGATACATACACCCTACCATGTACACCATTATTTAAAAAAACATGTTCTCAATTCCATTGCTATAATATTTATTCTCTTTCCACCATAACCTACCGCTCTTATATCAGACTGCTGCAGTGTGCTCATGTTTCCATTCAAATCTTTCTCAAAAATATATTTAGATATAACGGTAAACAAACTACCAGAATCTACTAACATCTTGACCTGAGCATTCCCCAAAGTAACATGGCAATGAGGTTTTTCAAGTTTTTCAGTGCTTTCTCTTTTTACTATTAGACTTCTATTATTGTGTACACTATCATCTTGGCCAGAAGTTTCATGAGAGGTCTCATATGCATCAATAGTCAACATTATGTGTTCTTGAACCTCTCCAAATTTCTCAACTATTTTCACACTAGACTGTTGTGAAAGGCGTATTTTTGTTCTGCACATCTCGGCTAAATGACCCTTCTTTCCACATAACCTACATATCATGTTTCTTGCCCCACATGCAAAACTTGTGGCAATATGCCCTGGACCACCACACCTATAACATGTAATTTTCATTCTTTCAATTTGTCCATCTACATTAGGTTCTCCAGTTCTAATTGTTTTTTTTCAATTTAACTTCTTGTACATCAAGTGCAACAACTTCTTTCTCTGGAGATTTCATGTTCAATTTTCCTACATCAATATCTTTCATCCAAACAGCAGTATTTTACATGCTCCTGGCTATCTGGATAGCTTCATCCAATGTCGGGTCACAGCATAAGATTCTCTCTTTAACTTGTTTATCTTTTGTGCATCTCCCAAATTGATCACGAATTAGAGATTCCATCAAACCTCAAAATTCACATGTCACAGCCAAACCACGTAGTGTAGCTACATAACTCATAATGTCTTCATTTTGAGTTTGCGATCGACAGAAGAATTTATGTCTTTAAAAAACTACACTCAATTTAGGGGTAAAATGTTTTTCCAACATTTGTAAAGACATATCATATACATTCACAGGTTGGCCATCATCAATTCCTATGGACACTTCAGGAAGGTTGATAGCGTGACCACGGTGGAGGCAACATTGGGGCATCTGGATCCAGCTATCGAGGACATGCATGTTCAGAATCTGGTTGCGCCACTTACGTGACTGTCCGAGGATGTGGAAGGCTGATTCTGACAATCGAATATCTGTGTCGTTGGCCTACCAGAACATGCGGAGGGCCCCAGTGTGGAGCTCTAGATGGAACAATGACTCATACAGCATATTTATAATAGTGAACTAATGGCTTTCTTCACAGTGGAGAGGGCCCATCGAGTTCCAGCTGGACCCCTGTCCATGGGGGACCCAGCCTCGGCTCCTGGTTGTGAGACTCCTAAACAACAGGGATCATATTCTCCAGACCACCCAGGCGTATCATCCATGGACAGTAGGGGGGACACAATGTGAACTTGTTCCCAGACTTTACCATCCTGGTCCTGAAAAAGAGGAACTCCTTACTCGAAGTTACTGTGAAACTCCACAAGTTGGGCCTATGCTACTCACTTCTTTTTCCTGCAAAGCTCTGTGTGGATAAGGAACACACTACTCATTGCTTTGTGACCCCAGAGGAGGTCTGGCAGTGGCGGAAACATGATGGTCTTCCTCATACAGAGCTAGATGGGTGGACGATGGGGGTCCCGGACACCGCAGGAGGTCTACTCACCGGAGGGGAGGAGTGATTGGGAGGCCTATGAAGCAGCAGGCGGAACCCGCAAGGGTGTAGTTAGTCGCAGAGATGGTGACCTACAGAGACTCACAGGGGGGGAGACTCTCAAGACAGCACTGAGCGGGACCAGGATGAACTGGACTCAGTGGATGTGGATGCAGAGCGTCTCCTGAGACAAGTGCCTGCAGTTACACTATTGACTGCAGACATGGTGGGCTAAGGGGGGCCTGCCTATGCATGGTCGCATCTGGCCTGGACGGACCTGGGTCCTGTGTGCATAGCATTGATGCCACACTGCCCTAGGGAGAACAGTACATACCGACAGTTGGGTAGTGGAACCCCCCATATGGGAGCAATATAAGACTTTTTTACTCCTACTCCCAGACTTTCTAGGCCAGGGTAAACAGGCCTACATTTTTAGGAGTTATAGTCTGATTGCTTGTTGCACTGTTTTTTGCTATTTGTTGTTAAGGGGATTGTCAGGGGTGTGTGACAGGCTTTTCCTCTGTGGTGGGGTTGGCATTGTTGCTTTTGTCTAGGAAATGTGGGGAGGAGGGTGGGTTTTCCAGGATGGAGGTGTTGCTTTTTGTGAGTGAGCACATGCATCCTGTGATGGGTGCACAAGGGGGATGGTTGCTGTGGGGCTGGGAATGGCACTGGGGGGATGTTCTGATACACGTTTTCTAAGCCCGGGTGGGTAACTCCGTTCGCCAGCAGAGTTTACAGAATTTTGCTCACTCCGTGCTCTGTTTTGAGCGCGGAGTTTAGTCAAAACTCTGACTTCGTGGCAGAGCAGAGTTAACTGGCCCCTCCACCCTCCCTAATTAATTGTAATTTTTTTTTAAGCACTTACCTGCGGTGGCTGCCTCCTCCTCGCCATGGCTGCTCTCCTTCCTCATCCTCGCCGCCCTTGTCCATTGGAAACCCCTACGTTAAACGTCTTACGCTCTGCCCAGGATTACACGTTTGTAGATCTTGGCTAATTGGGCGGAGCATTGTCTCAAAATCCTTACATTGAATGTGAATGGGTTAAGAGGCAAAACCAAGGGTGGGTGGTGGCGCAGAGCATCACACGTATGGACCATAATATTATTCTCCTGCAGGCGACTTATTTGCTGGGAAAGGAATGTAGGTTTCTTGGGTGGGGTAAGTAAGTCACATAGTCACTCAGGGTTCACCTGAGGGTACTGCAGCGCAGCCCGTTTGGCATGGATGTCACCCCCTTTTAGGGTTACCAGCACATGGGTGGATGGAGCCAGAACTGTCCTTGACATTTGGGATACAGGGTACCAGGGGCATGCTGGGCTACACTCTAATAAATGTTAATGCAACTCCGAGTCTGAAGATGTATTCTGTTGCAAAGTCGTCCTGTGCCCCGGGCACCCCCTAACTTTTTGCTGACTGATGCCGGTGGTAACTGACTCTGACTGACTCTGGGCTCTGCCTAACCAGGCCCAGGGCCAGTGCTAGGCTGATAGAAACACATTAGAATACAGTTAAAACACCTACATAACATACACTAGGGTACACAATGGTATGGTGGGGTACCCCTGTGAATGGCATGACCTACCCTATAAGCCCCTAGTATATAATAGGGCAGGGGGATTGAAACTACCTAGAAGTCCCTAGTACCCTGGGGCATGGCAGTTTAAAGGCCAGCAGCTCTTTTTGCACTTGCATGTGTGCACGGCTGAAGCCTGAGGTCAGTTTAAAAGCAGCACTGGGTGCCAGGACTGCTTTTAAAAAGTAAATTGTGCCCAAACTCGACTTTGGTATTTGGGGCACTTAAAAATGGATTACCTACAATGTTTTGGCATTTTAGGGAGTCCCAGGGTTTCCCCTAGGTATCCCACGGGTGGGGGGTCAGGTACGTCCTTATAAAATGAGTTTTTATATGCCTGGGTAAAGTAAAATTTCACATTTCACTCCCCACATTGTGGTAAAGTGGTCTGCTCTGATTGGTCAGAGTTAAGTGGATTAGCCAGGATGCCTTGTAGAGGTGATAAAGAGCCCCTGGGGTTGACCAGCTCTGCTGGGAGGGCAGGGTGCTGTTTCTTAGGAATGCCAGGCCAGGGGGTGGAGTCATAAACCATGGCCTTCAAAGAGGAGAGCAGAGGCCAGTGTAATTTACAGCTCTGAACTTACCACCTCAGGCAGATGGTAGGATTAAGGAAGGTAAGAGCAGATGCAGGGGGGGAGAGTCTAAGTAAATTAGCCATCCTAGGGGTGTGTTTAGCCAGCTCCTACCTCCTTGCTGTAAAATCAGCCATTATGGATTTGGAAGATTTGATGCACTCTGGGACAAAATAATGCCACACTCTACAGGATGTGGTCATAACTTTGAGGAGTTACCTTGCTCCCATTGGTCAGAAGTGACCTCCTACATGACCCAGAGAACTTGGAATAAGTATCCGAGAGGGGCACAGCCCTCCAGATCTGCTGCTTGAAATTTACTGAAGCAAGACGTGCCCTGCTGAGAAGTTTTGCTGTGCAAATATTTCTAAGGCCTGACCTCTGAAAACTGCACCATCTGAAACTACAGCCTTGTGGATTATTTTGCTGAAAAAGGACTAAAGAGTGGAATCCCTGAAAGCTACAGGTTAAAAGAGCTCAACTGGAACATCACCAACTAAATCTACACCATGGAGAACCATCAGTGGATTGGTAAGGGTTTTGTAACATTGGATTGTGGGAACTGACGTCCTCAACTTTCAAGGACCGTCTTGGAGCTTCCAGAACCTTGGAGTAAGTTTGAGACACTTTGGGACCCCTTGAGGAACTTCAGGAAGAAGTTAAAGAAGTTTGGAGAACTTTGGAGAAACTTTGAAAAAAAGCTCCATAGAGGGACCGACTCAACCTGGTCAGCCTTCAACCGCGAGCCGGCGAAGCCATCCAGGTTCGCCCCGCTAAAAGCTCCATGGGTCCAACTTCCAGAGATTGACCGGGACTAGAGAAAATCTGAAGCTGGCGAACCCTCACCAGATCCGGCTACATGAAGAGCATCGAGAGACCCCGCGAGAAAAAGCTCCAGAAAAGTTTCTAAGTCTGCTCTTAGAAAAGATGACCGAGAGCAACCGCGAGAGCCAAGCCGTCTGCCTTCCATCGCGTGTAGGCCTGGATTCCTGGGTTGTCCCATTGAAGCAATCTTGAAATATTTTCTAAGTCCGCTCCAGGGAAGTTGACCGGGACCTCGTCACAAGTCAAGCCGGTGAACCCTCACCGGATCCAGACTGGCTGGGACCTTTGAGGACCCTCGGGAAGAAAAGCTCCAGAAACGTTTTTACGTGTGAAGGTAGAAACTGAGACCGGGACCTGCCGGGAGCTGTAGCTGCTCAGGGCTCCATCGCGCCCGGCCTGAAACTTTGACTTTGGTCTGGTCTATCGCGAGCAGGTATCACAATATGGTGCTATAATCTTCTAAGTGCTATATTTTATTAAATCTTTGAAAATTCATATCTCCCGGTCCCTTCATTGGATGTTTGTCGTTTTGGTTTCCTATTTTTATAAATTGGTGTTGGATTTTTATTATGTGTTGTGTCGTAATTATTTACTGAAATTGTGTTTTTAAATGCTTTACATACCTGTCTTTGAAGTTAAGCCTGTCTTCTCGCAGCCACGTCACCAAGAGTTGAGCATAGGACTAATTTTCTAAGATCTATGCTGAGTCCTATCATGTGTTAGTGGCCTTATTGCCGGGGCAGACCTGCATTTGCTCCCACCAATAACCCACTTTCCAACAGATACCTTAGACAGAATCATCCCGATTCTCTTGGTGGCGGGTGATACGCTCCCAATACTTCGCAGGAACTTTAATGACACTAAGGTGGTGGGCTTGGACAGGTCTATGGCGACAGTGGACTCAGATCCCTAACATACATTACCATCGCATTTTACCTCGGTGATGAGACTTGTTGATTTGTGAAGACTCTCCCATCCTATGCTGAGGGGGTTCTCCATCTGCTCTGGGGCCAGGGGTACATTTTCTAGGCTCGCCTACATATTCATACCCGTGGGCAACTATCCGGCCATAAGGGGAGCTGAGTATCTCGCATGGGGTACTTTGGACCACCCTCCTCTGATGGTCACTCCAGGTGAAGAGGGTTGGTGTGGGTTAGGGCTCTGGAGTTATAACGCTTGGGAGCTGAGCGAATCGGGGACCCTCAGACAACTCAGACTGGATTCCAAGATTTATTTTGAGGAGAGCAAAGACTCAGTCGATGTGGGAGGTGTATAAAGCCATCCTCCATGACAGCATAGAGACACTGGTTGCCTGCAAGAAGTGAGCGGCGGTGGATGGAATACTCCCCCTCGAGCCAATATTTTGGACCTCGAACATAGGGCCACCACGTTGTCTGACGCGGCTGCCCTCCAGTGATTGAGTGCTGCCACTGAAGAATATCGTAGTGTGGCAGAGTTGGTGGCTCGTCACCACAACCTGGTGACCCAGAGGAGACTTTATGATGTGGGGGATAAGGTAGGCCACCTCCTGGCCTGGCTGAGCCATAGGGAGGAAGAGGTGAGATGGGTGAGGGGAGATGGGATGGATGGTGACCGCTAGTGGAGACATTGCCTGAGAATTTGGCAGACGCGATCAGGCCTTGTGCACTGCACGCACAGGCACCCAATGGGGAGAAAGAGCAATTCTTGGCTTAGCTGCATCTTCTGGCGATGCCACGGGAGGATGTAGAGATGTTGGAGGCCGATTTTGCAACAGAGTAGCCGTCAGGTGCACTCACAGCAATGCAGAGCGGTAAAGTCCCAGGACCCAATGGGCTGCCTGTAGAATTGTTCAAGAGGATGGCATGGCTTGTGGTCCGTCACCTATTGCGGCTGTTTTAGGACCTGCGCGTGCAGGGGAGGCTGCATCCAGACCTCCGGCATGTGATTGTCGCCGTAATTTACAAAGAACGCAAGCCCAGGGCAGAGTGCGGCCGTTTCACCCTAGCTCGGTTCTTAATACAGAGGCCGAGCTGCTGGTGGCGGTGCAGACCCGAAGGCTCTACACTGTCATAGGGCTGCTCGTCCACGCGGATCACAGTGGGTCCATGCGCTGCTGGTGGCGGTGCAGACACGAAGGCTCTACACTGTCATAGGGCTGCTCGTCCACGCGGATCACAGTGGGTCCATGCGCTGCTGGTGGCGGTGCAGACCCGAAGGCTCTACACAGTCACAGCGCTGCTCGTCCACGCGGATCACAGTGGGTCCATGCGCTGCTGGTGCCGGTGCAGACCCGAAGCTCTACAATCTTATAACACTGCTTGTCCACCCGGATCACAGTGGGTCCATGCGCTACTGGTGGCGGTGCAGACACGAAGGCTCCGCACTGTCATAGCGCTGCTCGTCCACGCGGATCACAGTGGGTCCATGCGCTGCTGGTGCCGGTGCAGACACGAAGGCTCCGCACTGTCATAGCGCTGCTCGTCCACGCGGATCACAGTGGGTCCATGCGCTACTGGTGGCGGTGCTGACCCGAAGGCTCTACACTGTCATAGCGCTGCTCGTCCACGCGGATCACAGTGGGTCCATGCGCTGCTGGTGCCGGTGCAGACCCGAAGGCTCTACTCTGTCATAGCGCTGCTCGTCCACGCGGATCACAGTGGGTCCATGCGCTGCTGGTGGCGGTGCAGACCCGAAGGCTCTACACTGTCATAGCGCTGCTCGTCCACGCGGATCACAGTGGGTCCATGCGCTGCTGGTAGCGGTGCTGACCCGAAGGCTCCGCACTGTCATAGCGCTGCTCGTCCACGCGGATCACAGTGGGTCCATGCGCTGCTGGTAGCGGTGCTGACCCGAAGGCTCTACACTGTCATAGCGCTGCTCGTCCACGCGGATCACAGTGGGTCCATGGGCTGCTGGTGGCGGTGCAGACCCGAAGGCTCTACACTGTCACAGCGCTGCTCGTCCACGCGGATCACAGTGGGTCCATGCGCTGCTGGTGCCGGTGCAGACCCGAAGCTCTACAATCTTATAACACTGCTTGTCCACCCGGATCACAGTGGATCCATGCGCTGCTGGTGGCGGTGCTGACCCGAAGGCTCCACAATGTCATAGCGCTGCTCGTCCACGCGGATCACAGTGGGTCCATGCGCTGCTGGTGGCGGTGCTGACCCGAAGGCTCCGCACTGTCATAGCGCTGCTCGTCCACGCGTATCACAGTGGGTCCATGACTCGGAGGCTGGTCCGCCGGCTTGAGGGGGCTACGGCTCCGCTGGTGGTCGTGCACAGGGATGTGAAGAAAGCATTTTATCCCATTCATTGGCCCTATTTACACTGGGTCTTGTGGTGCTTTGAGTTCGGGCCCTGCTTTTGCAGCTGGGTGGCCCTCCTCCATACAGACCCCGCGGCGGTGGTGCCAGTGACAGGGATGATATGTGAGATCTTTCTGTTGGCAAGGGCGCTCCCTGTCCACCCTTCTCTTTGCCCTCCGCATGGAGCCCCTGGTGGTCTGGTTTGGATCTGATCACGCCTGGGAGTGCGGCGTCATCCAGGTGGGGTGGGAGAGAGATATGATGTCCTTGTACGTCGACGAAGTTCTCTTATATGTGTCGGACCCTGTGAGATGTTTGAATCCTCTTCTACAGATCTTTGGAGCATTTGAGGACTGTTCTGATATCAATTCAAATGGCATGAGTGGGTTCTGGACTGCCTGGACGGGTGGGCCCCCGCCCTTCGGTGGAGGCCCTGCATGGACGGCCCGCCCTTTGGTGGAGGCCCTGCCTGGATGGGTGGGCCCCCGCCCCCCCACCCTTTGGTGGAGGCCCTGCCTGGACGGTCCCGACCCTTTGGTGGAGACCCTGCCTGGATGGGTGGGCCCCCGCCTGGACGGGTGGGCCCCCGCCTGGACGGGTGGGCCCCGACCCTTTGGTGGAGACCCTGCCTGGACAGGTGGGGCCCCTGCCCTTCGGTGGAGGTCTCTCTGGAGGACAGGTTTCACTGTGTGGGACAGACATCGCACAGGGTTGGGTGTCGCGTGCTTTGCCAACGAGTGCCCAGTGGAGTGCTGGAACGGATCTCAGTGCGGGGGCAGAGAAGGCTCTTTATGGAGCTTGGGGTTGACCACGAGAATCCGACCAGGTTTGGGGTATGTGGAGGAGTCCGAGTCACCATGGCCTCACGCGCACACCCCTCAGGGGTCCATCCAGGGGACCTCTGCGGTGCAGTCCTAGTCGCCGCTAATGGCTGTCCTCTCCGGGGTCTCCTGGGATGGTGTGTGTGTGTGGGGGGAGAGGGGCTTCTGCTCCTGCGCCCTGGATAGGTGGGCCCCCTTGGAGGGCGTGACCTGGCCCCCTAGGCCCACTGCCCAATGAAAGCTCTTGTTCTGGGTGGGAACTTGCCAGTGCTGTGCGCATTATGTTCCTGATTCACACTGTTTGTTAAATGACTGACAATGTTGTAAAAACAAAAAAGAGAAAAAGATTGTCGAGGCCTGCCAACAGCCAGGTTCGATCCGGCCAAATCCGCACCCTCCACTGAGGCGGGGAGACTCGGCCGGGCGAGCGCTGCTAATGAATCCGCGATGCACAAACACACAGTCTAGTGACAATAAACATTCATATAAATAAAACGAATACACTGCACGTGGAGAAAACGGAGAGCCGAGCACTCACCTTTGTCTCAAGGTGATGAGATTCTAAACATTTTATTTGCAAATGACTTGTATTTTAATTGAAGCTCGAGGAAGGGAAGGGGAGAGAAGAGAAGTAACATATGGTGCGGGTAGGACACAATACTAGAGCATGGCTGGGAAGAGAAGAAAAGTAACATATGGTGCGGGTAGGACACAATACTAGAGTATGGATAGGAAGAGAAGAAAAGTAACAGATGGTGCGGGTAGGACACAATACTAAAGTATGGATGGGAAGAGAAGACAACTAACATATGGTGCGGGTAGGACACAATACTAGAGCAAGGCTGGGAAGAGAAGAAAACTAACATATGCTGCGGGTAGGACACAATACTAAAGTATGAACGGGAAGAGAAGAAAAGTAACATTTGGTGTGGGTAGAACACAATACTAGAGTATAGATAGGAAGAGAAGAAAAGTAACAGATGGTGCGGGTAGGACACAATACTAGAGTATGGATAGGAAGAGAAGACAACTAACATATGCTGCGGGAAGGACACAATACTAAAGTATGGTTGGGAAGAGAAGACAACTAACATATGGTGCGGGTAGGACACAATACTAGAGCATGGCTGGGAAGAGAAGAAAACTAACATATGCTGCGGGTAGGACACAATACTAAAGTATGAATGGGAAGAGAAGAAAAGTAACATTTGGTGTGGGTAGAACACAATACTAGAGTATAGATAGGAAGAGAAGAAAAGTAACAGATGGTGCGGGTAGGACACAATACTAGAGTATGGCTGGGAGGGAGGAAAAGAAAAGTAACATATAGTTCGGGTAGGACATAATACTAGAGCATGGATGGGATGAGAAGAAAAGTAACATATGCTGCGGGGAGGACACAATACTAGAGCATGGCTGGAAAGAGAAGAAAACTAACATATGCTGCCGGTACAACAGAATACTAGAGTATGGCTGGGAGGGAGGAAAAGAAAAGTAAAATATGGTTTGGGTAGGACACAATACTAGAGCATGGCTGGGAAGAGAAGAAAAGTAACATATGGTTTGGGTAGGACACAATACTAGAGCATGGCTGGGAAGAGAAGAAAAGTAACATATGGTGCGGGTAGGACACAATACTAGAGTATGGATAGGAAGAGAAGACAACTAACATATGGTGCGGGTAGGACACAATACTAGAGCAAGGCTGGGAAGAGAAGAAAACTAACATATGCTGCGGGTAGGACACAATACTAAAGTATGAATGGGAACAGAAGAAAAGTAACATTTGGTGTGGGTAGAACACAATACTAGAGTATAGATAGGAAGAGAAGAAAAGTAACAGATGGTGCGGGTAGGACACAATACTAGAGTATGGATAGGAAGAGAAGACAACTAACATATGCTGCGGGTAGGACACAATACTAAAGTATGGATAGGAAGAGAAGACAACTAACATATGGTGCGGGTAGGACACAATACTAGAGCATGGCTGGGAAGAGAAGAAAACTAACATATGCTGCGGGTAGGACACAATACTAAAGTATGAATGGGAAGAGAAGAAAAGTAACATTTGGTGTGGGTAGAACACAATCCTAGAGTATAGATAGGAAGAGAAGAAAAGTAACAGATGGTGCGGGTAGGACACAATACTAGAGTATGGCTGGGAGGGAGGAAAAGAAAAGTAACATATAGTTCGGGTAGGACACAATACTAGAGCATGGATGGGATGAGAAGAAAAGTAACATATGCTGCGGGGAGGACACAATACTAGAGCATGGCTGGAAAGAGAAGAAAACTAACATATGCTGCCGGTACGACAGAATACTAGAGTATGGCTGGGAGGGAGGAAAAGAAAAGTAACATATGGTTTGGGTAGGACACAATACTAGAGCATGGCTGGGAAGAGAAGAAAAGTAACATATGGTGCGGGTAGGACACAATACTAGAGCATGGCTGGGAAGAGAAGAAAAGTAACATATGGTGCGGGTAGGACACAATACTAGAGCATGGCTGGGAAGAGAAGAAAAGTAACATATGGTGTGGGTAGGACACAATACTAGAGTATGGATAGGAAGAGAAGAAAAGTAACATATGGTGCGGGTAGGACTCAATACTAAAGTATGGATGGGAAGAGAAGAAAAGTAACATATGGTGCGGGTAGGACACAATACTAAAGTATGGATGGGAAGAGAAGAAAAGTAACATATGGTGTGGGTACGACACAATACTAGAGTATGGATAGGAAGAGAAGAAAAGTAACAGATGGTGCGGGTAGGACACAATACTAGAGTATGGCTGGGAGGGAGGAAAAGAAAAGTAACATATTTTGTGGGTAGAACACAATGCGAGAGTATGGCTGGGGAGAGAAGAAAAGTAACATATGGTGCGGTAGGACACAGTACTAGAGCATGAATGGGGAGAAAAGAAAAGTAACACATAGTGCGGATACGACACAATACTAGAGCATGGCTGGGAAGAGAAGAAAAGTAACATATGGTTCGGGTAGGACACAATACTAGAGTATGGATAGGAAGAGAAGAAAAGTAACATATGGTGCAGGTAGGACACAATACTAGAGCATGGTTGGGTAGAGAAGAAAGTAGCATATGATTTGGGTAGGACACAATACTAGAGCATGGCTGGGAAGAGAAGAAAAGTAACATATGGTGCCGGTAGGACACAATACTAGAGTATTGATAGGAAGAGAAGAAAAGTAACAGATGGTGCGGGTAGGACACAATACTAAAGTATGGATGGGAAGAGAAGAAAAGTAACATATGGTGCGGGTAGGACTCAATACTAAAGTATGTATGGGAAGAGAAGAAAAGTAACATATGGTGCGGGTAGGACACAATACTAAAGTATGGATGGAAAGAGAAGAAAAGTAACATATGGTGCGGGTAGGACACAATACTAGAGTATGGATAGGAAGAGAAGAAAAGTAACATATGGTGCCGGTAGGACACAATACTAGAGTATTGATAGGAAGAGAAGAAAAGTAACAGATGGTGCGGGTAGGACACAATACTAAAGTATGGATGGGAAGAGAAGAAAAGTAACATTTGGTGTGGGTAGAACACAATACTAGAGTATAGATAGGAAGAGAAGAAAAGTAACAGATGGTGCGGGTAGGACACAATACTAGAGTATGGATAGGAAGAGAAGACAACTAACATATGCTGCGGGTAGGACACAATACTAAAGTATGGATGGGAAGAGAAGACAACTAACATATGGTGCGGGTAGGACACAATACTAGAGCATGGCTGGGAAGAGAAGAAAACTAACATATGCTGCGGGTAGGACACAATACTAAAGTATGAATAGGAAGAGAAGAAAAGTAACATTTGGTGTGGGTAGAACACAATACTAGAGTATAGATAGGAAGAGAAGAAAAGTAACAGATGGTGCGGGTAGGACACAATACTAGAGTATGGCTGGGAGGGAGGAAAAGAAAAGTAACATATAGTTCGGGTAGGACACAATACTAGAGCATGGATGGGATGAGAAGAAAAGTAACATATGCTGCGGGGAGGACACAATACTAGAGCATGGCTGGAAAGAGAAGAAAACTAACATATGCTGCCGGTACGACAGAATACTAGAGTATGGCTGGGAGGGAGGAAAAGAAAAGTAACATATGGTTTGGGTAGGACACAATACTAGAGCATGGCTGGGAAGAGAAGAAAAGTAACATATGGTGCGGGTAGGACACAATACTAGAGCATGGCTGGGAAGAGAAGAAAAGTAACATATGGTGCGGGTAGGACACAATACTAGAGCATGGCTGGGAAGAGAAGAAAAGTAACATATGGTGCGGGTAGGACACAATACTAAAGTATGGATGGGAAGAGAAGAAAAGTAACATATGGTGTGGGTAGGACACAATACTAGAGTGTGGATAGGAAGAGAAGAAAAGTAACATATGGTGCGGGTAGGACTCAATACTAAAGTATGGATGGGAAGAGAAGAAAAGTAACAGATGGTGCGGGTAGGACACAATACTAAAGTATGGATGGGAAGAGAAGAAAAGTAACATATGGTGTGGGTACGACACAATACTAGAGTATGGATAGGAAGAGAAGAAAAGTAACAGATGCTGCGGGTAGGACACAATACTAGAGTATGGCTGGGAGGGAGGAAAAGAAAAGTAACATATTTTGTGGGTAGAACACAATGCGAGAGTATGGCTGGGGAGAGAAGAAAAGTAACATATGGTGCGGTAGGACACAGTACTAGAGCATGAATGGGGAGAAAAGAAAAGTAACACATAGTGCGGATACGACACAATACTAGAGCATGGCTGGGAAGAGAAGAAAAGTAACATATGGTTCGGGTAGGACACAATACTAGAGTATGGATAGGAAGAGAAGAAAAGTAACATATGGTGCAGGTAGGACACAATACTAGAGCATGGTTGGGTAGAGAAGAAAGTAGCATATGATTTGGGTAGGACACAATACTAGAGCATGGCTGGGAAGAGAAGAAAAGTAACATATGGTGCCGGTAGGACACAATACTAGAGTATTGATAGGAAGAGAAGAAAAGTAACAGATGGTGCGGGTAGGACACAATACTAAAGTATGGATGGGAAGAGAAGAAAAGTAACATATGGTGCGGGTAGGACTCAATACTAAAGTATGGATGGGAAGAGAAGAAAAGTAACATATGGTGCGGGTAGGACACAATACTAAAGTATGGATGGAAAGAGAAGAAAAGTAACTTATGGTGCGGGTAGGACACAATACTAGAGTATGGATAGGAAGAGAAGAAAAGTAACAGATGGTGCGGGTAGGACACAATACTAGAGCATGGCTGGGGAGAGAAGAAAAGTAACATATGGTGCGGGTAGGACACAATACTAGAGCATGGCTGGGAAGAGAAGAAAAGTAACATATGGTGCGGGTAGGACACAATACTAGAGTATAGATAGGAAGAGAAGAAAAGTAACATATGGTGCGGGTAGGACACAATACTCGAGTATGGATGGGAAGAGAAGAAAACTAACATATGGCGCGGGTAGGACACAATACTAAAGTATGGATGGGAAGAGAAGAAAAGTAACATATGGTGCTGGTAGGACACAATAATAAAGTATGGATAGGAAGAGAAGAAAAGTAACATATGGTGCGGGTAGGACACAATACTAGAGCATGGCTGGGGAGAGAAGAAAAGTAACATATGGTGCGGGTAGGACACAATACTAGAGCATGGCTGGGAAGAGAAGAAAAGTAACATATGGTGCGGGTAGGACACAATACTAGAGTATAGATAGGAAGAGAAGAAAAGTAACATATGGTGCGGGTAGGACACAATACTCGAGTATGGATGGGAAGAGAAGAAAACTAACATATGGTGCGGGTAGGACACAATACTAAAGTATGGATGGGAAGAGAAGAAAAGTAACATATGGTGCGGGTAGGATACAATAATAAAGTATGGATAGGAAGAGAAGAAAAGTAACATATGGTGCGGGTAGGACACAATATTAGAGCATGGCTGGGGAGAGAAGAAAAGTAACAGATGGTGCGGGTAGGACACAATACTAGAGCATGGCTGGGGAGAGAAGAAAACTAACATATGGTGCGGGTAGGACACAATACTAAAGTATGGATGGGAAGAGAAGAAAAGTAACATATGGTGCGGGTAGGACACAATAATAAAGTATGGATAGGAAGAGAAGAAAAGTAACATATGGTGCGGGTAGGACACAATATTAGAGCATGGCTGGGGAGAGAAGAAAAGTAACAGATGGTGCGGGTAGGACACAATACTAGAGCATGGCTGGGGAGAGAAGAAAAGTAACAGATGGTGCGGGTAGGACACAATACTAGAGCATGGCTGGGGAGAGAAGAAAAGTAACATATGGTGCGGGTAGGACACAATACTAGAGCATGGCTGGGAAGAGAAGAAAAGTAATATATGGTGCGGGTAGGACACAATACTCGAGTATGGATAGGAAGAGAAGAAAAGTAACATATGGTGCGGGTAGAACACAGTACTAGAGCATGGATAGGAAGAGAAGAAAAGTAACATATGGTGCGGGTAGGACACAATACTAAAGTATGGATAGGAAGAGAAGAAAAGTAACATGTGCTGGTAGGACACAACTAGAGTATGGATAGGAAGAGAAGAAAAGTAACATATGGTGCTGGTAGGACACAACTAGAGTATGGATGGAAAGGGAAGAGAAAATTAACATATGGTGCGGGTAGGACACAATACTTAAGTATGGATGGGAAGGGAAGAAAAGTAACATATGGTGCGGGTAGGACACAATACTAGAGTATAGATAGGAAGAGAAGAAAAGTAACATATGGTGCGGGTAGGACACAATACTCGAGTATGGATGGGAAGAGAAGAAAACTAACATATGGCGCGGGTAGGACACACTACTAAAGTATGGATGGGAAGAGAAGAAAAGTAACATATGGTGCGGGTAGGACACAATAATAAAGTATGGATAGGAAGAGAAGAAAAGTAACATATGGTGCGGGTAGGACACAATACTAGAGCATGGCTGGGGAGAGAAGAAAAGTAACATATGGTGCGGGTAGGACACAATACTAGAGCATGGCTGGGAAGAGAAGAAAAGTAACATATGGTGCGGGTAGGACACAATACTAGAGCATGGCTTGGAAGAGAAGAAAAGTAACATATGGTGCGGGTAGGACACAATACTAGAGTATAGATAGGAAGAGAAGAAAAGTAACATATGGTGCGGGTAGGACACAATACTCGAGTATGGATGGGAAGAGAAGAAAACTAACATATGGTGCGGGTAGGACACAATACTAAAGTATGGATGGGAAGAGAAGAAAAGTAACATATGGTGCGGGTAGGATACAATAATAAAGTATGGATAGGAAGAGAAGAAAAGTAACATATGGTGCGGGTAGGACACAATATTAGAGCATGGCTGGGGAGAGAAGAAAAGTAACAGATGGTGCGGGTAGGACACAATACTAGAGCATGGCTGGGGAGAGAAGAAAACTAACATATGGTGCGGGTAGGACACAATACTAAAGTATGGATGGGAAGAGAAGAAAAGTAACATATGGTGCGGGTAGGACACAATAATAAAGTATGGATAGGAAGAGAAGAAAAGTAACATATGGTGCGGGTAGGACACAATATTAGAGCATGGCTGGGGAGAGAAGAAAAGTAACAGATGGTGCGGGTAGGACACAATACTAGAGCATGGCTGGGGAGAGAAGAAAAGTAACAGATGGTGCGGGTAGGACACAATACTAGAGCATGGCTGGGGAGAGAAGAAAAGTAACATATGGTGCGGGTAGGACACAATACTAGAGCATGGCTGGGAAGAGAAGAAAAGTAATATATGGTGCGGGTAGGACACAATACTCGAGTATGGATAGGAAGAGAAGAAAAGTAACATATGGTGCGGGTAGAACACAGTACTAGAGCATGGATAGGAAGAGAAGAAAAGTAACATATGGTGCGGGTAGGACACAATACTAAAGTATGGATAGGAAGAGAAGAAAAGTAACATATGGTGCTGGTAGGACACAACTAGAGTATGGATAGGAAGAGAAGAAAAGTAACATATGGTGCTGGTAGGACACAACTAGAGTATGGATGGAAAGGGAAGAGAAAATTAACATATGGTGCGGGTAGGACACAATACTTAAGTATGGATGGGAAGGGAAGAAAAGTAACATATGGTGCGGGTAGGACACAATACTAGAGTATAGATAGGAAGAGAAGAAAAGTAACATATGGTGCGGGTAGGACACAATACTCGAGTATGGATGGGAAGAGAAGAAAACTAACATATGGCGCGGGTAGGACACACTACTAAAGTATGGATGGGAAGAGAAGAAAAGTAACATATGGTGCGGGTAGGACACAATAATAAAGTATGGATAGGAAGAGAAGAAAAGTAACATATGGTGCGGGTAGGACACAATACTAGAGCATGGCTGGGGAGAGAAGAAAAGTAACATATGGTGCGGGTAGGACACAATACTAGAGCATGGCTGGGAAGAGAAGAAAAGTAACATATGGTGTGGGTAGGACACAATACTAGAGCATGGCTTGGAAGAGAAGAAAAGTAACATATGGTGCGGGTAGGACACAATACTAGAGTATAGATAGGAAGAGAAGAAAAGTAACATATGGTGCGGGTAGGACACAATACTCGAGTATGGATGGGAAGAGAAGAAAACTAACATATGGTGCGGGTAGGACACAATACTAAAGTATGGATGGGAAGAGAAGAAAAGTAACATATGGTGCGGGTAGGATACAATAATAAAGTATGGATAGGAAGAGAAGAAAAGTAACATATGGTGCGGGTAGGACACAATATTAGAGCATGGCTGGGGAGAGAAGAAAAGTAACAGATGGTGCGGGTAGGACACAATACTAGAGCATGGCTGGGGAGAGAAGAAAACTAACATATGGTGCGGGTAGGACACAATACTAAAGTATGGATGGGAAGAGAAGAAAAGTAACATATGGTGCGGGTAGGACACAATAATAAAGTATGGATAGGAAGAGAAGAAAAGTAACATATGGTGCGGGTAGGACACAATATTAGAGCATGGCTGGGGAGAGAAGAAAAGTAACAGATGGTGCGGGTAGGACACAATACTAGAGCATGGCTGGGGAGAGAAGAAAAGTAACAGATGGTGCGGGTAGGACACAATACTAGAGCATGGCTGGGGAGAGAAGAAAAGTAACATATGGTGCGGGTAGGACACAATACTAGAGCATGGCTGGGAAGAGAAGAAAAGTAATATATGGTGCGGGTAGGACACAATACTCGAGTATGGATAGGAAGAGAAGAAAAGTAACATATGGTGCGGGTAGAACACAGTACTAGAGCATGGATAGGAAGAGAAGAAAAGTAACATATGGTGCGGGTAGGACACAATACTAAAGTATGGATAGGAAGAGAAGAAAAGTAACATATGGTGCTGGTAGGACACAACTAGAGTATGGATAGGAAGAGAAGAAAAGTAACATATGGTGCTGGTAGGACACAACTAGAGTATGGATGGAAAGGGAAGAGAAAATTAACATATGGTGCGGGTAGGACACAATACTTAAGTATGGATGGGAAGGGAAGAAAAGTAACATATGGTGCGGGTAGGACACAATACTAGAGTATAGATAGGAAGAGAAGAAAAGTAACATATGGTGCGGGTAGGACACAATACTCGAGTATGGATGGGAAGAGAAGAAAACTAACATATGGCGCGGGTAGGACACACTACTAAAGTATGGATGGGAAGAGAAGAAAAGTAACATATGGTGCGGGTAGGACACAATAATAAAGTATGGATAGGAAGAGAAGAAAAGTAACATATGGTGCGGGTAGGACACAATACTAGAGCATGGCTGGGGAGAGAAGAAAAGTAACATATGGTGCGGGTAGGACACAATACTAGAGCATGGCTGGGAAGAGAAGAAAAGTAACATATGGTGCGGGTAGGACACAATACTAGAGCATGGCTTGGAAGAGAAGAAAAGTAACATATGGTGCGGGTAGGACACAATACTAGAGTATAGATAGGAAGAGAAGAAAAGTAACATATGGTGCGGGTAGGACACAATACTCGAGTATGGATGGGAAGAGAAGAAAACTAACATATGGTGCGGGTAGGACACAATACTAAAGTATGGATGGGAAGAGAAGAGAAGAAAAGTAACATATGGTGCGGGTAGGATACAATAATAAAGTATGGATAGGAAGAGAAGAAAAGTAACATATGGTGCGGGTAGGACACAATATTAGAGCATGGCTGGGGAGAGAAGAAAAGTAACAGATGGTGCGGGTAGGACACAATACTAGAGCATGGCTGGGGAGAGAAGAAAACTAACATATGGTGCGGGTAGGACACAATACTAAAGTATGGATGGGAAGAGAAGAAAAGTAACATATGGTGCGGGTAGGACACAATAATAAAGTATGGATAGGAAGAGAAGAAAAGTAACATATGGTGCGGGTAGGACACAATATTAGAGCATGGCTGGGGAGAGAAGAAAAGTAACAGATGGTGCGGGTAGGACACAATACTAGAGCATGGCTGGGGAGAGAAGAAAACTAACATATGGTGCGGGTAGGACACAATACTAAAGTATGGATGGGAAGAGAAGAAAAGTAACATATGGTGCGGGTAGGACACAATAATAAAGTATGGATAGGAAGAGAAGAAAAGTAACATATGGTGCGGGTAGGACACAATATTAGAGCATGGCTGGGGAGAGAAGAAAAGTAACAGATGGTGCGGGTAGGACATAATACTAGAGCATGGCTGGGGAGAGAAGAAAAGTAACAGATGGTGCGGGTAGGACACAATACTAGAGCATGGCTGGGGAGAGAAGAAAAGTAACATATGGTGCGGGTAGGACACAATACTAGAGCATGGCTGGGAAGAGAAGAAAAGTAATATATGGTGCGGGTAGGACACAATACTCGAGTATGGATAGGAAGAGAAGAAAAGTAACATATGGTGCGGGTAGAACACAGTACTAGAGCATGGATAGGAAGAGAAGAAAAGTAACAGATGGTGCGGGTAGGACACAATACTAGAGCATGGCTGGGGAGAGAAGAAAAGTAACATATGGTGCGGGTAGGACACAATACTAGAGCATGGCTGGGAAGAGAAGAAAAGTAATATATGGTGCGGGTAGGACACAATACTCGAGTATGGATAGGAAGAGAAGAAAAGTAACATATGGTGCGGGTAGAACACAGTACTAGAGCATGGATAGGAAGAGAAGAAAAGTAACATATGGTGCGGGTAGGACACAATACTAAAGTATGGATAGGAAGAGAAGAAAAGTAACATATGGTGCTGGTAGGACACAACTAGAGTATGGATAGGAAGAGAAGAAAAGTAACATATGGTGCTGGTAGGACACAACTAGAGTATGGATGGAAAGGGAAGAGAAAAGTAACATATGGTGCGGGTAGAACACAATACTAAAGTATGGATGGGAAGGGAAGCGAAGTAAGCTATTGTGTGGGAGAACACAATACTAGAGTAACGCTGGGGGGAGAGAAGAAAAGTAGCATATGGTGTGGATAGAGGGACGAGAAGTAAGCTACCTTGTCGGTAGGAAACAGTTCTAGAGTAGGGCTGAGTAGGGACGATAAGTAAGCTATCGTGTGGGGAGAACACAATACTCGAGTAATGCTGGGGGCAGTTGTTGCCGTTAGACTCTCGGGCCAGTGACCCCGTCCTGTACCTCTCCGCCCTGGCTGCGGGCGATCATCCGGCGAGGACCCCTCCCTCATGAAACATTAAGTCACACTAACACCGTGGCCAGCAGCGACAGAAGTCGTGATTTATTGCACAAATAAGCGTCCTTCGCGCCTCGCCAGCTCAGCAAACCTCAAAGTGCTGATAAAGAGGCGTTTATTACACCAGAGAACTGTATTCGGTGCATCGACCTCGGAGGCTCAGCGGGGCCCAGAGGGACTTGAACCCGTGACCCGCACTCATCCCCGCAGCAGACACCTAATCAGCGAGGCCCTGCTGCTAATTGAGGAGGGGACAGGGTCACTGCCCTTCGGAGCCTAGGAGGGGGCGAGGGCTCCAGGCTTGTAATATACAGCCTCGTGCGCACATCACCGTCCATCATGTGGACATCATGGGTCCCCGCGGAGCCCTGAGGACACAGAGCGCGCGGCCAAGCTCTGTGCGGGGCTCCGCAACTGCAGGACATTCACGGCATGCGGTGGATATCTGGTGGGGGCACTCACTCTGTGCATCAGCAATGTCCCAACTCTGTCCATCAGCAGCATTCTCACTCTGTCCATCAGCAGCATTCCCACGCTGTCCATCAGTAGCATTCTCACTCTGTCCACCAGCGGCATTCCCACGCTGTCCATCAGCAGCATTCCCACTCGGTACATCAGCAGCATTCCCACACTGTCCATCAGCAGCATTCTCACACTGTTCATCAGCAGCATTCTCACACTGTCCGTCACCAGCATTCCCACTCGGTACATCAGCAGCATTCTCACACTGTCCGTCAGCAGCATTCTCACTCGGTACATCAGCAGCATTCCCACACTGTCCATCAGCAGCATTCTCACACTGTCCGTCAGCAGCATTCCCACGCTGTCCATCAGCAGCATTCCCACTCGGTACATCAGCAGCATTCCCACACTGTCCATCAGCAGCATTCTCACACTGTCCATCAGCAGCATTCTCACACTGTTCAACAGCAGCATTCCCACTCGGTACATCAGCAGCATTCTCACACTGTCCATCAGCAGCTCTCTGTCCATCAGCAGCATTCTCACACTGTCCATTAGCAGCATTCTCACTCTGTCCACCAGCAGGATTCCCACTCTGTCCATCAGCAGCATTCCCACATTGTCCATCAGCAGCATTCTCACACGGTTCATCAGCAGCATTCTCACTCTGTCCATGAGCGGTATCTCACTCTGTACATCAGAATCTGTCTACCAGCAGCATTCTCACACTGTCCTCACTCTGTCTGTCAGCAGCATTCTTACTCTCTATGTCAGAGGCATTCTGACTCTATCCATCGACAGCACTCTCACAATGTCCATCAGCCGCATCCTCAATCCGTCCATCAGCATCTGTCCATAAGCAGCATTCTCGCTATGTCTGTCAGCAGCATTCCCACTCTGTCCATCAGCAGAATTTCAACTTTGTCCATCAGCAGCATTCTCACACTGTCCTCCAGCAGCATTCCCACTCGGTCCATCAGCAGCATTCTCACTCTGTCCATCAGCAGCATTCCCACTCGGTCCATCAGCAGCATTCCCACTCGGTCCATCAGCAGCATTCTCACTCTGTCCACCAGCAGCGTTCCCATTCTGTCCACCAGCAGCATTCCCACTCGGTCCATCAGCAGCATTCTCACTCTGTCCACCAGCAGCATTCCCACACTGTCCATCAGCAGCATTCTCACACTGTCTTCCAGCAGCATTCCCACTCGGTCCATCAGCAGCATTCTCACTCTGTCCACCAGCAGCATTCCCACTCGGTCCATCAGCAGCATTCTCACACTGTCCTCCAGCAGCATTCCCACTCGGTCCATCAGCAGCATTCCCACTCTGTCCACCAGCAGCATTCCCACACTGTCCATCAGCAGCATTCTCACACTGTCTTCCAGCAGCATTCCCACTCGGTCCATCAGCAGCATTCTCACACTGTCCAGCAGCAGCATTCTCCTTTGGAGCCTGAGTAACCATCTTGGAATTAGGAGTAGCCTGCAGTGTTTGAAAGGGGCCTTCTTTGAGAAGTGCAGATGTCTTTAACTTAATATATGAATATTACAAGTCAAGGAAGGATAACACTGCAGGAGTACACAAGAGTCAGACGCAGAGTCACAAGAGACAAACCTTGAAGGGACCGGATGGAACCTAACTTAACTAAAGCTAACCACAGCTAACCTAACCTAACCATTCACCCAACGTAACCACTCACTCACTCACATAAGCTGATCTCACATACCTAATCTAACCTTAACCTAATCTAATAACTCACCCTACATAACCTGATCTCACATAAATAACCTAACCTAACCTAACCTAACCATTACCTTAACGTAACACTCACCCAATATACCCTGATCTTGCAAAAATAACCTAACCTAAACATTGTATTGTATTGTACTGTAATTGCATTTGTATAGCGCTTACTACCCCTGACGAGGCGCCGAAGCTCTGTTTTCAGTGAGTAGCACGCTACTCCGGGACCCATAGAGGATTAGTGTTGAATTAGTAGAGTGAAACATGCATGTACATTTTAAGTGGTGCATATGTTAGTCAGTTATTTGGATTCAGAAGGATAGAAGAGGGAACAAAAAGGTTTGTATTGATATAGCGCTTGTTACCCCTGATGGGGTGTTGAAGCACGCTACTCCGGAAACCCATAAAGGATTAGTGGTGAATTAGTATGGTGACATATGAAAGTAATTTGAGTGGTGGATATTAGTCAGTTATTTGGAGTGAGAAGGATACCGGAGGGATAGAAGGGGAAGAAAGGTTTGCATTCATATAGCACCTTTTACCCCTGATGGGTGTTGAAGCGCTTTTCTGTCGAGTAGCACGCTACTTCGGAACCCATATAGGATTAGTGTTGAAAATTAGTATAGTGAAATATGAAGTAATTTGAGTGGTGGATATGTTATTCAGGTATTTGGATAGAGAAGGGTAGGTGGCGGGATAGAGGAGGGAAAGAGGTTTGTATTTATATATCGCTTGTTACCCCTGATGGGGTTTTGAAGTGCTTTTCTGGCGAGTAGCACGCTACTCCGGAACCCATAAGGATTAGTGTTGAATTAGTATGGTGAAACATTAAATTAATTTGAGTGGTGGGTATGTTAGTCAGTTATTTGGATTGAGAAGGGTTGTGGAGGGGTATAAAAGGGAAAAAAGGTTTGCATTTATATAGCGCTTGTAACCCTGATGGGGTGTTGAAACGCTTTATTGGTGATTAGCACGCTACTCTGGAACCCATAAAGGATTAGTGGTGAGTTAGTATAGTGGAATATGGAATTTGAGAAGTGAACATGCTAGTCTGTTTTTCACCTAACATAACAATCACCTATTATAAAACCTGATCTCACAAAAAATAATCCAACCTAACCATTCACGTAACATAACTACCCACCCAATATAACCAGATCTCACATAAATCACCTACCCTAACCATTCACCTAACATAACACTCACCCAATATAACCTGATCTCACGAAAAATAATCTAACCTAACCATTCACGTAGCCTAACCCCTAACCCAATATAACCAGATCTCACATAAATAACCCAACCTAAGCATTGATCTAATGTAACACTCACCGGATATAACCTGATCTTGCATAAATAACCTACTCTAACCATTTACCTAACATAACACCTTACCCAATATAACCTGATCTCACAAAAAATAATCTAACCTAGCCATTCACCTAACATAACCACTCACCCAGTATAACCTGATCTCACATAAATACCCTAACCTAACCGTACCTAACCATTCACCTAACATAACCACTCACCCAGTATAACCTGATCTCACATAAATACCCTAACCTAACCGTACCTAACCATTTACCTAACATAACACCTTACCCAATATAACCTGATCTCACAAAAAATAATCTAACCTAGCCATTCACCTAACATAACCACTCACCCAGTATAACCTGATCTCACTTAAATACCCTAACCTAACCGTACCTAACCATTCACCTAACATAACCACTCACCCAGTATAACATGATCTCACATAAATACCCTAACCTAACTGTACCTAACCATTCACCTAACATAACCACTCACCCAGTATAACCTGATCTCACATTAATACCCTAACCTAACCGTACCTAACCATTCACCTAACATAACCACTCACCCACTAAACCCTGATATTCAATAAATATCCGCGCCTGACCTAACCTATCATTGAAGGACTCTGCATTCCACGTCTCTGCCGGTCACAATGATGCCTATTGATCTAAGACGCCTTGCATCAGTCTTGCATTTGAAACTTTAGAGCACAGGGACCTTTTCCCCTATGTTTTTAGTTTGCCAGATCTAGGTCTAGGTGTGAAACTCCGTTCCGCTCATGGAGCGTTCATAGTATTTCCCCCTCCGTGCTCCGCATAGCACATGGATTTCCAACAAAATTTGCTCTGCGGTGCCGGGTTTCTCCCTTGCTTGCACTCGCCAATGTTAAGTTTGCACGCAAGGACAATCTCACACCATATGTCACCTCTCGGCGACATTTCTCAATGCGGGCGGTCGCAGATGGCCGTTCACGTTGAGAAACGTTCCGTTCGCATTGAGGAAGCTGCCGCTCGAGTAGAACTTCTACTCGAGCAGCAGAAAGAAGCAGCGCCCTCTAGGGCTGCCCATGGTGCCGCTCGCGCTGATTTTCCAGTGAGGGAAAAACGCCCAGTGTTGAAAATCAACGCGAACGGTGAGATCTAACGCACTGCACTGCTTGTGAAGCTCCGCGTAGTGTGGCAGAGTTTTTTAGTCAGTCTGCGGAGTTCCGCATATCGGAACTCCGCCCAGGTCTAGCCAGATCACAATTATAGTGCAAAATCATTTAAAGTCCAGCTTGGCTGCAATCCAATATTATTTCATCAAGAATGGTGCAAAATCTGGCTAGCACACAATGGGGTGTGCCCCTGCCCCCAGAGGACAAAGGGGTCTATAAGCCATATTGTGATAGACTGTTTGCATTTTAACTCTGCTCGTATTAAGTTTTTGAAACCCTTATTTATTACATAGAAGACCTGGCATTGACCTACTGACAAATATAAACGTCTTTGATGTACACGTTGGTCTCAAACGCTTTTTACTCTGTATTATGAATGATAGGTACGGAACGCAGATTTAATTTGTCGTATTTTAAGAAGATTTGTGTTGATTTTACGGAGCTGTGGTTTTATGTTTCTTATTCTGTTGTATTTGTCTGATCATATTTTATGGACGTTTGTCCCAATAAACATTATCCCTCTCTCTGTCTCTCTAACTTAAACTAACATAGCATAAGCTAAACTAAGCTAAGCTAACCTAATTACCTAACCTAATCTAACCTAGCCTAACCTTAACCAAACCTAACCTATCACATATTAGCCACTATCTAACATAACCTAGTCTATCACCCATAACCTAAACTAACCTAACCCATCTCCTATTACCCAACCTAACCTATTCTATCACACCTAACCTAAACTAATCCACCCCATCACCTAACATCACCTATCACCTATTACATAACTAACCTAACCTATAATATATTGCCTATTTCTTAACCTATGCTAGTCCATCACACCTAAAGTAAGCCTACCTAGCCCATCACCCATAACCTAAACTAACCTAACGCATCACCTATTACTTAATCTAACCTAACCTATTCCATCACCCCATACCGAACCTAAGTCAGTCCACCATCCATTTCCTGACCTATCACCTTTTTCATAACTGACCTAACCTGGTCCACCACCCCTAATCTAACTTAGTCCATCACCCCTAATCTAACTTAGTCCATCACCCCTAACCTATTTTAACCTAGTCCACCACCCCTAATCTAACTTAGTCCATCACTCCAAACCTAATGTAACCTAGTCCATCACCCATAGCCCAACCTATCCTAACCTAAACTAGTTCATTGCCCATAGCCTAACCCAGAGGTCTTCAATCTGTGGGGTGCGACCCCATGGGGGGGGGTGGAGACCTGGGAGGGGGGCAGCACATTCCTCAGCTCCACTTGTGTCTGCAATCCAAAAGAAATGTTTTCCTTTGGAAAAAGCCATCCTGGGAGGGATACTTTAGATCCTTATCACTGAAGTTTCATCAGTTGAGTGTCTTGTGCTGTGAAAGCTTCAGTGCCAGGGGGCCTGCTTGCCTGAGTGAAGTGCAAATGTGCCTATCAGTTTTTCTGCAAGTGTAAAGGGTGCTCGGGAGCCGGTTCTGGCTGTCATTGATTAAATCACTCCAAGCTTTGTGATGACAAAGATTTGTTTTTTTGAGTGGTAGTTCAAAGGATTAACAACTGGGCTTTGAAATGCTTACTTTTAATTGTAACTGCATTTACACAGCCCTTAGTACCCCTAAAGAGGCGTTGAAGGGACAGTTATGTAAAAACAAATTGCATTACATATGCTCTGGTATTACTAAAATCTTCATTATTGTGAAACTATTTGCACGTTTTGCAGCACTCTATCTTACCCTGTGTGTAATGCAAGTATAAAATAATGACTTACATATTCACAGTGCTTTCTGTCACAGGCTGTGACCTCGGAGCACTAAAAATACACGTCACTGTTCTCCACTGCACCAATCAAGGTTTAATTCTGTGGCTCTCTGGTTACACGCAGGCCTCTGCAGTGCATTAACTAATAGAGGTTTCGTAATGTACTGCAGAGCATTTCACACAACTTTTAAAATTCATTTTTCATTACGCTGCCCATTATTTTATATGTAGACACCTGATGGTGAATATTTTGGGGCTTCATTATGAGAGGCTTGCGTCACCGGAGCATCACTGTTTTTGATGCCCCGACGGCGCAAGCGTCTCAACCATACCTCTGAGGCGGCGCAGCCCCCCTGCGTGGCTTTGCGTGGCCTCAGAGACATGGAGTAAGACAAAGCAGCGAAGCCACTGCGTTCTCTTACTCTGCGTCAAGGAGGGGTTCCATGAGCTTTGCGAGGGGTTCCATGAGCTTTGCGTGGGGTTCCATGAGCTTCGCGTGGGGTCCCATGAGTTTTGCGTGGGGTTCCATGAGCTTTGCGTGGGGTCCCATGAGTTTTGCGTGGGGTCCCATGAGCTTTGCGTGGGGTTCCATGAGCTTTGCGTGGGGTTCCATGAGCTTTGCGTGGGGTTCCATGAGTTTTGCGAGGGGTTCCATGAGCTTTGCGTGGGGTTCCATGAGCTGCGCGTGGTGTTCCATGAGCTTTGCGTGGGGTTCCATGAGTTTTGCGAGGGGTTCCCCTGCAACACACATGGATTTTAATGCTGCTACATATTTACAAAATCAACTAAACCTCTGGCAGGTCCAAAAACAGACGCCTCCCAGCGGAGGTGTAACGAGGAGAAATGTTTTAATTTATCCTCGTTCTTTCCTTTTTCCATGTGTGCGGCATTCTGCAGCTCACATAGAAAGAGAAAAACATCGCACTGGATTGTTTTAGTGAAAGAAAGTGCCCCTTCCTGTGCAAAAAAAATTCTGCCTATTTTGGTGCTAGGCAGCAATTTGTGCTCCAATGCGAGGGGAAAGCACAGGAATGCACCGTATTTCATAAATACAGTGCATGCCGGCCCTTTCACATTGGCATTGAGGCAGCAAGAAGACTTGCGGCGCTGCCCTACGCCTATTCGTCATAAAGAAGACCCTTTGGGGCAGATTTACAAGCCCCTTGCGCCACTTTTGCATCACTTTTAACATGGGAAAAGTGACGCAAAAGTGGCGCAAGGGGCCTGTAAATCTGCCCCTTTGTTAGGTCTCGCCTGACCCAGCGCATGCGCTGGTCTGGCGAGACATTTTGTGAGGGCTCCAAAAAGTGCTATCAGGCCAGCCGAGAGCTACAGTGCATGTGTGCGGGCGTGGGGCGTCGTGCTTTACCGCAATTACTTCCACTTTCGAGGCCGCGTGGCCGCTTTGATGTTCTCCGTGAGGCTTAAATAGATTGCAGCAGTTAAAACAAGCATTGGCATAGCCAATAGGTCTCGCTTTTGGGACCTTATAAGTGTTTAGTTATGCAACTGTTGCATGGCTAAACACTTATAAGGTCCCGAAGGCGAGACCTATTGGCTATGCCAATGCTTGTTTTTATCTACACCTTTGACTACACACCCGCGCTCACTGACCTTTGGTTTGCTAAACACTGTTTAATATTATTTCCCCACCGTAAAAATGATTTGCTCTGGGAATATGGGGTGTTTATGTTTGTGGATAGTTGTCGATGATGAGGAGTACCAGATTCTAGAGATTTTTGTCAGAAGGGGGTCCTTACGCCTAAAAGAGTTTGACAAGGGGGTCTCGGCATCAAAAAGTTTGCAGACCTCTGGCCTAAACTAACTTGGCCCATCACCCCTAACCTAACCTGACCTCGTCCGTCGCCCATAGCCTAAGCTATCCTTACCTAACCACGTCAGTCGGAAGGCGACGATGAAGTGCTCTGGTGTGTTACCTGTATCAGCCGCCCCTGCTCACTCTGCAGGGTGCCCAGCTCCTGTGCCAGGGCGCTGTGCCCTCGTCGCAGCACCTCTCCGTCGGCCTTCAGCTGGGCAGCTAGTCCAAGCACCTTGCCCACATCAGATCCAAGAGCCAGCAGTTGTGCCCCTGCCTGCCCACGGGCTGCCCGCAGCTCGGACTCCTGGTCTGCCAGTGCCCGCAGAGCTGAGGACAGCAGGCCTTCAAGGCGTGCAAAGCCGTTGGATTGCTCAGGACAGTTAGGGTCGATATAGATCCGTATGTGTGAGTTGTCGCCCTTGTCGATGGTCACCAGGGCTGCGGGGTCGTCGGGGTTTGTGCTGATGACTGGTGGAGAGTCCGTTACCGGCGCGTGGTAGTGGTTCATGAAGAGGATGGCACCAGTAACGGCGATGGCGAGCAGGATGGCAACGGACAGGAGGACAGTGCAAAGGATGTACCCGCAGTTCATTCTCTGGGGAGAGAAAGAGGTGTGGGTCAGAAACTAGGAGTGCTCTCTTTTACTGCCCATGCAACATGGGTCATCTGTGAGCATTTATATGTTTTATTCATAAACATTCAATTTTTGTTAAACACATTTATTTTTATTCACACACATTTTACATAATATTGCATATATATTTGTAATCATGTGTTTATTTTTATTCATGAAACACACAAGAGGTGACAAGAGGCTGCGTGCAATAAGTCTGACCACTGGCAATAGCTCCAGGTAGCATTCCAAACCATCCTTCTTTTGCCCACCAGGCCACCCCAGCTTGGACCCAGCCACATGCAAATCAGTCTTCACCCTGCCCCTCATGGGAACCGTCCAGCCCGAACTGCCATGTCAGGTCCTCCCAGAACCAGAACGCTTGGTTCTAGTGACACAGTGAGCACGGGGCCACTTGAGGGCATACCCATGCCACTTAGGGCAGTACATGGTTTGGGATGGTATGCCACCCCGAGTGATTGCCAGTGGTTAGACAAATTGCAAGCATTCCTCCCATCACCTTTTGTGGGTTTCCTGTACCACCCTAAGTGGCATAGGTATGCCCGTTGGTGGGTTCTGTGCCCCCTGTGTCACTGGAACCAAGTTGCACCCAGTTGATGAGATCTTATCAGGGCAAAACCGGTCCTATGTTGCTTGTGTTCCAGTTAGGTGAGGACCTGGCTTGGCAATTCGGACTGGTCTGTTCCTATTGGAGCAGGGTCACCGCTGATTTGCATATACCTGGGTCCAAACAAGGTGGCATGGTGGGTAAACGAACCATGGGATGCTACCCCAAGTGATTGCCAGTGGTCAGACACGTTGCGAGCATTCCTCCCATCAACGTTTGTGTGTTTCATTTATTTACACACATTTCTTTTTTATTCAAACACATTTATTGCATTCATGCACATTCCATATGCTTTTATGTATTTATGTATTTCTAAGAATAAACATTTTCATATACACCTATTTCATATGATTTTGCATTTTTATTCATGCTTTTATTTTTATTCACGCTCAATCATTTTTATTCAAACATGTTTTCATACACATTCCATATGCGCTTATATGTTTATGTGTTTTTAATCATAAGTATTTATTTTTACTCAGACACGTTTCTTTACATGTATAAGTGCTTGTTGTCTGCATGTATGCTGGGCCCCTGATGACACGAGTTCTCGCCCTTTTACTCCGTAAAATCAGGCTGTTTATACCGCCGAAATGTGGGGGCGCTGACAAGACTGTAGGACTGCCTGAGCGCACACTCGCACCGCGCCTCTCATCTGAACTATTTTTGGCATCAGAAGAGATGGTTTGACCAGGGAGGGGTGGGTGCGGGGAGGGGGGGGGGGTTGAGGGGTGCTGCAGCTAAGGTAAGAGGCAGACCCTTCCTCGCTTGAGCCACAGAGGAGGGGCAGTGGAAGCCCAGAAGGCTCTCAGGGGAGCCTCGAGGGCTGGCCACGCAAAGCACTCGATTTGCTGCCAAAGGGGTGCGTGCCTCGCACTTGCCCAGCATTCCCCCATCTGCCACACTATTTCAACAAAAGATATTTCTAGCTCAAATAGAACAAATAAATAAAAACATTGCACAGGGAGTTCGGTGCCATCCTGTACTCTTCGCAAGTTTAACTGGTAACTCCAGGGGCGCGCGAAATTCACGTCACTTTCACATGTGTAATTACAGAAAATATTGGAAAAATTGCACAACATACGCAAAATGTAAATATGGTGTTTTGCCCTCTCTTTTATTGTGAAGTGCATTTTTTAGAGACGAGGACTCACTTCACCCACAACCCCCCTCCTACCCTCCCAAACAAACAGCACAGCATCGCCCCACTTGTCAATCACAGAGAAATAAATTATAATAAAACATTATTTTATTTTTCTCTGACCGCCTTACACATGTGTGTAGTGCGGGGCAGAGCCGTGAGGAGTGGTGGGCACTTAGAAGTGCGCATGTAAGTTTGGCGGGCCGTCCTAGGCTGGCCAAACAGACATGCGCCTTTCTATTTCTCCAGCCCAGCTGTGTTCGAAGACAGGTTGCAGAAAAGCCACCGGCTCTCTGGGATGGTATGAGCGGTAGAGCAGGCCGCTCAGACCAATCGTGGCGCTCCTCTCATAGCATGAGAGCAGCGTCTGGATTGGGTAGGGAGCCTGATTTCCCAGAGATAGCCGGGAGAGCACAGAGGCGGGCGTCGGAGGCCGCAGCAGGGGTAGCGAATGGAAAGGTATGTTTAAAAAAAAAGAAATTATTCCCCCCCTGTCTGTCCATCCCCTGCCCCCACCCCACTTTCGTTTAATGGCCACCTCTACAGGCAATAACACAAGTGCTCGAAAAAGAGGCGCTTGCATTCTGCCTGTCTGCGTTATTCGGGTTCTCCTGCTCTATTATGGGAATCACGCAGGTGTACTATAAGTTTTGCTTTGGTGTAATTCACTGGCAGCAGTTCACACCAATATTCAAGCTTAAAAAAGGTGATAGTTTTGCTCAGATGGTGAAACATCATCAAGTGGTTCGTAACTCATTATTATTTTCCATACACATGTATACCCTTTCTATTCAGTTATGTATCTATCTATGCCAGTAACTTGCGAATACCTTTGTCTCAATATCTCTAGTAACACTCTTCCAGTTTGCAAACTACACACATTCTATCACCCCCCAGGCGACAATCTCCCTTCACTGAACGATTCATGGAAATCATCTCTGGCGATGTGGATTCAGTCCAGTCCCACATCTACCGTGGGGACTTTCACCTTCACTGGTCGAACCCTAATGACCAAGCAGTCTCATGCCTCAATTCCTTCTGGCATGACCCCGAATTGATTCAACATTGTGGCCAGCCTACTCACATTAAAGGGGAAACTTTAGACTGCATCATCTCCAAAGTTCATACCATCTCATTGGATTCCATCACACCATGTGATTGGTCGGACCATCACATCATTTCCTTCCATATCAACTCTGAGGTTCATCAGAGTAAGGCACAAAAAACCAAACCAAAGATTTGGAAAAGGGTCCTCGGAGATATCAATACAGCTGACCTAGCATCCCACTGTAATCGGGCCCTCTCTCCCCAACTGGACACACTTGAAGTTCGTGCTCTCACAGACTTCTATAACTCCTCTATTTCCAACATCATGGATTCTTTGGCCCCACTACAACAAACAACTGCGTCTGCAAAAATTTCTAAACCTTGGTTCAATGGCAACCTAAACTCGGAACGTCGCAATCTAAGGGCCATAGAACGTTCCTGGAGAAGCACTCCATCTGCGGACCATCTAAAAAACCTTAGAGCATCAAGAAGTTTGTATAACAAACAAATCAAGACAGCTAAGGCGGAGCATTTCAGATCCCAACTTAACCAAGCGGCGAATCTGGAAGCAAAAAGATTCCTCATGGACAAGCTCTTACCTTAACATAAGGGGCAATTTTTAGCTCTAAGCACATCGGACATTCTATAGTATCGGTTATTATTCTTGTATATGATCATTATTTTTGTTTTGGTTATTATTGCTGTACATGACTATTGTATTTACTCCTCTTAAGTCATTCTGCTCCATCGTCTAGCCCATTCTTCGTTCGCCCAGGTGTATAAATGATCTGGTAGGTGTTCACCATCTGATTCAATGCCTATTAGACTCCCCATTTGACTCATTTTTAGGACTCGCCTGCGAACGCAGCGCAAAGCGCTGCTGTCCGCAGCGAGATCTATTGTAGCTGACTTGCCTAGGAAGTGGGACAGGAGATGGGCACGCGCAAGGCTTTTGGCGGATTTGAGCCGGTGTACGTGCACGTGAACACGCACGTGCGCACACGCGATGTGCACATCTCCTGTCCCACTTCCGATAACATGCCAGCCCCGTTGGAGGCTCCGAGTGGGCTATTGTTGGCGCAAAGTGTACTTTTGCAATTCTGAGCAACAATAGCCCACACGGAACCCCCCCAGCCCTTCTTTACTCACCGGGCTGCTCTTCTGTGGGGGGGCTCCATCTCGCGGCTGCAGCACTTCTGTTGCGGGGCTTCCCTGCACTCCTGGGAGCCTTGTGCTGCTGTGGTCATCCTCGGCCGCCGCATTCTTCACCCGGGCCCCCTCCTGGGACCCGGGGCTTCTCTTCACTCCGGCCACCACCGCGGGGCTCTCCCTTCAACATGGGAGCCCCGCGTTAGCACGGCACGCCGGTTTCTGTTTTTGCCGGAGCAGGCCCCACCCACGTCCCGGGCAAGGGCGCCTGACTTCTGGCTTGAAGACTAGTAAGGGAGCTCTGAAAAATGAAGCAAACAACTGGCATGTATATGGAGAAAACTGGCGGTAGCACAGGTTAGGTCTACCGAAAGCAGCAAATTGTTATCTATCTACTTCATTTAAGGGTACTTAAATGTCCGGTTTGTCTGTCTGATGGAAGAATTTAATCTCAATTGTAATCCCTCTGCATATGGGACCTTTACTTTTAAGCAGGGCTGAGTTCTGTTTGGCGCCTTTCACGCTCTGCATAATAGCTAGAATATTATTTGGGAGAGCTTTCTTTGTGATTAGTTTTCTTTTTTTTTTTATTGCTGTTGTTTTCTTATATCCGTACGCACACGTAATAAAACTCGCTGTTGACAATATTTTTAATCAAGTACTGATGTCAGGCTGCACTCTTTTTTCATGGCGGCTCTGAATAGGCTGCCGACTGCCATTAGAATCTCCGGAATTCGTCGAGCACGCGGCCACTGGAGCTGTCGATGTGCACCGCTTTAGTAAACTCTCCTGGTCGTCTCCCTCCCTGTACATCGTGATTCGTGAACGGCGCCTCCGCCCCGGGCTTCTTTAACCCTCACAAATTCCATCAGGGGTATAGCTTAGTCAGTGATAGGGGGTTGGGGGGGGCGTGCAGATTTTCGTGCAGATTTTCTACTTTTTCGATAAACCGATCACCACATATAGTTAATCTTCAAATCCCAAAAATTAACAAGTTAAAACAATTTATTGAAATTATGACAACAAGAAAAACCAACGCAGGCATAGCAGACCCCCGACTCGGGGCCTAACTACCAAGCCAAAAATGCATTTATTTGGGGGTGCGACACCCCAAATTTCCCCCCTCCCCCGACTCTACGCCCTTGAATCCCACCGCTTTGACTGTACTTGGGTGGCTGTGCACTATCTACTCTCTTATGCTGTGAGTAGGGCTTTCGTTTAGATCTTGGCTCAAAGAGCTGGATCCCAGCCCTGTGTTGCCATAAAAGAATCACATTTCAGTAAGCATCAGCCTCTAAATTTAATGAGAAGCATTGAATCCTTTATCCAAAACTTCAGGCGTTTTCTTTAACTTTGGTGGTGTCGCGGAAAAGTACCAGAAACTACAGCTTTGAGCAAAAAATTAGAGCGGTCAGCATTTCAGCGATAGAGTGGAACATCACTATACAAAACTTGTTACAAATGCAGCCAGCTGCCATGCTTGGACACTCCAAATATCTCTCTGCCTGTACAGAAGGGAACCAGAGTTTGCTTCCTAAAAATAGTGGCGGTACTCCGTACGCCCCCGACTTGTGCCCTGTTTCTATCCAAATGTGTGCTTGTAAGACTCTGAAGTATTTCTGTAAGTGTGCGCGTGAACCTGTACAGTATTTCTCTGTGTGCGTGTGAGCCTTTGCAGTATGTGTGTGCACGTGAGCCTGTGCAGTATTTGTGTGTGCGTGTGAGCCTGTGCAGTATATGTGTGTGCGCGTGAGCCTGTGCAGTATTTCTCTGTGTGCGCGTGAGCCTGTGCAGTATGTGTGTGAGCCTGTGCTGTATTTCTGTTTTGTGTGTGAGCCTGTGCAGTATTTGTGTGCCCGTGAGCCGGTACAGTATTTGTGTGTGCGTGTGAGCCACTGCAGTATTTGTGTGTGCGCGTGAGCCGGTGCAGTGTTTGTGTGTGCGCGTGAGCCTTGTGCAGTATTTGTGTGTGAGTGTAAGCCTGTGTAGTATTTCGGCAAGTATGGGAATGTGAGCCTCTGAAGTATTTCTGTCAGTGTATACGTGAACCTGTGCAATATTTGTGTTTTGATGTGAGCCATTGCAGTATTTTTATTATTTCTGAAAAGTGCTAGCGATGAGGTGAATTTTTGAGTTCGATGAGGCAGGATTGGGTACGGCAACGGGGAAGATCAGTCCTAAATGTGTACTCCAAAAGAAGAAGAAAAAGTAAGCAGATACACGTTCTCCCCCAAAAACGTAATGTAACACTTGGCCCTGTCATCGGGGCCACAGAAATGACTCAGCAATGGCAGACTGGCACGTGGCAGCAGGGATAAATCCTTGCAATAGTGCGACATGTTCTTTGGCAGTATTTTGTTATTAGGTATGGGACATGTTTGTCGAATTAACTGTGAACTGCTGTAACTGTTTGTGAATGGAGCTCCTATTAGTAACATGATGAAGCCTTTGGCGTATTGACATTCCGATTCTCTTTAATAATTAAGGACATTCCGACCCTCTATTATTATGTTTTTTTATTTTTTTATGTGTTGTCTCTATAGCTGACATCGTCATCACATATCTTTTGTTTACCGAATACGTACTCCCATTGTTCTGTCATCTGTGTGTGCATTTTGTGCCATAGTGGCATACTTGGATCTCGCATTACTGAAAATTACAGCTATTGGTGTTGCATTATTATTTGCAACGCCAAAAGCTCAAACTTTTACTAATACGAGACCTATTGCATTGCAAATGCTTGTTGATTATTGTTTTGATACTGGTTATTATTCCTGTATATGATTATTGTACGTACCCCCCTTATGTCTCTATGCTCCATCGCATAGCCCATTCCTACTCGTTCACTCAGGTTTATAAATGAGCTGTTATGATGAACTTTTTGATTCAATACCTATTAGATTCCCCATGTTAGACTCATGTTTTGATTTGTTACCTTTGCCTCAAATTGTAAAGCGCTCTGATATCCTTCGGGATCAAGTTGGCGCTATATAAAACTTTATAAATAAAATAAATAAATAAATAAATAAATTACTGTACTTCTACTGTAGAAAAAAAACCTAAAAAACCTTCATCTCCCTCCAATGCTCTATTGATGTCTCACCCTGTAGCGCTCTCAATATATCCTCTACCTCCACTCTCTGACTCATCCCAAACCTCATCTTACTACGATGATCTCCCTACTATCCCTTTCTAGAATCTTCCCTCCCCTATGCCTCCTTTATCCTCTTCAATCAAACAGACTCACATGCCACCTCTCAAATTAACAACTTACATTTCCCTTTACTAATCCACCACTAATCCTTTTTGGGTTCAGGGATGCGGCTTTGACACCTCACCAGGCGTAGTAAGCACTATATAAATACAACTACAATCACAATGTGAAAAGGCTTTTGTCTGCCACAGGCAAGAACAATCTTAAAAACTTAAATCTAATTTAAACATGGCAGAAAGATGTACCCCTTCATTATTACAAAAAATCACTCTTCTCAACCCAGCAATGAATTCACAGAAAGATTCTCAAAACAACAGTGAATTCAGACACTCTTCTTAGAGCAACAGAGAATTCAGACACTCATCGCGGAACGGCAGAGAATTCAGACACTTCATAAAGCAGTGGCAAATACACAAACACCATTCTCACAGCAGCAGTGGATTCAGAAACTCATCTCAGAGCAGAAGTGAATTCAGACACTCTTCTCAGAGCAGCAGGGAATTCAGACACTCGTCTTAGAGCAGCAGGGATTTCAGACACTCATCTCAGAACAGCAGTGCATTCAGACACTCATCTCAGAGCAGCAGTGAATTCAGACACTCGTCTTAGAGCAGCAGGGAATTCAGACACTCATCTCAGAGCAGCAGGGATTTCAGACACTCATCTCAGAGCAGCAGTGAATTCAGACACTCATCTCAGAGCAGCAGTGAATTCAGACACTTCGTAAAGCAGTGGTGACCACACAGACACTATTTTCACAGCAGCAGTGGATTCAGACACTCATCTCAGAGCAGCAGGGAATTCAGACTCTCGTCTCAGAGTAGCAGTAAATTCAGACACTCTTCTCAGAGCAGCAGTGAATTCAGACACTTGTCTCAGAGCAGCAGTAAATTCATACAGTTATGTTAGAGCAGCAGTGAATTCAGACACTCTTCTCATAGCAGCAGTGAATTCAGACACTTCATAAAGCAGTGGTGAACACACAGACACTATTCTCACAGCAGCAGTGGATTCAGACACTCATCTCAGAGCAGAAGTGAATTCAGACACTTGTCTCAGAGCAGCAGTGAATTCAAACACTTCATAAAGCAGCGGTGAACACACAGACACTATTCTCACAGCAGCAGTGGATTCAGACACTCATCTCAGAGCAGCAGGGAATTCAGACACTTGTCTCAGAGTAGCAGTAAATTCAGACAGTTATGTCAGAGCAGCAGTGAATTCAGACACTCTTCTCATAGCAGCAGTGAATTCAGACACTTCATAAAGCAGTGGTGAACACACAGACACTATTCTCACAGCAGCAGTGGATTCAGACACTCATCTCAGAGCAGAAGTGAATTCAGACACTCGTCTCAGAGCAGCAGTGAATTCAAACACTTCATAAAGCAGCGGTGAACACACAGACACTATTCTCACAGCAGCAGTGGATTCAGACACTCATCTCAGAGCAGCAGGGAATTCAGACACTTGTCTCAGAGTAGCAGTAAATTCAGACAGTTATGTCAGAGCAGCAGTGAATTCAGACACTCTTCTCATAGCGTTACAACAAACAAATGATGGACGGAATGCTGACAATGCAGACATTCTCCCCCAGTCAAGAGATCTGGGTTAAATCCATCGTTCTTTTGACCACTACACCACCCCAGTTTAGACATGGCCATATGCAAATCAGTCTTGACCCTGTGTCTCATGGGAACAGTCCAGCCCGAACTGCCAAGCCATGTCTTCCCTGGACCGGAATCAAGCATCCTAGGACCGGTTTCTGGCTATCAGCCGTCATCAGCCAGGATAGCTTGACTCCAGTGGCGTAGTGAGCACGGGTCCCACGTCTGGGAATACCCATCCCACTTAGGGCGAAAAGCGTTACAACAAACAAATGATGGACGGAATGCTGACAATGCAGACATTCTCCCCCAGTCAAGAGATCTGGGTTAAATCCATCGTTCTTTTGCCCACTACACCACCCCAGTTTAGACATGGCCATATGCAAATCAGTCTTGACCCTGTGCCTCATAGGAACAGTCCAGCCCGAACTGCCAAGCCATGTCTTCCCTGGACCGGAATCAAGCATCCTAGGACCGGTTTCTGGCAATCAGCCGTCATCAGCCAGGATAGCTTGACTCCAGTGGCGTAGTGAGCACGGGTCCCACGTCTGGGAATACCCATCCCACTTAGGGCGAAAAGCGTTACAACAAACAAATGATGGACGGAATGCTGACAATGCAGACATTCTCCCCCAGTCAAGAGATCTTGGTTAAATCCATCGTTCTTTTGCCCACTACACCACCCCAGTTTAGACATGGCCATATGCAAATAAGTCTTGACCCTGTGCCTCATGGGAACAGTCCAGCCCGAACTGCCAAGCCATGTCTTCCCTGGACCGGAATCAAGCATCCTAGGACCGGTTTCTGGCTATCAGCCGTCATCAGCCAGGATAGCTTGACTCCAGTGGCGTAGTGAGCGCGGGTCCCACGTCTGGGAATACCCATCCCACTTAGGGCGAAAAGCGTTACAACAAACAAATGATGGACGGAATGCTGACAATGCAGACATTCTCCCGCAGTCAAGAGATCTGGGTTAAATCCATCGTTCTTTTGCCCACTACACCACCCCAGTTTAGACATGGCCATATGCAAATCAGTCTTGACCCTGTGCCTCATGGGAACAGTCCAGCCCGAACTGCCAAGCCATGTCTTCCCTGGACCGGAATCAAGCATCCTAGGACCGGTTTCTGGCTATCAGCCGTCATCAGCCAGGATAGCTTGACTCCAGTGGTGTTGTGAGCACGGGTCCCACGTCTGGGAATACCCATCCCACTTAGGGCGAAAAGCGTTACAACAAACAAATGATGGACGGAATGCTGACAATGCAGACATTCTCCCCCAGTCAAGAGATCTGGGTTAAATCCATCGTGCTTTTGCCCACTACACCACCCCAGATTAGACATGGCCATATGCAAATCAGTCTTGACCCTGTGCCTCATGGGAACAGTCCAGCCCGAACTGCCAAGCCATGTCTTCCCTGGACCGGAATCAAGCATCCTAGGACCGGTTTCTGGCTATCAGCCGTCATCAGCCAGGATAGCTTGACTCCAGTGGCGTAGTGAGCACGGGTCCCACGTCTGGGAATACCCATCCCACTTAGGGCGAAAAGCGTTACAACAAACAAATGATGGACGGAATGCTGACAATGCAGCCATTCTCCCCCAGTCAAGAGATCTGGGTTAAATCCATCGTTCTTTTGCCCACTGCACCACCCCAGTTTAGACATGGCCATATGCAAATCAGTCTTGACCCTGTGCCTCATGGGAACAGTCCAGCCCGAACTGCCAAGCCATGTCTTCCCTGGACCGGAATCAAGCATCCTAGGACCGGTTTCTGGCTATCAGCCGTCATCAGCCAGGATAGCTTGACTCCAGTGGCGTAGTGAGCACGGGTCCCACGTCTGGGAATACCCATCCCACTTAGGGCGAAAAGCGTTACAACAAACAAATGATGGACGGAATGCTGACAATGCAGACATTCTCCCCCAGTCAAGAGATCTGGTTTAAATCCATCGTTCTTTTGCCCACTACACCACCCCAGTTTAGACATGGCCATATGCGAGTCAGTCTTGACCCTGTGCCTCATGGGAACAGTCCAGCCCGAACTGCCAAGCCATGTCTTCCCTGGACCGGAATCAAGCATCCTAGGACCGGTTTCTGGCTATCAGCCGTCATCAGCCAGGATAGCTTGACTCCAGTGGCGTAGTGAGCACGGGTCCCACGTCTGGGAATACCCATCCCACTTAGGGCGAAAAGCGTTACAACAAACAAATGATGGACGGAATGCTGACAATGCAGACATTCTCCCCCAGTCAAGAGATCTGGGTTAAATCCATCGTTCTTTTGCCCACTACACCACCCCAGTTTAGACATGGCCATATGCAAATCAGTCTTGACCCTGTGCCTCATGGGAACAGTCCAGCCCGAACTGCCAAGCCATGTCTTCCCTGGACCGGAATCAAGCATCCTAGGACCGGTTTCTGGCTATCAGCCGTCATCAGCCAGGATAGCTTGACTCCAGTGGCGTAGTGAACACGGGTCCCACGTCTGGGAATACCCATCCCACTTAGGGCGAAAAGCGTTACAACAAACAAATGATGGACGGAATGCTGACAATGCAGACATTCTCCCCCAGTCAAGAGATCTGGGTTAAATCCATCGTTCTTTTGCCCACTACACCACCCCAGTTTAGACATGGCCATATGCAAACCAGTCTTGACCCTGTGCCTCATGGGAACAGTCCAGCCCGAACTGCCAAGCCATGTCTTTCCTGGACCGGAATCAAGCATCCTAGGACCGGTTTCTGGCTATCAGCCGTCATCAGCCAGGATAGCTTGACTCCAGTGGCGTAGTGAGCACGGGTCCCACGTCTGGGAATACCCATCCCATTTAGGGCGAAAAGCGTTACAACAAACAAATGATGGACGGAATGCTGACAATGCAGACATTCTCCCCCAGTCAAGAGATCTGGGTTAAATCCATCGTTCTTTTGCCCACTACACCACCCCAGTTTAGACATGGCCATATGCAAGTCAGTCTTGATCCTGTGCCTCATGGGAACAGTCCAGCCCGAACTGCCAAGCCATGTCTTCCCTGGACCGGAATCAAGCATCCTAGGACCGGTTTCTGGCTATCAGCCGTCATCAGCCAGGATAGCTTGACTCCAGTGGCGTAGTGAGCACGGGTCCCACGTCTGGGAATACCCATCCCACTTAGGGCGAAAAGCGTTACAACAAACAAATGATGGACGGAATGCTGACAATGCAGACATTCTCCCCCAGTCAAGAGATCTGGGTTAAATCCATCGTTCTTTTGCCCACTACACCACCCCAGTTTAGACATGGCCATATGCAAATCAGTCTTGACCCTGTGCCTCATGGGAACAGTCCAGCCCGAACTGCCAAGCCATGTCTTCCCTGGACCGGAATCAAGCATCCTAGGACCGGTTTCTGGCTATCAGCCGTCATCAGCCAGGATAGCTTGACTCCAGTGGCGTAGTGAGCGCGGGTCCCACGTCTGGGAATACCCATCCCACTTAGGGCGAAAAGCGTTACAACAGTGAATTCACTGCTGCTTTGAGAATAGTGTCTGAATTCACTGCTGTTGTAAAAATAGTGTATGTGTATTCACTACTGCTCTGAAAAGAGAGTCTGGGAATCCACTGCTGCTTTGAGAATAGTGTCTGTGCACTCACTACTACTCTGGAAAGAGAGTCTGGGAATCCACTGCTGCTTTGAGAATAGTGTCTGTACATTCACCACTGCTCTGATGAGAGAGTCTGTGAATTCACTGCTGCTTTGAGAATAGTGTCTGTACATTCACTACTGCTCTGACGAGAGTCTGTGAATTCACTGCTGCTTTGAGAATAGTGTCTGTGAAATCACTGCTGCTGTGAGAACAGTGTCTGTGTATTCACTACTGCTCTGATGAGAGAGTCTGTGAATTCACTGCTGCTTTGAGTAGAAAGTCTGTGAATTCACTGCTGCTTTGAGAATAGTGTCTGTGAAATCACTGCTGCTGTGAGAACAGTGTCTGTGTATTCACCACTGCTCTGATGAGAGAGTCTGTGAATTTACTGCTGCTTTGAGTAGAAAGTCTGTGAATTCACTGCTGCTTTAAGAATAGTCTCTGTGAAATCACTGGTGCTGTGAGAACAGTGTCTGTATATTCACTACTGCTCTGACAAGAGTGTCTGAATTCACTGCTGCTGTAAGAATAGTGTCTATGTATGTACTACTGATGTGAGAAGAGAGTCTGTAAATTCCCTGCTGCTTTGAGAATAGTGTCTGTGAAATTACTGCTGCTGTGAGAACAGTGTCTGTGTATTAACTACTGCTCTGAGAAGAGTGTCTGAATTCACTGCTGCTGTAAGAATAGTGTCTGTGTATTCACTACTGCTCTGAAAAGAGAGTCTGGGAATTCCCTGCTGCTCTGAGAAGAGTGTCTGAATTCACTGCTGCTGTGAGAATAGTGTCTGTGTATTCACTACTGCTGTGAGAAGAGAGTCTGGGAATTCCATGCTGCTTTGAGAATAGCAGCCGCGGGTGTTCTAGGTAAGAGTGGGGGGGCGGTAGGCCAGGTGAGGGGGGATTTTGAGAGACGACCACGAGGGGAAATTAATTATTTATTTAACTTTCCCTTGTGGTCGTCTCTCGAAATACCCCCTCACCTGGCCCCACCGCTCTTACCTACAGGGGCGGCGACTGTAGAATAGTGTCTGGAAAATCACTGCTGCTGTGAGAACAGTGACTGTGTATTCACTACTGCTCTGAAAAGAGTGTCTGAATTTACTGCTGCTCTGAGAAGAGAGTCTGAATTGACTGCTGCTCTGAGAAGAGTGTCTGAATTTACTGCTGCTCTGAGAACAGTGTCTGAATTTACTGCTGCTCTGAGAAGAGTGTCTGAATTGACTGCTGCTTTGAAAATAGTGTCTGTATATTCACTACTGCTCTGAGAAGAGTCTCTGAATTCACTGATGCTGTAAGAATAATGTCTGTGTATTCACTACTGCTCTGAGAAGAGAGTCTGTGAATTTACTGCTGCTTTGAGAATAGCAGCCACGGGCGCTGCAGGTAAGAGCGGTGAGGCCAGGTGAGGGAGGATTTCGAGAGACGACCACGAGGGAAAATCAATTATTTATTTAATTTTCCCTTGCGGTTGTCTCTCTAAATCCCCCTTCAGCTGTCCCCACCACTCTTACCTGCAGCGGCCGCGACTTTAGAATAGTGTCTGGGAAATCACTGCTGCTTTGAAAATAGTGTCTATGTATTTACTACTTCTCTGACAAGAGAGTCTGAATTTACTGCTGCTCTGATACGAGTGTCTGAATTCACTGCTGCTGCAAGAATGGTGTCTGTGTATTCACTACTTCTCTGACAAGAGAGTCTGAATTCACTGCTACTCTGAGACGAGTGTCTGAATCCACTGCTGCTCTGAGATGAGTGTCTGAATCCACTGCTGCTCTGAGACGAGTGTCTGAATCAACTGCTGCTGTGAGAATACCGTCTGTGTATTCACCACTGCTTTATGAAGTGTATGAATTCACTGCTGCTCTGAGATGAGTGTCTGAATCCACTGCTGCTCTGAGACGAGTGTCTGAATCAACTGCTGCTGTGAGAATACCGTCTGTGTATTCACCACTGCTTTATGAAGTGTATGAATTCACTGCTACTCTGAGACGAGAGTCTGAATTCCCTGCTGCTCTGAGATGAGTGTGTGAATTCACTGCTGCTGTGAGAATAGTGTCTGTGTATTCACCACTACTTTATGAAGTATCTGAATTCACTGCTGCTCTGAGATGAGTGTCTGAATCCACTGCTGCTCTGAGATTAGTGTCTGAATCCACTGCTGCTCTGATACGAGTGTCTGAATTTACTGCTGCTGTGAGAATAGTGTCTGTGTATTCACCACTGCTTTATGAAGTGTTTGAATTCACTTCTGCTCTGAGACGAGTGTCTGAATTCCCTGCTGCTCTGAGACGAGTGTCTGAATTCACTGCTGCTCTGAGGTGAGTGTCTGAATTTCCTGCTGCTCTGAGACGAGTTCCTGAATCCACTGCTGCTGCGAGAATGGTGTCTGTGTATTTCCCACTCCTTTATATAGTGTCTGAATTCCCTGCTGCTCTGAGACGAGTGTCTGAATCCACTGCTACTGTGAGAATAGTGTCTGTGTGTTCACCACTGCTTTATGAAGTGTCTGAATTCACTGCTGCTATGAGAAGAGTGCAAAAACAACAATTGATGGACAGAATGCAGAACAATATCATACATTCACCCCAGTACAGAGATCTGGGCCTAAATCCATCGTTTTTTTGCTCACCATGCCATTCCAGTTTGAACCCAGCCATATGCAAATCAGTCTTGACCCTGTGCCCCATGGGAACAGTCCAGCCCGAACTGCCAAGCCAGGTCCTCCCTGGACTGGAAACAAGGATCCTAGGACCGGTTTCGGGGTTTCACCCCTCTTCAGCCAGGATAGCTTGCTTCCAGTGGCATGGAGAGCACGGGACTCACGTCTGAGCATACCCGTCCCACTCGGGGTGACAAATGCAAAAACAACAATTGAATTCACACACTCATCTCAGAGCAGCAGGGAATTCAGACTCTCGTCTCAGAGTAGCAGGGAATTCAGACACTCTTCTCAGAGCAGTTGTGAATTCAGACACTCTTCTTAGAGGAGCAGTGAATTCAGACACTCGTCTCAGAGCAGAAGTGAATTCAGACACTCATCTCAGAGCAGCAGTGAATTCATACACTTCATAAAGTAGTGCTGAATACACAGACACTATTCTCACAGCAGCAGTGAATTCACACACTCATCTCAGAGCAGCAGGGAATTCAGACTCTCGTCTCAGAGTAGCAGGGAATTCAGACACTCATCTCAGAGCAGCAGTGAATTCATACACTTCATAAAGCAGTGGTGAATACACAGACGGTATTCTCACAGCAGCAGTTGATTCAGACACTCGTCTCACAGCAGCAGTTGATTCAGACACTCGTCTCAGAGCAGCAGTGGATTCAGACACTCGTCTCAGAGCAGCAGTGAATTCAGACTCTCTTGTCAGAGAAGTAGTGAATACACAGACACCATTCTTGCAGCAGCAGTGAATTCAGACACTCGTATCAGAGCAGCAGTAAATTCAGACTCTCTTGTCAGAGAAGTAGTAAATACATAGACACTATTTTCAAAGCAGCAGTGATTTCCCAGACACTATTCTAAAATCGCGGCCGCTGCAGGTAAGAGTGGTGGGGACAGCTGAAGGGGGATTTAGAGAGACAACCACAAGGGAAAATTAAATAAATCATTAATTTTCCCTCGTGGTCGTCTCTCGAAATCCTCCCTCACCTGGCCTCACCGCTCTTACCTGCAGCGCCCGTGGCTGCTATTCTCAAAGCAGCAGTAAATTCACAGACTCTCTTCTCAGAGCAGTAGTGAATACACAGACATTATTCTTACAGCATCAGTGAATTCAGAGACTCTTCTCAGAGCAGTAGTGAATATACAGACACTATTTTCAAAGCAGCAGTCAATTCAGACTCTCTTCTCAGAGCAGCAGTAAATTCAGACACTCTCCTCAGAGCAGTAGTGAATACACAGGCACTGTTCTTACAGCAGCAGTGATTTTCCAGACACTATTCTACAGTCGCCGCCCCTGTAGGTAAGAGCGGTGGGGCCAGGTGAGGGGGTATTTCGAGAGACGACCACAAGGGAAAGTTAAATAAATAATTAATTTCCCCTCGTGGTCGTCTCTCAAAATCCCCCCTCACCTGGCCTACCGCCCCCCCACTCTTACCTAGAACACCCGCGGCTGCTATTCTCAAAGCAGCAGGGAATTCCCAGACTCTCTTCTCACAGCAGTAGTGAATACACAGACACTATTCTCACAGCAGCAGTGAATTCAGACACTCTTCTCAGAGCAGTAGTTAATACACAGACACTGTTCTCACAGCAGCAGTAATTTCACAGACACTATTCTCAAAGCAGCAGGGAATTCAGACACTCTTGTCAGAGCAGTAGTGAATATACAGACATTGTTCTCACAGCACCAGTGATTTCACAGAGACTATTCTTAAAGCAGCAGTGGATTCACAGACTCTCTCATCAGAGCAGTAGTGAATAGACAGACACTGTTCTCGCAGCAGTGATTTCACAGACACTATTCTTAAAGCAGCAGTGAATTCACAGACTCTCTCATCAGAGCAGTAGTGAATAGACAGACACTGTTCTCGCAGCAGTAATTTCACAGAGACTATTCTTAAAGCAGCAGTGAATTCACAGACTTTCTACTCAAAGCATCAGTGAATTCACAGACTCTCTCATCAGAGCAGTAGTGAATACACAGACACCGTTTTCACAGCAGCAGTATTTTCACAGACACTATTCTCAAAGCAGCAGTGAATTCACAGACTCTCTCATCAGAGCAGCAGTGAATTCCCAGACTCTTTTCTCAAAGCAGTAGTGAATACACAGACACTATTCTCAAAGCAGTAGTGAATACACAGACACTATTCTCAAAGCAGTAGTGAATACACAGACACTGTTCTCACAGCAGCAGTGAATTCACTGACAGTATTTGGTCGCGAAGCAGCCTTTCTTCCAATAGGACGCAGAGTTTAGAATAATTCCAAAGATGCCTACTGTCTTAAGGTCTACGCCTTGATCCCTGCCTGGCATGCTGTTCAGACACATTTGCAGTAAAGATGGGCTGCGCTATCGTACACTGCAGGACGGCATTTAGTAGTGGGTTTGTTGGTGTAAGAATCTGCTGGGTGTATAGGAGATGCTGAATGCATTGGCGTATGATGGAGTTAATTATGTTTTTATTGTATGGTGCTTGATTGCAGTTTTAAAATGTTTTGACATTGTGAAAACTATGCTGGGAGTGGGACCGGAAATAGGACTGACTTTGTAATCTGATGTTGGGGCAAGCGGTTACTTAATGTGCAGCGGGGGGTGGACACGCATGCACACACTCTTACACCCAGCACATACACACGCCAACACCCGTTCAAAGCATGCATGCCCAAACACACAAACATTCATAAGTGACGTAACGAAACTTGAGGGGGGCCCCTGCAAAGTACATGGTGGCCCCCCTCCAGGCTCACTTTAGAACTCTAAGGCCAGGTTTCTGTGCTTAGGGGTCCCCCTCGAGCACAGGCCCCCCTGAACTGCGGGGGCTGCAGGATCCTTTGTTATGCCACTAACATTCATACACCCAACATTACAACGAACAAGCATTGAAAATGCAATAGGTCTCGCCTTTGATTAAGTTAAAGACATTTGCTTTGCTAATGGTATTGTACAGCAAAGCAAATGGCTTTAACTTAATGAAAGGCGCGACCTATTGCATTTGTTATGCTTTTTTTTTACTGTGCTTGAATCTGTGGCTCAATGTCGTAGTTTTACAAGCATTAAAAGGCACAGGGTGTCCGGTCTATGACCTGGAAGCTAGAACCGACAATTCATGTTAGGAACTTACAATTATGTTTATGTGTGAAACAGTCCCCTTATACAGGAGGGCACACACAAATCATGACTAGGTACCCAAGGGCGACCAAACACAACCTAATGCCACCGACCAACCAAGTTTAAAAACACTCTCCGAACTCTGTCCACAAGAGAGGATTTTATCCCATCAACCTCCTGAATTTGAACGTGGAGGAAACAGATGATGTAACCGTAAGCTGAACGCCCAACATTAGGCCAGCGCGTTATAACCAACTAACATATAATAAGAAAAAATGAAATGACCCTGCTTCAACCACATCAGAATTCTCTCCTGTACCATGCGAACCCTTTCGAACAGTCTCGTCATTACATGTTCGTGGTTTCAAATGTCTCAAATGTTACTAGCGCTTTAATAACACTTGTTCCCCCCTAAAATGAAGTATATTTAAAAAAAAACACTGTTATTAAGACCTTTTTCCCAACGACACATGGATCTTTGCGTCCTAAATGCCTTCTGGTGTTAGAGTGGTAACAACACAAGTGTGTCTGCAGCCGGAAATTAAAACACAGAGGGGCCCAGAGCTGGCGCTGGAGCCTCTTACTCTAAAGCAATAAGCAGCGCTGGCAGGGCCGGTAGCTGGGGGGGGGGTGGGGGGGGGGGACGGCCTGCATATTGTGGGGGTCATTGTGGGTAGCTTGGTGTGAAAGGCTGTGCGCGCGCCTACTCTAGAGCTGAGACAAATGTGGGGTGCTTTCTCTAAGGAGATGGTGTCTTGAGGGGGGGGGGGGGTCAGTAGGCAGCTGTAGGGAGGAACTCTGGGGGAGGGCTGCGTGTTGAGGTGAACTTAAAAGAATGTGTAAACTAAAGCTTGTCGGGAGCACTGACAGTGCTGCTGCAGGAGGCGCTACATGTGACGGGAGAACTGACAGTGCTGCTGCACGAGGCGCTACATCTGGCAGGAGCACTGACAGTGCTGCTGCGGGAGGCGCTACATGTGATGGGAGAACTGACAGTGCTGCTGCAGGAGGCGCTACATGTGACTGGAGAACTGACAGTGCTGCAGCACGAGGCGCTACATGTGACTGGAGAACTGACAGTGCTGCTGCACGAGGCGCTACATCTGGCAGGAGCACTGACAGTGCTGCTGCGGGAGGCGCTACGTGTGACGGGAGCACTGACAGTGCTGCTGCACGAGGCGCTACATGTGACGGGAGCACTGACAGTGCTGCTGCACGAGGCGCTACATGCGACTGGAGAACTGACAGTGCTGCTGCCCGAGGCGCTAACTGGAGTACTGACAGCGCTGATGCACCAGGCGCTACTACTGGCGGGAGCACTGGCAGTGCTGCTGCAAAAGGCGCTACGTGTGACGGGAGCACTGACAGGGCTGCTGCAGGTGGCGCTACGTGTGGAAGGAGTACTGACAGTGCTGTTGCACGAGGCGCTACATGTGAGCACTGACAGTGCTGCTGCAAAAGGCGCTACATGTGGCGGGAGCACTGACTGCTGTTGCACGAGGCGCTACATGTGACCACTGACAGTGCTGCTGCAAAAGGCGCTACATGTGGCGGGAGCACTGACAGCGCTGTTGCACGAGGCGCTACATAAAGTGAAAGCACCTGATGTCCATTGTGAGAGTCTTTGGAACCTGTGGGCAGGCTAGATCTCGCACCCGGACAGTATGCAACAAGTATAGATAAGGCAGCAGACCTCTAAGGGACAAGGAAGCCTGGGTGCGAAAGGTGCTGGGAGACCCTGACCCAGCCACACACCCAATGAGTGTGCCCAGTATCACACATGGTGCCAGTGGCTGCGCTGAGCTGTCCAACACTTCGCCACTCGCTAACATATGAGCGGACTCCCGCCCTCTACCTAAATTCCCGGAATAACACTGCAGGATCAGAGTTTACAGGCCAGCTCACAAACATCCCTTCCATGCACAGGGGTGACTTATTCCGGGAAATTCAAGAGTGCGTCGGAAGTAAGCCACGCCCCCTTAAAGTATTCATTTTGAAGCTGGCCCTGTGTGTCTTGGTTTAAATGCTGAATTACTGGTGTGTGTTTGCCTTAAAGTGAGCTTGGCTTTAACCAGAACTCTCAAAAACATCAGACTCCCAAACGAACTAGGAACTTCCCTGGCTGTAATGCCTGTCTGCAGACACGTGTGATCTTGGATATATATTCCTTCTGTGCTCCAGGGTACCTCCTTCTAACTCAGATGTAATTTCTCCAGCTCTCTATCGTGGGGTGTCAGCCACTTTTACAAGCGTTGTAAGGGTGCGCACGAACGGAGACAAGACCCCCAAACTAATTTAACAGAGTAATAACGAATAGGATCCTGCTTAAACAGAGGTGAAAGGTCAGAATTCTCAGGGCAGGCTCCATATTTTAGCAGGATTACCCCCAGCTTCACCAGCAGCACGTGTAGCGCTTTGTCAATACTCAAATAACATAGCGTACCTCCTTCACAGCTTCAGGAAAAGCAATCGGAACTGTTTTTTTAGGTCTCGCCTGAGACAGCGCTTTAGCGCTGCTCTGGCGAGACTTATAGTAAGCGAGTTTTGGAAGTGCAAACAGTGCTTTTCAGGCCTCCAAATACAGTGCATGTGCGCCGGCCGCGCGCACCATTTGGCAGCCTGAAAAGCACTGCCTGATCACTTCGCGGCCCCTTTGATGTCCTCAGTGAGCCGCGCGGCCACTGAGGACATCAAAGTGCACACCATTTGCACTGTGCCCGCCCCCATTCCCCCCTCCCACTCCCTCCTTGTCAACTTCAGTGCGCGCTTGTTATACAATGCAGCCCTGCTCTCCCATTCCCCGCCTGGAATGCGCTCCTGTAACAGCTCCCCCGCCCCCAAGCGCGCGCGCGCCACGCTCCGCCGGGCTTGTTTATTTTATCAGTTGCTCTCATGTACTTCTCCTTCCTTCGTGTTCCTCACTGCCCCACCCCTCCTGTCCACTCTCCTTTCCTCCCTCAGTGTTGCCTCCCTCCATGTTGCCTCTCACCGCCCCCTCCCTCCATGTTGCCTTCCGCTCCTTCCCCGTTGCCTCCTGCCCCGCAATACATGCCCTACAGTTATTCACAGACCTGCCGTTGTACGTGTTGCCCCCACCCGCCCTCCCTTGTCACTCGGTGGTGCCTCCTACCCAGCCCTCCCTGCCGCCCCACCAATATAAAAAAAATCGCTATGATGCTGGCAGCGCAGGTCATGCACCAAATTTGACATCGTGGCGGTTTTAACCTTCTTGCAACGTCCCCAGTTCTAGGCACTATAATGGCGTCGTTCACGGTACGAACCCCCGGGTGCATGAGTACTACCCCACCTCTGACAATGCGGGGCATAGACTCTGAGTCTGAAGCCACATTCCAACTGACCTCTGATCCCTTGTCTGCAGGTGGTGCCACGTGACCTTGGAGTGGCAGTATGTGGGTGCACATGAAACGGAGCCTCGGGGTGCTTCATAGGTGGTGATTGTCGCGACTGGCTGTGTGGTCATGGGGTCTGCCCAAAACTTGTATATTTCTCTACTGCTTGTCAACCATCTGTCAGCCCCCCGAAAAGGAGAGACATTTTTGTTCTGAATCAGGCATTTTGAAAAGGTTTGTGTAGCTATTGACGTCACTTGTATGTAAACTTCCGGCATCCCACGTGCGAAGGCAACAAAGGTTCTAACATAACATTGACATGACATGTATTTATAAGGCACGCGTTTACCCTTGTGTCCCCTCGTCGCTGCAATAAAAGACGTTCAGTTTTACCTAATTCAATGGTACTACTCACTTTAGACTAGTGATGCCGTAACTAAGGATGAAAGGCCCAGCTCCCTTCAGTACCCTGGCCCACTGCTGTGTTGGGTTGCCAGGTGCCTCGAAGCCGTGATAGAGCTGAGCCGGAAACAAGGCGCCGAGGTCCTGGACGTTTCCCTCTCCTGGGGTCTGGCTCATTTCTGTTTCCGCTCCACTCAGTGCCAACCAAAGGTGTGTCCCAGGATCGCTGGCTGAGGCTTTCTCACAAGGGTGTGATGCGGTCAGTACTTGAGTGTCTGCTGGTGCGGCCGGGCTGTGTGGTTGCTGTATTTACCGTGGTTTGCCTCTCTCCTCCTCCACCCTCTCTGGAGCCTTGGCCAGTGGGCGCGTGCTTGATGCATGTTCCCTCTATTTGAATCAATCAGAAATCATAAAGCGCCGCGAATCCACCCGTGAGGGTATCCAGGCACTAAGAGAGAGTGATGCTCAGCTCAGGTGAGAATTCTTCGTGGCACTTGGAGCATCCCTCGAGTTTCCATGGTTACAAGTTAAAAAGCAGACAGGACCTAGCCGGTCACAGGTGTTTGAGAGCGCCCTGTATAACAAGCATTTGCAATGCAATAGGTCTCGCAATTACGCAAGTTTGAGCTATTGGCATTGTAAATGACAATGCCTCTTATTTATGTTTTGGTTTGTCAATTACAATGCCAATAGCTCAAACTCCCGTAAATGCGAGACCTATTGCATTGCAAATGCTTGTTTTCTTTACCATCCCACCTTAGGCTCCCCGAAGTTTCAACGAGGCGCTTTGTAATTTACTCGCTTGCACGCGCATAGAGGCGCTTGCTCACCCAGGAGCTCCAATTACAAACTCTTAACCAGTAAAACAACTCTGTGTGAATTATGCAATGGGTCCCGGATTGCAATAGCAGCTGCCATCGGGGCTGACCCAGGCTTTCATCGCTCCGAGGTCGACAGGATAATTGGCATGTTGGGTAGTAAACAATATTACAGCACAGCTCACGCAGCCTATCTGTACTGTGAGTAGTGGTACCACATTCATCTCACTATCTTCCCCGAGTACCTAGCTAGGTGACTGCAGACATGTGCCCTTCCCATCTGACCTAAAATGCCTTGAACGGCGGTCGAGGAACAATGCGCCATACATTTTAACTTCATATAACTCACAGAACCTACTTTCCAGATAAATGGCTACCACCGATCAGTGTATAGATTAGTGGATATATATTTTCCACCTCTTACCAAGTACCAGCACTTCTTCGTGCAGGAAGCGCTTAGAAGCGAGTTTTTTCTTAGGGACTTTATGGAAGCCTCCACAATCACGCACTCACTCAGAGGGCCTTACCAGTGCCGGCACTTCTTCGAGAAGGAAGCGCTTAGTAGCGAGTCATTTCTACTCAAGTTCCTCACTCACTCACGCCCTAACCCAGCGCCGCCAGAGGCTTTCCTAGTCCCCGCACTTCCTCGAGAACCAAGCGCTTAGAAGCTGCTCATTTCTTAAAAGAAGCTACTCACGTTCCTCACTCACGCACTTACCCAGGGCTTTTACCTGTCCCCGCACCTCCTCAATCAAGAAGTGCTTAGAAACGGCTCATTCCTGAAAGGACGCTACACAAGCTCCTCGCTCATGCACTCACCCAGGGGCTTTGCCCCCCCCCATTACCTCCTCGTCCAGTCTTCCTCACCACAGTAATACATATGAGCCTCCGGCTCCACTCAGAACTCCAAGTAAAATAAAAGAGCAGCGCTCTAGTCTCCCCTCCCTCCTCCAATATGGCCCCCAGTGGCTTCAGCCAATCCCATAATAGGATACAAACCAACCAGCTCGATCTGTTCTTTTTTTCTGCACTTCTCCGAGTGCTGTGTTACCTGATGGTCAGGTGAGTGGGGCTGGGGTCCTGCTTGAGCGGACCCGTTTTGCCCTAGGGTATCTAGTTTGGGGGAAGTAGTGTGTTTATATTGTTTTTCATTTATATGTTTTTTCCCCCTTCTTCTGCCTTCGCGCCTCTGGTCCTGCTTCAGCGGACTTTCCTGGCATTTGTCTATACTATGGTCAGCATGTCGTGTCACTTTTTGGAGAGGAAGTCCTGCTATGTCTCTGGATTCCGCTTCCTGCCTGTTGACGGTGGTTTGTTTACTTTCCCGACCGCGCGTCCTGCTAAGCGGACGTAGCGCGGCCGGGTGCATTTGCTCTGGGGGCCGGAGGCTCCCGGTCGCATTCTTACCTGCTGACGGGGCCGCGTGAGCTTGCTGTGGGGGCGGGAGACTCCCGAGCGCTTTCCTTTTCGGACTGCGGTGGGGCGGTGTTCGGTCTGACTCCGACCTCACGCGACGATCTCTGTAGTGCGGTGATTCCTGTTCCACTGTCTATGGGCATGCGCGCAGCTGTTTCTTCCGTCTTTTATGTTGGTTTTTTTTCAGCGTGCGTGGCCTGGCTTGTATGGTTACCTAGCAACCCCAGGGCCTTTTATGCCAGGCGTGTTGTCTTCTTCCTTGCCTGTGTTTATTCATTCGTCCACTTGTGTTTGGCTATGATGGAGAGTGGTTCTGTGGCTGAGTCTGCTCCTGATCCCTTGGTGGTGGCTTCTGGTTCTGGTATACAGATGCCATCTATGGAATTATTACAGCAGATGATTAATTCTGCTGTGGCTGCTGCCTTACAGGGTCAGGTTCCTGTTCCACCTGCGAAGAGGGCTAAGGTTGATGGCGCTGCGGCTGCTGATTCTGAGAATGAGGAGGAGGTTGATGTCAGGGGTCGTTTTGTGCAGGGTGCCGACCTGAAGGAGGTGCTGGGTCACATTCGAGAGAACTTGGTATTTCCTGCTTCTGTTGTTCCTCTGGAGAACGATCTTTTTGCGCAATATCAATGTCCTGAACCTGATTCTTTGCCTCTACACTCTTCAGTCTTGAGGGTCTTGGAGAATGAATGGAAGGATGTGGACAAGGGTTCCTTTCCACTATTTTTGAATAAAAGGTACCCGCTGCAGGATTTTGCTGTGAAATTCCCTTCCTCGGTAAAGGTTGATTCCTTGTTGGCCAGCATGGCGTCTCATGAGACTGTGGTTTCAGAATATTCTTCTCCTGCTGACCCGGTTGACCGTAAAGTGGATGGTGCGGTGAAGCGCACTTTTGCGGCTGCAAATTTTTCTATCAGGGCTGCTGCCTATGTTTCTTACACTATACAATCCTTGCTTAAGGATTTTCAGTCTCTGTCAGAATTGTTGGACCAGGGGGAGGATGTTTCTTCTACCCTGGCTTTGATGGAACAACAGGTTCGGCTGCTTTCGGATGTGTCCTTTGACTCTTTGGGAGCGGCGGCTTCTGCGGCTGGGTCTTCGGTGGCTGCGAGACGCCAGTTGTGGCTTCGTTCCTGGAAGGCTGATGCTGCGCAGAAAAATCTCCTGATGAAGATTCCTTTTTCTGGGGTTAAACTTTTTGGGTCACATCTGGATGACATGGTAAAGAAAACGGCGGAGGACCGTAAACTCCTGGCTCCTGAGAGGGCGAGTCACTTCCGTTCATTTGGTTCTCAGCGGGCTTTTGGCCCTTCTAGGAGGGGTCGGGCTGGTCAGCCCTTTCGTGGAAGGGGACGTGGCCGAGGTGCTCCTTCCTTTGGTAAAACCCGGTTCTCCGGTTCATCTTCCTCCTCCAATCCCGCACCAAAGTCATGACTGGATCGCTCCTGGTTTGGGTCCGGTTGGGGGTCGCCTCAGTTTCTTCCTGGATTCTTGGAGAATGAATGTGTCGGACCGATGGGTGCAACAGGTGGTTTCAGAGGGCTTGCGTCTTGGATTTATCCGGACTCCCCCAGACTGTTTCAGGGCCACTCCTTGTCCCAGAGACCCTGTAAGGAGATTGGCGCTTTTGGACGGCATTGAATCCCTGTTGGTCAAATGTGCGGTGATTCCTGTTCCCGTCGATCAATTGGGGTTGGGTGTGTATTCCATACTATTCCTGGTGTCGAAACGCACTGGGGATCTTCGGCCAGTGATGGACCTAAAGTGGTTGAATGCTTACATCCCTCACCAGAAGTTCAAAATGGTTTCCCTTCAGTTGATCCTTCCTCTGATATCTCAGGGCGACTTCCTTGCATCTATAGACTTGAGAGATGCTTATCTGCATATCCCTGTTCATCCAGACTCTCAGCGATTTCTCCGGTTTTGCGTGCTGGGTCGTCATTACCAATTCCAGGTACTGCCCTTTGGACTCTGCTCTGCTCCCAGGGTCTTTAATAAGGTTCTGGCTCCTCTTATTGGACATTTGCATGGGGAGGGCATTAGTGTTTTTCCTTATCTGGACGACATTTTAATTTCTGCTTCTTCTCTTCCTAAGGCGGAGTTGCATGTCCAGAGAGTGTGCCATGTCCTGGAGCATCATGGGTTCCTAGTGAATGTACCGAAGTCCTCCCTGGTTCCTGCACAGGAATTGACTTTCATTGGGGCTCGGTTCAGGACTCAGTTGGGGATGGTGTTCCTACCCCCTCCCAGGATTCTGTCCCTGGTGTCTGCAGTTCGTGCCCTGTTGGTGGGGCATTCTCATCCTGTGAGCCTATGGTTGAGGGTTCAGGGTCTGATGTCGGTGTCGTTGTTGACGGTGCCGTGGGCTCGCCTCCACATGTACCCGGTGGTGTCCCACGTTTTGTCGCATTGGGACCCCTGTTCCCTAGATATGGGTGTTTTGGTTCCTATGTCGGAAGACGTTCGGGTGGTCCTGAGTTGGTGGTTGGACGAAGGTCATCTGTCCAGGGGTCGCCCCTTTCTGATTGTTCCCACCCGCGTGGTCACTACCGATGCCAGCCTGCTGGGGTGGGGTGCTACTCTGGGGGATTTGACGACTCAGGGAGTTTGGCCTCAGTCGGTGTTGTCATGTTCCTCCAACTACAAGGAGATGAAGGCCGTCCTTCTGGGTCTGTTGGATTTCTCGGATCTGGTTCAGGGTCACCATGTACAGGTCCGAACGGACAATCAGGTTTTGATGTCTTATGTGAACCATCAAGGGGGGTGCAAGGTTCGATCCCTCAGTTGCCTCAGCCGTCGGATATGTTGCTGGGCGGACGTTCATCTGGAGTCCCTCTCTGCCATTTACCTTCCTGGCGCGGAGAACACTGTGGCGGATTGTCTGAGCCGGGTGTTTCCTTCCATGGGGTCTTTGTCCCTGACGCATGTGATGTTCAGGAGGTTGCGGAGGATGTTTGGCTATCCGATTGTCGACCTATTTGCTTCCCAGGGCAATTACAAGATCCGTTGCTTTTGCACGATTATGCCTTGCCGGGAGGCCTGGAGGGTGGATGCCCTGTCGTTCACTTGGCCGAAGGGTCTGTTGTATGCCTTTCCCCCTGTTCCCCTGATTCCGGCGGTCTTGTAGAAGATCAAGAGGGAGGGGTCGTTTGTGCTACTAATTGCTCCGGGTTGGCTGCGTCGACCTTGGTATCCCCTGCTATTGGAATTGGCTGTGTCTCCGGAGTGGGCATTGCCATTCATTCCTTATCCTCTAATGGGTCCTCTTCTTCCTCTGCCTGTGTTCCGTTCCTTGGGTCTGCGGGCCTGACTCTTGAGAGGGATTCGTTGATGCGGAATGGTTGTTCGATGGCTGTGGCTGGGGTCATTCAGCAATCGAGGAGACCTTCTACTCTTAAATCCTATGCAAAGCACTGGGATAATTTTGTTTCTTGGTGTCTGAGTCACGATCTGTCGGTGGCTTCTTTGGACCCGGCTCGCATTTTGGATTTTTTGAATGATGCCTTTGTGTTGGGCTTGGCCATTTCGACTCTTCGGGCTCAGTGGGCTGCGATTCGGGCATTCCATGTCCTCCCTTTGGTTTCTGTTTCGCCATTGGTTGCTAGACTTTTTAGGTCTCTCTCTTTCCAACGCCCCCGTCCTATCATGTGTCCTCCACCTTGGGACCTGCCTTTGGTTTTGCGTTCCTTGCAGTTGGCTCCCTTCGAGCCTTTGGAGTCGGTGGGGTTGAAGTTTTTAACACTCAAGGTGGTGTTTCTTGTGGTGATTGCTTCTGCCAGACGTATGGGTGAGTTGGGTGCCTTCCTTCGTTCTGCCCCATTTTTGTTGGTTTTGTCGGACCGTGTGGTATTGCGACCTCATCCTACGTTTATTCCAAAGGTGGATTCTTATTTTCACAGGTCTACTGAGGTGGTTCTTCCGAGTCTTTGTCCTGATCCTTCCTCGGATGAGGAATCCCTGTTGCACCTCTTGGATGTTCGTCGTGCCTTATTGATCTATTTGTCATGCACGTCTTCCTTTTGCAAAGTGGACAACTTATTTGTCAATTATGGTTTATCACGTCAGGGCCTGAAACCCTCCCTCTCGACGATCAGTCGCTGGATTAAGGAGGCCATTTTGTTGGCGTATGATTCTGTTTCTGAGATTCCCTCCCTTCCTGTTCAGGGGCGTTCCACCCGATCTGTTGCTGTGTCTTGGGCCTCCTTCAAAGGGGTGTCCATGGAGGATGTTTGCAGGGCTGCTACTTGGTCTTCCCCTCATACATTCATGTCCCATTACCGCCTCCAGATTGGGGGTGGGGGTTCTGTTTCATTTGCATCTTCTGTTCTGACTGCGGGGGTGACTTGAGAGGTTCTCTTTTGATTGCTGTACCTCTGTGTATTAAATTATGTTTTTCACTGCACTATTGGTGTGGTCTATTTCCTTACATGAGCTGATTGCTTTGGTATCGGCTCATATGTATTACTGTGGTGTGGAAGACTGGACGAGGAGGTAATGCCCCGGTTACTTACCGGTAATCTTCATTACTCCGAGTCCTAGTCTTCCTCGCCACAGTATAGTTTCCCATTCCCTCCCGGCCCTGGTGGTGGCTTCATGTCTGCGGCTTTGATTATCAAATCGAGCTGGTTGGTTTGTATCCTTTTATGGGATTGGCTGAAGCCACTGGGGCCATATTGGAGGAGGGAGGGGAGACTAGAGCGCTGCTCTTTTATTTTACTTGGAGTTCTGTGTGGAGCCGGAGGCTCATATGTATTACTGTGGCGAGGAAGACTAGGACTCGGAGTAATGAAGATTACCGGTAAGTAACCGGGGCATTCCCCGCTCTTCCTCGAGCAAGAAGCGCTTAGAAGCGTTGCTCCCCAGTGCGGCGCTATGCATCCATCCACAGGTTGGCAGCGCGGTGCCCATTCTGCAGCTGGGACACGCCCTGCGCGTGTACAGGTTGTAGCGCAGTAGCGGTGCGGGAAGTTGGCCACCCGGGCTCTCCGCCAGCAGCAGCAGGGCACAGCCCCAAATCCACATGAAGCGAGCGGCGGCCATCCCAGCCCTGAGATCCAAGAAAAGCGCCTCCCACACTTCTAGGCACTGCGCGGTTGGACAGGAGAAGTCTCACGCGAGGGCCGCCCTCACGCAAACATTTTCAATAGAAACCCTGTGATGTTCTCCCAAAGTAAACAGAAATCAAAGGCTCCGACCCAAGTACAAATCTGACCTCGAAGAGCCTGCGATGCGCCTCGGACCACAAATCATGCTCCCATGCTGCACATTGAATACTGCACCCTCAAACATTATTCGTTGCACTTTAAATGGATGCACTCTCCCTGTAGGTGAAGGACCTGGCACCGTTCTCACAGCACTTTACTCGAATACACCCTTTGGCACTTTAAGTGCACCTACGTCAGCTGCGCGTTATTCAGAAACGTATTTAAGCGTACACCCCACAACCCTTTCAAAGCACATTACTCATTTGATTTACACTTTAAATTCATGCACTCATTCAATTTACGCTTGTGCACAATCACTGGACTTTAAATCCATACACCCCGTCAGTTTGTGTGTACAGATGTCACCTGCACTTTAACACATTCCAACCATAAAAACTATACTAGACACCGCCGCTGTACTTTGGATTCACACGTTACAAGGTACGCTGAATGTGTGAATCCGAAGTGCGGCGAATCCCTTTTCTTCCACTGCACTTTAAAGGAATTTTCTTCCGCTAAAGTCTCCTAAACCGCCCCGCGGCACTTTGAGTTCACATCCACTCTGCACTTTGCTATTTATTTATAGTTTACCGAATGCATTTAGCATTAACCGCCCCTACTTTTTCATTAATTGCTCCACTTTCACTATTTTTTTTCACCCTCTTAAATTTTTGGGGAGAGAGAGGATATAGCGTAATGACAAAACTGTCGACTTTGAATCTGGGGAACCGGGTTGGAGTCTCAGCATTAGCACAACGCCCTGTGATTCTGGGCAGAACACTCACTCTCCCTGCACCTACAAAAAATGAATGTGTCCTTGCCTAATGTAACCAGTGCTCATGTAAAGCGCTCTGATACCTTCGGGTCCAGTTCGCTCTATATAAAACTGCAACAAAAAACAGTTCTTGCTGCTTGGACACCACTTGTCTGCTATGCAGGGAATCCATGCTTCAGGCCACACTCAACATTTATATCCTCTCCACCGTTACATTTTACATTGATTAGATGTACATTGATGCACTTTCAATGACTATCTCCTCCCCATGCACTTTACACTAGTATTTACGGATGGTACTTTGAAGGGATATACCCCACGACCTCCACAGAGCTTTGCACTGGTGCTTACAGGCGGCACTGAATGGACATCACCGCACAACCCTCCAACCCCAAAGACACAGCACTTTACAAGAGTAGTTATGGCGGCACTTTGAATATTCCTGCGTTGTTTCGGTTAAGGCGTGACTCTAAATTTTGACTCCTCCCTTCAGACCTGAACTTTGACATCACACTCCACAATAGTCGGGGTCGTGCTCACTTTGCTTCTCCTGAAGTTGAATTACAAGAAAAGGACGGTGCAGCCGACAACACCGACAAAACACCACAAAGTAAACATAAATCAAAGGCTCCGACCCAAGTACAAATCTGACATCGAAGAGCCTGCGATGCGCCTCGGACCACATCTGACCTCGAAGAGCCTGCAAGGTGCCTCAGACCGCATCTGACGAGGCGCCTCGGTCCGCATCTGACCTTGAAGAGCCTGCAAGGCACCTCAGACAGCATCTGACCCGTCCTAAGTTATACAAACCGAGAATGATTCACAGCAACAACAAACCCATTCAAACACAAGAATAAAGCAATAAAGAAATAACAGACAAACGGTAAAGCAATATAAGCATATTTAAGAAACTACAACTGAAAAATTAATTTCGGAAAAGACAACTGGTGACTAAAAGCAGCAAAGATTCAGTAACCATTCAGGATTGGCGATGCAAAACAACCACACTTCCGAGCCAACTCAGTTAAGACAAGCGCGTCGCTGTCCCGAAAGTAAAAGAGGATCTCTTGTCTTTATGGGACCATGTGTTTAAACACATGGCCCCATAAAGATAAGAAACCTTTCAAGACGCACGGAAGGCAGACAAGCCCGTCCAAATGGGACGGCTCAAAAAGCCAAAAGTAAACGTCACGAACAGCTCTTTTCCAATGGCTGGCCACCATTTAGCATAAACGGTGACGCAAGCCAATGGAAAAGAGGGGCAGGGCTTAAAGCCCTTTACAGAAAATACCCCAAAACATTAAATCTCGCTAGCGAGACTGCACATGTGCGCAGCCCACGCCAGCCGAGACCTATAAACTTACTGGGCTGTATTTTGCGTGGCAGGAGGGAAGGCTCCTCTGTTCCTTGTGTATTGAGACTGCTGCCTTCTCTCATTGGCTGACCTTCAGCCAATGAGATGAGACAGAAACCCCTTACACAGAGTTGGATGTGGTCAGTGGGCCGTCACTCATGGGCTCCTGGTCCCGTCACTTCAGGGCTTAAAACTGAAGTGCCAAGGTCCTAGTCTGTCAGTGACACTCCCCTTTGTCATGAGGGGGAGGCTCACAGGAGAGTTTGCCAGGCTAACTTCAGCTCGGCAAAGCTCTTCTCAGGCCGCCAAGCACCTGTGCATTTAGTGCATCTACAGTATCTGGATGACTCACCCGAACATAAAGAGCGTCTGTCAGGATGTCCTCTGCTCAGCCCGACAGACCTTCGTCATGTGTCCGAAAAAGGTGGAGAGGCGGGACCCTTCAGCCCTTAACAACGGGCCGCTCATGCTTTTTAGTTTGTACGGCAAAGCCAGTGTTAACCTGAATATGGTGGCTGGATTCGTGGTGCAACTGATGGAATATGATAGTAGGTGTGTCCCCATCCCTTCTGTGTCCCCCACCTAGGGACGGCTCCTCCATGTGGGCAGAGGAGCGTCGCCCCACTGCTTTCTCGCAGTGCGAGAAGCAGAAACATAAAATGGTACTTTGAATACCATTTTATGTTTTTGCTTCTCGCACTGTGAGAAAGCAGAAGGCAGGGTTTGGTTGGGGGCGGGCGGGTGGCCGTTCCTGCTTCAGGCAGGGGAGGTGTGGCTTCCCTCTGTTGTGGGTTCTGACTGTTTGGTCGGCCCCAAGGCCGACCAAACCAGTCATGCACACTCTGCATTTTCTCTATGTAGGCTGCAGAGAAAATGGCCTCCCTTTAGACGCCTGTGGGGTCAGCATCCTAGCCAATCACAACGCTGCCATTTTAACGTTGTGATTGGCTTAGGGGAGGAGAGGGCGGCTGCCTGCTTCCTGGTGCCTCGCAGAGAGAGGAGACGTGACGTGGGACCAGAGGCGAAGGTAAGATATTATTAATATTTTTTTTATTAACTCCCCTTCCCCTGAGACCCCCGCACCCTCCCCGGGAGTCATGCTGGCCGCGACTGGCTGTGTGCTCCCGAAAAGTGCCGACTGGCTGTGTGCTCCTGAGAAGTGCCGGGGATCACACATTCTTTTATGATCTTTTTCCTGAACATTAAGGGTGTCTTGTGTAATTCGAGTCTCTTTTTTACCAAACTGTACCTGTCTGAATCTTAAGCCTTTACGAGGTTTGTGTCCGGCTGCACCTCGGTTTTCGTGTGCTTTGTTTGTGCTAGTTTGTCGGTTCTCCCACGGTTTGTAGGTGAAGTGATTTGTATTGTCTCTGTTCGCAGGGGCAGTGGGTTGAATTTTCCCTTGAGTTTTAAAGCCTTAATGTAGAGTTAAGTAGTGTGTATGCTGTTTAATGTTGCGCCATCAGTCGCGACGCAACTCTTAGAAAGGTCAAAAGTACGACGTGAACGAAGTTTAAAAAAACAATGTATTATTATAAATCACAGCACCCTCCTTCGCAAATACTACACACTGCTGCCACACAAATAACCTGCACGCAACCACGCACCAAATACATACCCAAAAATCCACCTAACCCGGCATCAAAAATACATGCATTGAAAGCCCCGCGCCAGGCGCGGCTAGTGACATTTGAAAGTGGCGACAGCTATTATTAAGTTATTCCAGTTAGCCATCAGTGAGCCCCTAGACCTGCTGCTCTTGATGCGCCTCACCACTTTCAAATGTCACTAGCCGCTCCTGCTCTCACCACCCCTGCATCTGCTCTCTGTGGCCCCATCACCCCTGCATCTCCTCTCTGTGTCCCCCACCACACCTGCAGCTCCTCTCTGTGGCCCCCACCACCTCTGAATGTCCTCTCTGTGGCCCCCACCACCGCTGCAGCTCCTCTCTGTGGCCCCCACCACGCCTGCATGCTCCTCTCTGTGGCCCCCACCACCCCTGTTTCTCCTCTCTGTGTCCCCCACCACCCCTGCATCTGCTCTCTGTGGCCCCCACAACCCCCTGCACCTGCTCTCTGTGGTACCCACCACCCCTGCATCTGCTCTCTGTGGCCCCATCACCCCTGCATCTCCTCTCTGTGTCCCCCACCACACCTGCAGCTCCTCTCTGTGGCCCCCACCACCTCTGAATGTCCTCTCTGTGGCCCCCACCACCCCTGCAGCTCCTCTCTGTGGCCCCCACCGCGCCTGCATGCTCCTCTCTGTGGCCCCCACCACCCCTGTTTCTCCTCTCTGTGTCCCCCACCACCCCTGCATCTGCTCTCTGTGGCCCCCACAACCCCCTGCACCTGCTCTCTGTGGTCCCCACCACCCCTGCAGCTCCACTCTGTGGTCCCCACCACCCCTGTATCTGCTCTATGTGGCCTCCACCACCCCTAAAGCTCTTCTCTGTGGCCCCCACCACCCCTGAAGCTCCTCTCTATTGCCCCACCACCCCTGCATCTCTTCTCTGTGCCCCCCACCGTTGTAGGGTCTGTAAGTATCCCTGCAGCCTCTGTGTTCTACATGCCCCACCCCTATTAACCTTCTGTGCCCCCCACCACCCCTGGATCTCCTCTCTGTGGCCCCCACCACCCCTGCATCTCCTCTCTGTGGCCCCCACCCTTGTAGGATCTGTAAGTGTCCCTGGAGCCTCTGTGTTCTCCATGCCCCACCACTGTTAAGCTTCCGTGGCCCCCACCACCCCTAAAGCTCCTCTCTGTAGCCCCCACCCTTGTAGAATCCGTGAGTATCCCTGCAGCCTCTGTGTTCTCCATGCCCCACCCCGGTTAACCTTCTGTGGCCCCCTCCACCCCTGGATCTCCTCTCTGTGCCCCCCACCACCCCTGCATCTCTCTCTCTGTGGCCCCCACCACCCCTGCATCTCCTCTCTGTGCCCCCCACCACCCCTGGATCTCCTCTCTGTGCCCCCCACCACCCCTGCATCTCTCTCTCTGTGGCCCCCACCACCCCTGCATCTCCTCTGTGTGACCCCCACCCTTGTAGGGTCTGTGAGTGTCCCTGGAGCCTCTGTGCTCTCCATGCCCCACCACTGTTAAGCTTCTGTGGCCACCACCACCCCTGCATCTCCTCTCTGTGGCCCCCACCACCCCTGCATCTCTTCTCTGTGCCCCCACACCTTCAGCTCCTCTCTGTGGCCCCCACCCTTGTAGAGTCTGTGAGTATCCCTGCAGCCTCTATGTTCTGCATGCCCCACCCCTGTTAACCTTCTGTGGCCCCCACCACCCCTGCATCTCCTCTCTGTAGCCCCCACCCTTGTAGGATCTGTGAGTGTCCCTGCAGCCTCTGTGTTCTCCATGCCCCACCCCGGTTAACCTTCTGTGCCCCATCCTCACCTGCAGCCCCAGTGCACCACCTGTCCTGCCTTTTCTGGCCTTCTGTGTGGTCTCCACCCCATGCAGCCTCTCTGGGTGCCCCGACCTGCTATACAGCACATGTGTGCTGTGCACCCCCAGCCCCTCTATGTGACCTCTGCCCCCCGCAGCCTCTATATCCGCGCTCCCCTGGCAGCATCGGACTGCTCAATGCCCTTCTTTTTTAGCCTTTTTTGTGTCCTTACAGCCCATCTATGAGTCCCTGCCCCCTGCACCCTTCTGTGGGCCTAGCCCCACCTGCAGCACCGGTGTATCAGTGTGCCCTGGCCTTGACGGCCTCCCCTCTTTGTGCCTCATGTAGCCCAATGTGTGCAGCGCCCCCCCTGCAGTCCCTGAGTCCTGCAGTTCTGTGCCCCACTGCCATCCTGCAGCTCCTGGGTGCCCCCTCTGCTCCGCAGCCCCTCTGTGTGCCCCTGGCATCCCCAGAGCATCTCCGTGGGCTTCAGGCCTGAAGGACTCGCCACCGGTCATCAGTACCACCCACAGCCCCTCGCGGCCTTGGCGACCATCGAGAAGGTGGTCAGTTCCCACTCTCCCTTTCACTGCCCAAGAATGAGGGTTGAAAGTAAATCTGAGCTACTATCGGTATCTGCCTCCATGCCGCCCCCCCCACCCGGAAACCCCCCCTTCCCACCACCACCACACCATTCTGTGCCCCTATAACCTGCCCCCTCTGTACAAAGAGACAAGCACGGCTCGGTTTATTGCAGACCCGCCTAAACCCCTGGTGTCACGGCACTGTCAATCATCGGAAAGACACAGTGCGGTTTCAAACACGCAGAATAAAAGCAGAATCTCCTGTGACATTAATCACATCGAAAAGCAGTTAGTAATGTGTTGCAAAAGCGTTAACATCAGAATAATACAAGCAGATTAAAGAAAGTGCTGAGGCTCAGAATATGTACACAAAGGCAGAGATATTCATTCTTTCCTGTAATGACCTTTAGAGTGCAAAAAATAAACATGTTGCCTCAAATATCTCCTTTCTGCTCATCACTGTTTGGAGAAAAAAAAGGTCATAAGAAAGAAAAGCAATCTTTCGTTCCCATTGCACCCTTCACACTGCAGCTGTAATTACACCCAGAGGGCTGCCTGTCACCCTGGCTGCTGCCTCTGCAGCGGCCACCCTCTCATCACAACTCAACTGTAACAACTTATTATAGTTAAGTAGCTACCTCATTACATTATTATGGGACAGTGTGCAATGGTGTGGTGGCTGTGGCTCACCAGGGCATCTGCACTTATTCTGGACAAACGGGGGTGGGGCTGGGCAGGCCAGGAGGGGGTGAGGGTTAGACACTGAGATCCAGGGTCACACTCACTCAGTCAGTCAGTGGATTTGTACAGCCCAGCAGGGTATCCAGTTGCGAACAACAGGAGCTGCCCTAAGACGTGAACCAGGGGCAAACTATCACTGGAATCCAAACAAGGGTTCAAGTATAACACTTACAATAATAACAAGCATTGGCATAGCCAATAGGTCTCGCCTTTGGGACCTTATAAGTGTTAAGCCATGCAACAGTTGCATAACTAAACACTTATAAGGTCCCAAAAGCGAGACCTATTGGCTATGTCAATGCTTGTTTTAACTGCTGCAATCTATTGAAGCCTCACTGAGAACAACAAAGCGGCCGTGCGGCGAAAGTGATCGCGATCAAACATCAAAGCGGCCGCGCGGCCGCAGAAGTGAAAGCAATCGCGGTAAAGCGCGACGCGTGCGCCCGTGCACATGCACTGTAGCTCTAAGCTGACCTGGTAGCACTTTTTGGAGCCCTCACAAAATGTCTCGCCAGAGCAGCGCATGCGCTGGATCAGGCGAGACCTAAAAATCACAATCTACCCACCCCAAAGAAAACTTATCTAAAAGAAAAAAGGGGAAAGAAAAGGAAGCCCAGATGCTATTCGGGCACAGGATACCCATGTATCAACTGTTTCATTTTAGTAGAAAATGTATTACTCAAATGAAACAGTCAAAGACAGTCATAAGACAATAATGGCGCTCGTGGGATTCCACAAACAATACAGGAAATACAAATGATACACTGTGTAATCAAATAAAGTGGTTGAGGGAAAAATGTACAAAAACAGGATTCAGGGAAAAACAGAAACAACACATAGCAAAAAATGCGTCCTCTTCATGTGCTATGTACCCAGAATGTGGGCAGGAAAGGCCTCGCTAAGGCATGGGTTGCCCACTAGAATGGTGGCGATATCCAGGATGTTGCAAGAATGCCCACATCATGGTAAGACAGGACCTCTATCATGCCATGGAAGGTTGGACTGGAGTCAGGAATATTCAAAATATGTGAAGGATAAGCCAGAATGTCTCCAAAAAGTGTGCCCAGTATGTTATTGGTGGGCAACGATTATGTGAAGGATTAACCGGAGGTCAGCAAGAATGCCACACTATGCCATGTATAGAACTCTTTTATGCTGTGCATAGCCAGAATATCACCAAAAGTGCCCAAAATGTGGCATGCTTCTATGACATCACCCAAACGTATGTCCTCCCCTCTTCTGGGCATGTGCATCTACAGCAGTAATGAATGATTATCTTGTAATGAGTAGCGACCCTTATAAGCACGTGACTGTGATCTGTGGCAGGCACAACAGTGGTGGATGTCTACATCTCTTGCACCATTGGTCCCTAGTGGTATGAATGGCCATTGAGTTGTGTGGTATTAAATCCAGCAGAGCCTATTTTTAGTGATGATAGAACTCCTCCCTCATTGAATATTCATACATGCATTGTTTTTTATTTATATTTTCTACCCTTAGAGTCAACAATACTGTTTTTAATTGATTAATCTGTCCTGAAGAAGGCGGTGTCAACCATTTTCAATCCACCGAAACGCTGTGTCGACAACTGTTTTTTTATATAGTATTGCTTTTGTAAACTCCTTCATAACTGTATATTGTGTATGCTGGTCTATTTAAGAAACTTAAGACAATTGTTCTATATATAGTATTGTTTTTAAAATCATTTCTCAACCTGTATACTTCACATGTATAAACACAGAAGAAACATTAAAATATAGGTTAAATTGGCACATGACTGCCAAACTGAAAGTTACAAGTAGGATATCATACAGAATTGTGTGTACTTGAAACATAAAGATATATACTCACTGAAAAATGTTATGTAGATAAATGTTTTTGATACACATGAGAGAGAGTTTACAAGAACAGAATTATGTCCTCTCCTCTAACGGTATTTCATGTATTGATTTGGGTTTTTAAAGGTGTTTATATATAATACATTTTCAATAAAGGAGGAGATATTTTTACAAAAATAAGGCCTAGAGTCTGTATGCAGTGTCTGGGTGAACGGACGTGTTGTTGTAAGAGGCAGTGAGTGAAGAAAGACTAACATAGGGAACAGTTTTTGTTATGAGATCATCTGCGGCCGTAACCTTACACACGCTTTTACTATCTGACCCACAATCACACTTTCTCTCCTCTCACCCACACTACTCCAAAATTCATAGTTATTAACACTTCTCTCACAAATCTACCTACTGCCTTTGTACAAGGGGGGGGCGGAACTCGCAGTTTTTCTTTCCGCAGAATTCTACAGAGTTGCATAAAAATTCTACAAGTCTCCATGGAGTTCCTACAATGGGTGGAAAATATGCACCTTGCACTGCAATCAACACCAGTAGAGCGACAATGAGTGCGAAGGGTCCCATGCGGTGCACAAGAGCGCACGGCCGTTCAAGTTGATTTAGCTGCCACTCGAGTAGAAAATGTACTCAGCGGCAGCAAATCTGCGCAAGAAGCAAACCTTTGGCCGTGATCGTCTGCGACCAGCGACGTTAGAAAGACACTAGGGGACGCCAAACTTCACTCGCGCTCGCCCGCTCTCTTTTATGGAGTCCCACAGCCCTTAGTGGAATTTGCCCAGAACACCATGTTACAAAAGTAATACAGTCACCAAATTCCACCAATTATATACCCTTGCTTTTTACTCAGTCACATAAACCTTGGCATTCTGTGTGTACACACACTCCTGGCAGTCTTCATTCACACTCAAATACACAAAAACACTCATTCTCTTTCACACATCACTCCCAGACACATTTGGTGCTGGGTGGCGGCCATCATACTACATGGCTTGCGTGTGAACCCCCGCTCCCTAGAGCAGGCACATGTGAAGAAGCCCTTCTCGGATGCCTGTTACTGTGCACTCGGCTGATGATGGTGCGCGTGGGTGAGCAGTGCACATCTACCTGCATTAAACTGAATTATTCCTGGGTACATAAAGTGAACCGAGGACAGAAGTACAGCACACCACACAGTGGTACCCCCATATGCTGTGCATTGAACACCAGAAGCCTGCTTGTCTCTTTTCAGCAGCCTGAGGAGGATTCTGGGCTTTGCTGTTATCTTTATTGTTGTCTTATATTGGCCAGCATCTCAGACTGACATTGGCAGAAATACTGTCTGCCTTCAATATTGTAACTAGATGTTATGCATGGCTCTCAGAGGGGCCTCTATTGTTTATTTCAGTTTCTGGATCTCACTCCCCACTGCTATGGCACGGCAACAGTTGATAACTAAACTGGTTACCACATTTGGGATGACATGAAAGCCTTCTGGACAGGCTGGCAGGGCTCTGAGAGCCGGCCAGTGCAGCGCTGCTTGTCTACTTTGAAAGCAGAAAGCACAGCTACAGGAGAGGGAAGGAAGGCGGGGGGGAGGGGGGTGGGGGGGGGGGGGTTGGGGTTGGTCAAGGATGGCAGGTAAGTTTTGATTCTTTTAACATTTTTATTTAGTTAAGCTTTGGGACAGGGATAATTAACAGAGGGCATGTGATGTATGGTTCCCGCATTACTCATTTGCCCCTGTGTAGCAGTTGAAAGCAAGGGCAGACTATTCTGGGGACCATACATGACGTACAAATATAGACATGCAAAAAGTGAAATAAGGGGATGGGTTTCACCTCGTTGTTGTAAGTGACATCATGGACAACTCTAACTGCGATCTCGCAGTCTATTTGATGTCACTCAGACCCCCTCAGTGAAAAACATCCCCATAACTAAGCCTGGGTGCAGTTTGCGGTGTACCGCAAAATGCAAAAAACTCTGTATTGCTACGCAGAGCTCCTCAAGCAGCGGAGTGGGTTAGAAAAAATGCTGTTAATTTTCAGTGCCAGGTGTTTGTCCGTGCTGTGAAATGATCATGAACAGCGGCATGCACAGCGCAAGCGGGCGCAGCAGGCGCTGCTTCCTTTCTGTCGCTTGAGTAGATTTTCTACCAGAGCGGCAGCTTTCTCAACGCTAATAGACGGTTTCTCAACGCGAGCGATCGCGAGCATACACAGCCACTCATATTGAGAAATCCGACCGCCCACGTTGAGATATCTCGACTGGCAGTTGATTTCCCTTGTTTGCGCTCGCCAACTTGACATTGATGAGTGCGAATGAGAAAAAATCTCGCCGGGAGGTGGATTTTCCTCGCTCACCAACTTGATGTTGATGAGCGCGGGAGCAGACATTTCAGAACTCCGCGAGCTCTGAGTAACGAGGGGTGCGGAAAACTCCGCAAACTCAGCGATCGGAGCGAGTTCACCGCCCAGACTTACTTTCTGCTGTTTCAAACGTACATTTACTACATGCATGATCAAGTCTACATGTGTTTAGAAGGACCTTCGGAACCAGCCTTGCGCTGGACAAACCACAAGTTATTTATTTTGGATGTTTAATAAAGTCAGTTTTCTCGAATTCCAATAAATGATATTATTCCACTGCAACAAACATATGGTTAGTAAAATAATTGTTTGTTAAGCATCTCAGCCACTGAGGTGTCTTGGCAGCCTTGTGGATCTCTCACTTTCGGTGCCTTGAGATCCCTTTCTTCCCGTGGCTGCTCCTCCTGGCGCCTTCGACCTCCTTTGGTAGGGGATGATTCCCCTTGTGGACAGACTTCCTTCTGTGGACACTATTCTTACTTTAGATTGCAGTCCTTTCATTTATCTCGGATTGTGATCCGAAGACGCGCGAGCCGGTGATGCGCCTGTCCCTGATGATCTGATGGGATCTGCAGTGATCACTGCCACTCTGCGTCTGTCCGCGGCTCACGCAGTGGGCCACCTAAAAGGGCGGCCACCTTAGTGCCACTTTGGCACACCATCACCCCCTCTAGTCTGGGGACCCAGGGGAGGAGTTCCACACCTCAATGCGCGTGCTGTGTCATATCCGGCACACAGAGGGTTGGGGGACAGTACTTATACCTCCCCCTGCCTTTCAGGCACCATCTTTGCGATCCAAGGGGCTTTGGCTTCATCAGGCACGGGCTTATTCAGGCGAACAGCAAAGGGTATTTTGATGGGGATGGGGTGCACTTGTCACAGGTGGGCATGGATTTGTTCTGGACATTAGCGAGGCGCTGGAAATAGCAGGTTGCAGGTGAGGAAATTGGCAGTCTTGTTGGGGGGCTCTTGAGGCAATGGGGGCCACCTCCAGAGCTTTGGTGGAGTTACAGGGCGATCCTGAGACAGGAGGGTACAGAAGGGTACCTCTTCAGGAGCACAATAGGGGGCAAACCCCAGGAGTCCCTATGGCAGGTCCCTGGAAGACAATCGTTGGCGCTCCGCTAGTCCTGAGGGCGGTTGTAAGCCTGAAGAACCGGGGGCTGGCCTTGGAACGCTCCGCCCAAAAGGGGCGTGAGTAAGATGGCGGTCCAGCGGTCCACGGGATCCAAGAGAGGGGGTTCCCATCATCATTGGTAGCACTGATTGGATTGGCCACAGTGCAAGCGGGCAGGGCAGCGCAGGTCAGTGACCGCTGACTGCCCTTGGATCGCCCGTAAGATAACCCACCAAGTTGCATACTTTGTATGGAATAAACCTGCAGCAATCTTTTCCCAACCAAAAATGGTGTTGTGTTTTATTTATTGCATCATGCATGTTCTTGGCAAGGGGTGGGGAGTGTTGCCAGTGTGGGCACTATGGATCCAGCCAGGCATTGGTGATGGATGTGGTGACCGACATCTGCCTGCTGCAGGGCAGGGAGGCAAAGAAGGGTCACGCGCCTGCCGCGGCCACCAGTGTGACCCCAAAGAGGGAAGGGCGCGTGGGCCGGACAGGATCAGACTCAACACCAGTAATGTTACTGAGCGCACATACATGCATTAACGCTTTCGTGTCCACGTCCCTCTGATTAGATCTTCACTTCCTTGCCGATCACGGTCATCTATTCATATATAATACCTAAACTTTCTGCGGAATCTTTTTCTGTTTTTTGGCCTCTCTTGAAACCGAGGACATGTTGCATGACCCCAAACGGCCCGACCTGCCTCCGACGTCATTTTACATTTCTTGGCTTTGCTCAGTTGAAATGGGTCCAAGATCGGGGTGCTCCCTCCCCTGGCAGCACTGGCGGACCCCCTTAATTTTCATCACTTTACTTCCTGTCCTTCGCCTCATCGCCTCCGCTCTTTGAAAACGCGTCACCGGCTAATTTCTCTTATTAAACCGGGCTCAGGTGAGATTAGGCGAGGATTCATCGGGTTTTGAAGTAATATGTGCTGCTCGGACACCTTCCTCTTGAACCTGACCTCGTGATGTGGGCCAGTGACTAAACCCGGCTCTCCCCTCATCCTGCCGCCCCCTTACAGTCAAAGCTCAAATCTACCCGCATTGGGTCGCCCCCGTTGTGCACACGTAGAGTCCTCGACCAGTGTGCTGTGGGGGAGGGAGGAGGGGGGGGGGCACCATGCTGGCATTTAACTCGGTTGACTTCCTCCAACGGGACTGCTGTAGGGTACAGGGCAGAGGCGCAACTAGAGTCAAATTTCGGGGGGGCTAAGAAATTTTTTTTGGGGGGGGGGGGGGCTGATTCTTCAAGCAAAAGGCAGAGTGGAGCTGCAGGGGCTCTAAGCAGGGGTGAAAACCATTAAAGCCTCGTTAACAAGCAAAAGGTCTTTTAAAGACCTGTGAAGTACTCGGGTGCTTCTGTGTGTATGCCCGGGAAGCCGTCTCATCCCGGACTGACTCCACCCTACAGACCTTCTAGAAGGGAACATGACATCATGCAGCTGACTCCACCATACAGACCTGCTAGAGGAGAGCCTGGCATCATGTGACTGACACTAACCTACAGACCTTCTAGAGGTGAGCTTCGCATCACGGGACTGGCTCCACCCTACAGACCTTCTAGAGGGGAGCCTGACATCATGTGACTGACTTCACCCTACACACCTTCCAGAGGAGTGCCTGACATCACAGGGCTTACACCATCCTACAGACCTCCTAGAGGGGAGCTTGGCATCATGTGACCGACTCCACCCTACAGACCTTCTAGAGGGGAGCCTGACATCACAGGACTGACTCAACCCTACAAACCTTTTAGAGGTGAGCTCAGCGTCACATGACTGACGCCACTCAACAGACCTTCTAGAGCGGAGCCTGACATCACGTGACTGAATTCTCCATACAGAGTTTCTCAAGGGTAGCCTGTCATCATGGAACTGACTCTACCCTCCAGACCGTCTAGCGGGGCGCCTGATCTCCACTCCACAGACCTTTTAGAGACAAGCCTAGAATCACATGACTGACTTCTCCCTACAGACCATCTAGAGAGGGACGCCTGATATGACGTGGCTGACTCTACCCTACAGTCCTTCTGGGGGCGACCCTGATATCACTCAACTGACTCCACCCTACAGAACCTCTGGAGGAGAGCCTGACTTTACTCGACTGACTCCACCATACAGACCTTCTAGAGGAGAGCCTGGCATCATGTGACTGACACTTACCTACAGACCTTCTAGAGGTGAGCTTCGCATCACTGGACTGGCTCCACCCTACAGACCTTCTAGAGGGGAGCCTGACATCATGTGACTGACTTCACCCTACAGATCTTCCAGAGGGGTGCCTGACATCACAGGACTTACTCCATCCTACAGACCTCCTAGAGGGGAGCTTGACATCATGTGACCGACTCCACCCTACAGACCTTCTAGAGGAGAGCCTGACATCATGCGACTGACTCCAACCCACAGACCTTGTAGAGGGGATCCTGGCATCACATAACTGACTCCACCCTGTACACTTTCTAGAATGGAGCCTGGCATCGTGTGACTGACTCGACCCTACAGACCTTCTATAGCAGAGACTGACATCACGTGACTGACTCTACCCTACAGAACTTCTGGAGGGGAGCCTGGCGTAAAGAGACTGATTCCACCATACAAACATTATACAGCAGATACTGACATCACGTGACTGACTCTAACCTACAGAACTCTGGAGGAAAGCCTGGCATCACTCGACTGACTCGACCCTACAGACCGTCTAGAGTGGAGCCTGGCATAACGTGACTGACTGCACTCTAAAGACCTTGTAAAGGGGTGCCTGGCAGCATGTGACTGACTCCACTCTACGCACCTTCTAGGGGGGAGCCTGGTGCCAAGAGACTGACTCCACCCCACAGACCTTCTAAAGCAGAGACTGACATCACGTGACTGACTCTACCCAACAGACCATTTAGAGTGGAACCAGCCTCAGGCGACTGACTCCACTCTGCAGACCTTCTAGAGGGGAGCCTGACATCATGTAACTGAATCCACTCTCCAGACCTTCTAGAGGGTAGCCTAACATCACAGAACTGACTCCACCCTACAGACTTTCTAGAGGGGAGCTTGACATCACAGGACTGACTCCACCCTACAGTCGTTCTAGGGGGGAGCCTGACATCGTGTAACTGACTCCACCCTACAGACCATCTAGAGGGGAGCCCAACATCACGGGACTGACTCCACTCTACAGACCTTTTAGAGATGAGCCCGGTATCACATGACTGACGCCACTCTTCAGACCTTCTAGAGCGGAGCCTGACATCACTTTGCTAACTTCTCCCTACAGACCTTCTAAAGAGTAGCCTGTGATCATGGGACTGTCTCCACCCTCCAGACCGTCTAGCGGGGAGCCTGATGTCATGGGACTGACTCCACTCCACAGACTTTTTAGAGACAAGCCTAGAACCACGTGACTGACTTCTACCTACAGACCATCTAGAGGGAAGCCTGACATGACTTGGCTTACTCTACCCTACAGACCTTCTGTTATGTTATGTTAGAGACATTTGTAAAGTGCAACTGTCACCCCAGGATGTCCTGGCACTAGCTACACTCCTCTGAGTGAAGCATAATTTAGGACCGGTTTATCAATCTAAAAGCCACGTTTTTAGGGCCTTCCTGAATACCTGTAAGTCAGTGATGCTCCACATATGGAAGGGGGGGTCTTTCCAAGCCTTTGCCGCACATGCAAAAAGGCTTCTGCCTCCCCAAGTGGCTTTATTTGTGCGTGGTACTGTCACCAATTTTGCTCCAAGGGAGCGGAGTGGTCTTTTTGGCACATACCACTGGAATTGAAGCTTCAAATGATCAGGTCCTACACCTTGTAGGGTTTTGTGTACCGTACAGAGGGATTTAAACTGCACTCGTTTCTTGACGGGTAGCCAGTGGAGTCTTCGGATTTCACTGGAGTCTGATGCAAATTTCGATGTGCCGGCAAGCAGTCTAACCGCCGAGTTCTGCAGAAGTTGTAGTTTGTGCTGAAAGCGATCCTGAATGTTCAGGTATAGGCTATTACAATAGTTTAGCTAGACATAGTTAGTGATGTAATCACAGTATGCTGACTGTCCCTTGGCAAAATGGCAGAATTTTCTTGCATGTTCTAAGGACATATGACGTGGCCGAGACTACTGGATTGACTTGGCCACCAAAATTGAGTCTGTTGTCTATAAAAACTCCCAAGTTTTTTTACTTTCCTAGTAGGTGTCGGGAAAGAACCCATAGAAACCGGCCACCAGCTTGGGCTCCAAAAGTTGGGATGATTCCCAAACAGGATAACCTCCGTTTTATTTGAGTTGATTTTCAGACAATTTTGAGACATCCACCTCCCCACTGCTTCCATACAATCATGGAGACCATTTACCTATTCCATTTTCCTGCCCCGGTAGCAGCGACACCACAATTTGTGTGTTGTCAGCGTAGGAGGTGAGGCAAAAGCCAAAGGAGTCAATAAGGGGGGCCAAGGAGGACACATACACAATAAAGAGTGTGGGGCTCATGGACGACCCCTGTGGGACCCCGTAAGGAAGTGAAAACGCTGTGGAGCAAAATTCACTTAAAGAGACAATTTGCAATCTGTCTGAGAGGAAGGACTTCAAGAGTTTCCATGCTTTACCCTGGACTCCGCAATCCTGCAACGTTTCCATCAACAAATCGTGATGGACCGTTTCAAAGGCCACGGAAAGGTCCAACATAATGATAGCGGCCTTGCCTCCCTGATCTAGAGCAACCCTGATCTCTTCCATAGATTTTAGGAGTGCAGACTCCGTGCTGTGCCCCTCTCTAAAACCATATTGGGCAGGATCCAGGGCTTGAGCTTCTCGCAGATAAGTACTCAATTGTGCATTCATTTCTTTCTCGACCAGTTAAGCTGGAAGTGGGAGATGTGAGATGGGTCGGAAACTGTTCGGGTCCTTCGGGTCCATCTTAGGCTTTTTAAGCAGTGTCGACGCAACTTTCCAAGATTTAGGAAAAAACCCATCTGGAAACATTGCGTTAAATAGAGAGGTAAGTGTCAGGGCAATCAGTTCAGGGGCCAGTTTTAGCACTGCAACAGGACACGGATCATAAGGGGATCATGATTTTGTCAACATTAGAAGATTATGAGTGTCTATAATGGATAGTGGTGCGGACTTGTCAAAAATAGACTTATGACCCTCTGTTGAGTCCACTGTCCTGTCAGTTGTTGGTCCTTTAAATGTTGAAAAGATGGCCTCAACTTTTTCCAAGAAAAAATGGGTCATTTCGACACATAATCCTTGGCTCATTAAAATATTCGCTGGGTGAGGGTGTGCCAGGGTAGTTACTGTTTTGAAGAGCTCTTTGGCTGAGTTTTTTGCTAAATTAATTCGTTTGGCAAAGAACGCTTTCTTAGTCTTGAAAATTAACTGTTTGTATATCATGAGGCTTTGTTTATAAATATTTTTCTCCGTAACTTTATATTCTTTCGTCCAGTTCCGCTCCAGACGTTTACAACACCGTTTTTGGTCCTTGAGTTCCTGCGTGTACCAAGGAGCGGAGGGTTGAACCCTATTTGAGAATAGGCAGTGCTTGTATTGGAAAAATAGAAGTGCCTGTACTCTGTAACAGAGTACCTGCTTGTTTCTGAGAAGTGCTGGTACTCTCCAATTCAAAGTATAGCGTTTTTCTTGAGAAGTGCCAGTACTCTACCGCTCAAAATAAAAAAGTGCCGGTACTCCGTAACGGACAGTACCGGCCCATTTAAAACACTGAGAATAGGATTGTCTTTGGGGCTAGCTTATTACAGGCTGCTTCCAGCCAGTTCGTAGAGTGTGGTGGCCTCCTCCACGTCCAGGGGCATTTCGCGTGCTGTAGAGGTAAGTATATCTACTAGATCAATACCCTCCACTTTATTCCACGCTCTGGAATCCCTCTGTCTCTTGGGGAGCCTTTCACCAGAGCGATGGTCTGAAATGGCCCACTCAAATAGTACTGCCACATGGTCCGACCAAACTAGGGGCAACAGGCCTGTAAATGAGAGGGATGGATGGTTAGAAAAGATACCATCCAACGTGTGCCCTGCCACATGAGTGGGTCCGTTACTTGTTGCCTGAGATCGGCACTGTTCATCAGGTCTATAAGGGTCATCGTATCTGGGTCCGTATGTACCTCCAGATGGAAGTTGAGATCTCCCAGTATCGTATAGGAGTTAGCACCCATCCCCTCTTCCAACAAATGTCCCAATGGTGTTGTAAAGGGGCTCCTAGGACCCGGGGGTCCATACAAAAGGGTGCCCTTAAAAGTGTGGTGTTGGGCATAGGTGAGGCTAAAATCCAGTGCCTCACAGGCTTCATTTGAGGCTTTGTGAAAAGCCACGTTTATTGAGTTAAGATAGATTACAGCTAGCCCCCCGCTTTCCTAACCGGCCTGTTTACGGTATGACTAAGGTATCTGGGGGGTGTGGCTTTCACTAAATCTGGACCTGAAGCATTATCAGTCCGTGTTTCAGTGATAAATGCCACCTTTGTTTCCCCATCCTCAATTAGTGCTGCACACTCAACGCCGTGTTTCACCAGGGATCTTGCATTCAACAGTATGCACTTTAACACTGGTTTTACCCGTTCGGCTTTTACTGTCTTTTCCTGTTTTCGAGGTTCAATGGACTGGTATAATAGTTATGGTAGCGTAATTTTACAATTGGGGCATGTCACTGGGCTAGAATGGGGCCTTATATTAAGGAGGGGAGCCTGGCATAACGTGACTGACTCCACCCTACAGACCTTCTAGAATGGAACATGACATCATGTGACTGACTCCACCCTACAGACCTTCTAAAGCAGAGCCTGAAATCACATGACTGACTCTACCCCACAGACCTTCTAGAGGGGATCCTGACATCACAGGACTGACTCCACCATCCAGACCTTCTAGAGGGGAGCCTGACATCAAGTGACCGACTCCACCATACAGACCTTCTAGAGGAGAGCCTGGTGTCAAGAGACTGACTCCACCCTACAGTCCTTCTAGGGGGGAGCCTGGTGTCAAGAGACTGACTCCACCATCCAGACCTTCTAGAGGGGAGTCTGACATCACGGGACTGACTCCACCCTACAGTCCTTCTAGGGGGTAGCCTGGCGTCAAGAGACTGAATCCACCCGACAGACCTTCTAGAGGGGATCCTGACATCACAGGACTGACTCCACCCTACAGACTTTTTAGAGGTGAGCTCGGCGTCACATGATTGACGCCACTCAACAGACCTTCTAGAGCGGAGCCTGACATCACGTGGCTGACTTCTCCCTACACACCTTCTCAAGGGTAGCCTAGAATCATGTGACTGACTTCTCCCTACAGACCATCTAGAGAGGGAACCCTGAAATGATGTGGCTGACTTCTACATACCTTCTAGAAGGGAACATGACATCATGTAACTGACTCCACCATACAAACCTTCTAGAGGAGAGCCTGACATCCTTCAACTGACTCCACCATACGGACCTTCTAGAGGAGAGCCTGGCTTCTTGTGACTGACACTAACCTACAGACCTTCTAGAGGTGGGCTTTGCATCAAGGGATTGGCTCCACCCTACAGACCTTCTAGAGGAGAGCCAGACATCATGTGACTGACTTCACCCTATAGACCTTCTAGAGGGGTGCCTAACATCACAGGACTTACTCCACCCTACAGACCTTCTAGAGGGGAACCTGATATCATGTGACCAACTCCACCCTACAGACCTTCCAGTGGAGAGCCTGGCATCATGCGACTGACCACCCCACAGCAGTAGCGGCTCCTGGAGGGAGTGCTGCGGGGCGGTTGGGAAGTAAACTCAGGCTCACGGCCGACTTGAGTAATGTAAATAAAATGAATAAGTAAAACGAATTTCATTGCGCGTGCTGCATCGCCATTTGGCGTTTCTGCGCACGCAATGAAATTAGTTTTATTTATTTATTTAGTTACATTACTCCATTCATGTGATAAACTCTACCCTTCAGTCCCTCTTGAGGGGAGGCTAGCATCACATGAATGACTCCACCCTACAGACTTTCTAGAGGGGAGTGTTCTTGGGGGAAACAAATATATACATTTAGAACTATCCGCTTACAAAACAATGGACCACCAATGTGGCAAGCACCTTGAGTTGACCATCACCCTAGGACATACCTTTAAATGAGCAGTGGAGCTGGTCAAAGCTGCCAGCTGATTGAAAACCATAAACTGCTAGTCTATGTATCACACGTCTTCACCTATCGTACGTGCGGTGTGCCGTGACACGATTAACCACATGACTGTGGTATCACGCACGACGTGGAAACACTTCCCACAAATATTCAACCACACACCCTACACGGTGTAACAACATGCTACTGACATAGGCAAGTGCTTCAGCACTTAACATGGGGTAGTAAGCGCTATATACATGCTTCAATACAATTCAAATTGCATCATGTGTGTATTAGGACTGTCTTGTAAGCTTTTGATAGGAGATCGGATAGTGAATGTTTCCCATTTGTCAAAGTGCCTGCCCTTGGGCTCCACGTGCACCTTGCTTCTGGGGGGAAATTCAGACAGAGGGCTTGGGAGAGGGGGTGCAGTTGGCAGAACATGAGGGGAATCCTAATGCCTCTGAAGTGGACCTCACAGTGCGTCGTTTTTCCAATTTAAATGCTCCGGGTAGAAAAGATTGTTTGAAGCGCGTCAGAGCATGGGGGCGCATACAGATGAATCCATCTTGTCTCAAAGCCTGGAAGTGTGGCTCAAAGTAACAGCCATAATGAGGCGTGCAAAGTAATGCGGGTCACTGCTTCCGGGTCACGGGGTCTAGCTTCCTGCTCATGCGCTTCAAGTCAATAGATAATTAAACTGAGAGGAAAAGCGCAGCATTAACCCCTTGGCCGCTGCTTTTAGAGGTGGTCGAGCCATAGCACCATCATGGCAAAGGTCCCCCCCCCCGCAAAGCATGAATGCCCGCAAATAAAACACACCACACAAGTTTATACTTGGGAAAAAACTGCTGCAGGTTTATTACATACAACATTATGTAATCTGGTGGGTTAGCTTACGGGCGATCCAAGGACAGGCAGCCTTCTCGCCACCTGCCCGCCTGATGAGCCTAGCAGCACCGTGGCGAACCACTTAGTACTGCACCTTCTGGTGATCCCCTTCCCGGATCACCTGACCTCCCTAGGTCCATTATACTCACGCCCATTCTGGGCGTAGCGTAGCTAGGCAAGCCCCCGGTTGCTCAGGCCCACCCATTCCCTCTCCGGACTGTCAGGACCTGACAATTGTTTTGCAGGCTTGACTCATCTTTAAGGCTCCCTGTTTTCCATTTTTACTGATTTTTACAGATAAATACAGACAGAAAACATTTTTATTTGTCTGTGCTTATTTTTAAATGTGAATAAAAACGGAAATTGGATTCTTTTTAGAGTGATTCTAAAGGCTCTCAGTCATGACTGCTTGGCCAATAGCTGTGCGGATTGACAGCTAAGGGGTTAAAAAAAAGAAGGGATTTCTAGTAAAGAGGCTTAAACAACAGTAGAAATGCACAACGTTGATACTGAAATGTTCATATGTTCATATATGTGCACTGATTTATCATCTGTGGGTGTTCATATCACTGACAACTATCAGGCATTCTAGCATGAATGCACATTTATCGGGTACATAAATGTGGAAATATACTAGTTTCAACTTCATTTTTTCACAAATCCCAAAATAAATAAGGATAAATACAGATATTATTAGCAAAAAATAAAAATGGATAACGTAAAACAGGGAGCCCTACTCATGTTTAGGCTGTTGGAACAAGCCACCCCTGGCTTGGACTAGCTCAGCTCTTTCCATAAAAGCCCTGGTTCCCGCCTCGAGCTGCTGTAAACGAAGCCGGGTCTAGAAAGCTGTACTGAAAGCTTTGAAGGTTTTTTTTTTTTATTTATTTATTTATTTTTTTTAAAACTTTATTGTGCAGAGAAAAAGGGTACAAGCACGGGCCTACAACCTCCTGGGCCGGCCGCTAGTATTCAGAAATGATCAAGCAGTTCAAAAACAATGACTGGCCCGCAGGGGCTCCGCTAAATGACAGGAGATCAGGCTGCACATAAGGGAAGTCAGGATACACCCTTTTTACATAAATATCAACAAAGGTAAAGAAAAACAAAAAGCAAGGCGAAAAACATTGAAAGGGCGTCTAACCACAGCAGAGGAACTCCACATAGGACCACCCTAGGGTGGTCAATAAAAAGGGGGTCTGAGAGGGAGGGGGGGGGCCACGGGAAAACCAAATCTATACTCAGATGAACAAATTAAGCAAGGAACCCTCAATGATCAGGGGGACAAGGCAACCTCAGACGTATCCAACAGGGGGGGAGAACAGATAGTCCCTCGATACACATTCCACTGACCCCAGATTCTACCCCACGCCCCCGGTTTACCACGAGCCACATACACCGTCTTCTCCCTGAACATGCACCAGTCCATGTTCTCCTTCCATACGGACACGGTGGGAGGCCGTTGGGAACCCCAAAGCTGCGCAATATCTCTCTTTGCGATCATGTTCCCAAGGGCCGCCCACCGAGCCTGGGCCGCATTATAGTCATTGGGCTCCCACACATTCAGAACACATCGGCGCACCTCCGGCAGCAGAGCGACCCCAGTGACTCGTTTCATAACATCATGCACCCGGCGCCAATATTCCGCCACCTCGCGGCACTCCCAGAGGATGTGGAGAAAGGTGGCACTGAGCCCGCAGCCACGCTTACAGAGCCCGTCGTCAGAAAACCCCATCGAGACCAAACGGGGACCCGTCACATAGACACGATGGAGAATCTTAAGCTGGACCAGATGGAGACGGGCCGGGATGGCAACCTCCTTAGGGGATGACAGCGCAGACTGCCAGTCCTCGTCGTCCAACTCCACCCCATCTCCCGTCCATGCCTCCCGAAGACGCACCAAGAGATCAGCCCGATTATTTATTAGTTTTTTATAAATCAGGGAGATAGTACTGTCGGGGACGTGTCCGTCGAGTATACGGTCCTCGAGAGGCGAAGAAACAGGGACCGTGGTCCCCTCCCCAAAGACCGAGAGTAGGGCGTGCCGAACCTGGGCATAGCGGAAGAACTCCCTTTCCCTAAGCTCGTACTCGCTCTGAAGCGCCGCGAAGGATTTAACCGCGCCTTTAACCCATAGGTCCCCCACTCTGCTAATGCCGATCGTATCCCAGTGCTCAAAGCCTTTCGTTGTCCAGAGGCTTCCCAAGCGCTCTGAGGCGAATAGAGGAGTAGCACACGTTAACCGCTCAATCCAGCCCACAGCTACATTCGCCGCCTTCCACACACGTACCGCAATCCTAGTAGGGCCCGTGAGGGTCCTTCCGGCAGATCGAGAGTAAAGCGCTCTGTTATAGTTACCGCCGGGAAGCAGGAATTTATCCATCTCATATGCCGGGTTCGAGCCAGGAGCGTACGTAGCATGGTTAATGGCAGACAGCTGGGAGGCCCAATAGTACCTTCTAATGTCAGGAAGCGCGATGCCCCCGTCATACCAGGGAAGACTCAGCTTTGCCAAAGCGATACGCGCACGACCGTCCCAAACCAGTCTCCTCTGCAAACTCTCCACTTCCCTAAAGTAGGCCGCCGGAATGATATCGAAGGAGTTCTGGAGTGCGTAAAGAAATCTGGGAAGGGACATCATTTTAAACAGTGCTGCGCGACCAAGTGGAGACAAGGGCAACTTACACCACCGAGCCGTGTCCGCCCTCAAACGCCGGAGGGGAGACAGGAGATTCTGCTCGTAGCGGACCGCCGGATCCAACGAAACATATACCCCCAAGTATTTAAAGCCGGATTGAGATGTTTGGATCGGAAGCCGAGGCGGCAAGAGAGGAAGGCCACCGGAGATAGGATAAACGCAAGATTTGGACCAGTTAATTATCAAACCCGAATTTCTCCCGAAGGAAGTAAGGACATCAAAAAGCACATTGAGCGACTTCCACGGCGAGGTGAGGTACAGAAGAATATCATCCGCGTACAACGAGACCCGATCCTCGAAGCCCGGGGCCCACCGGATCCCTCTGATCGAGGGCTCCCAGCGGAGCCAGGCAGCGAGCGGTTCCAAGGCGAGAGCAAAGAGCAGAGGGGACAACGGGCACCCCTGCCTAGTACCCCTCCCGAGAGCGAAGGGCCGAGAAACCCGCCCATTGACAACAACCTGAGCCATTGGACCAGCATAGAGGAGCTTCACCCAACTAATAAATCCCTCCCCAAAGCCAAACTTCGCCAATACGGCCCAAAGAAATGGCCACTCGATGGTATCAAAGGCCATCGTGGCGTCTAAGGAAACCAATATGGCCGGTTCAGAGAAGTACTCCGTCCTAGCGAGGACGCCATGTAGACGCCGCAAGTTGAGAGCGGTATTACGATGAGGGATAAAGCCGCATTGATCCGGATGTATCAAATCACATATAACTCTCAGCAAGCGATTAGCGAGAACCTTGGCAAGGATTTTCGGTTCGGCATTTAGTAGAGAAATAGGCCTATATGAGGCACAGCGGTCTCGTGGCTTACCGTCCTTGGGAATAACAACTATAGTAGCCAGACGCTGGTCGTCGGGAAGGGAACCCCGCTCGAGCGACTCCAGAAACATACGACGGAGGAAGGGCGCGATTTTATCCGGGCGTAGTTTATACAGTTCAATCGGCAGTCCGTTGGGGCCCATAGCCTTGCCCGAGCGAAGGGAACGAATCGCGGTAGCAATCTCGTCGACAGACAGGGAGGCATCCATCTGCTCACGGTCCTCGACGGATAGGCCGGGCAAGGCAATATCCCGCAGCAAGAGACGAGAGTCATCCTCATCTCTATCAGACACCGGGGAGTACACCGCCCGGAGGTGGTCAGCAAAACACTCCACAATCTCACCAGGGTCAGTCACACACACTCCATCCGAGACCCGAAGCTCCGGGACCACACGATTCACTCTCTCCTTCTTATCCAACCAAGTAATCAGTTTACCCGCCTTGTCCCCGGCATCATACAACCTACCCTGTTGCTCCCTATACATGCTCTTGGCAGCGTCAGTGACAAGAGACTTATATTCAAACTGCTTCAAGCTGAGGGCATGAAGCCCATCCTGAGTGACACCCGTCTCCAAAGCTGCCTCCAGCCCCGATATTTCAGTCTCCAGCTTCACCACCGCCTCATTCTTAACCCTCTTAGCCTCCACTATCTGGGATAGGGCATGCCCGCGGAGCACTGTTTTGAAGGCTTCCCACAGGGACACTGAGGACAACACCGACCCCTCATTCTCGAGAAAATACTGATCAATCGACTTAACAAGGCTATCACGAATCTTGGGGTCTCGCAAGTACCAAGGGTTAATAGGGGCGATCCGCCCAGCGGACCGCATCCCGGTGTCGAAAAGCAACCACAGTGGGGAATGATCAGAGATACCCCGGGCCAAGTGCTTTACCTCTCGAATCCGGGCAGTCTGGGCCGCGGGCATAAGAAAATAATCCAATCTGGAGAGACTCCCATGGGCCCCAGAGTGAAATGTGTACTGACACTGTGTCGGATGCATTAACCTCCAACAATCCACCAGACCGAAGGTATCCAAGTGTCCGCCGAGCCACGCCTGGGCAGCAGGGAGGGCCCTGGGCGGGTGGCGATCCAAATCACCCGAAACAACCGAATTAAAATCCCCTCCCATAAGCAAAAGTCAGGAAGCTCAAATAGCATACGACCCAAGTGTGAGAAAGTGGAGTTCTGGAGGCCCGGGGGAACATAAACCGAAACCAAGGAAAGGGACTGTCCCTCCCACCTCCCAGTCAGAGCCACATAGCGCCCTCTATCGTCTAGGACAACCCTGGTGATCTCTAGCGGAAGTGAAGATCGTAGGAGAATGCCCACCCCTCTAGAGCCAGTGGTGAAACCGGAATGGGCCACGAGTCGGTATCCCCCCCTGTTCATGGCATGACAAACATTACCAACCAGATGCGTCTCCTGTAAGAATACCACATCAGGAGTCAAACGACGCAAATACTGCAGCACAACACCCCGTTTGATACGATCCCCCAATCCGTTGACGTTCCAAGACATCAGTCTCAACCCGTCCCCCCCCATCCCCTCCAGTAGATCAAGGGTCCCCCAGCAAATAGCGCGACACCTGAAACTGAAACAGAGCCAATACCTCGCCTTGAAAACTAAAAACACAAATCCAAACAACCCCTCCCACCCACCAACCCCCCCCCAAATTCAACTCCCCCCACCCTGCACCCCTGCGGTCCAGAAAACCACCCCAACTTGCAGTGTGCCTGTCGCCCTACAAACCCCATTCTACGAAAAGACCCCGGAGGAGGAAAGGGACCCGTCCCTGCCCGCCCCAACACAGATCATAATGAAACAAAATACACAAAAGAAGTAGAACCCAGCCGAACAAAACAAAATGTCAAAGTCAAGGACCAAAAGTCACTCCGAAGGAGGCCCGCCACCCTCGGCACCACCAGCAGGCCCAGGCCGGTCACCCCGGTCCGGCAGAGAATCCAGCCAGTCACTCACAGTCGCAGGACAGTCAAAAAAGGTAGTCCGGTCTTCGTATTCCACTCGGAGCATAGCAGGAAAAAGCATTGAGTACTTAAGACCCAGGTCCCGGAGACGGCGCTTCACCCCCTGGAAACCCATCCGCTGTTTCTGGACAAGTTGGGTGAAGTCCGGGAAAAAGTTAACGGATGAGTTCTCATATCGGACCGGGCCATGTACCCGTGAGGCCTGCAGAATCGCATCTCGGTCTCTGTAGTGAAAAAGTTTTGCGACAATAGGCCTCGGGGGAGCTCCCGGTCGCGGCCGACCGCCTGGGACTCGATGGGCCCGCTCCACGGCAAAGAACTTACTCAGGCCAGCGGGGGCAAGCTGTTTGAGGATAAGTTCCTCAACCATAAGATCCACCGGGCGATTGTCGGAGGTCTCCGGAACACCTATGACGCGGATGTTATTGCGTCAAGCCCGTCCCTCGAAGTCCTCCAGCCGCCGGGCCATCAGGTCGTTGGTCGACTTGAGGTCGCCGAGAGCAGTCTGCAGGTCCGACACATCCGTACCAAGGGTGGACGTCCGCAAATCCAGCGATTGAACCCTCTCATTGGTCTTAGAGAGATCCGCCCGAATTAGCGTAACATCAATGGCCACCGTGTCGATTTTACGGGCCAAGGCCTCGTACTGCTGAGCGATGGTCTCCTTGATGCCGTTAATGGCGCCCATGATGTCCTGCAGGGACAAATCCGGAGGGGCAGACGGAACACCCCCAGCGTCATCCGGGAGAACACTGGCCGTCCCAGGGGACCCTTTACCATGAGTGTAGCGGTCCATGTTGTTGGTCTGGACCGGTCCCCCACGTAGGGATGTCTTGGTCTTACGCCTCTCGGGATCCCCTCTGCCTCCCATGTGGAACCACGCTCGCCGAAGGGGACCACCGAGCAAGCGTCAAAGTGGCACAGGCGAAGCCGACACGAGCCGTATCAGGGACCGCAATGTGGCGGTGCGAGAGGATCAAAGTCAATGGGCACACTGGGTTCAGCCGGAGGCAAAGGCACGAAGCGAAGGCCGAGTAAAAACCCAGCCGCACAAAGCAACTCCACTGTCCAGCCAATCAGAGATCCAAAAGTGAAACCGAAAGTGATGAGACGGCCGCTGGCACAGCCCCGATGCCGTTGTTGTTCAACTATGCCCAGGCTCCACAGTTCACCTTCGCACCGGGCACAGCCATCAGTTGGGCCTCAAAAGTTCAAACCACCATAGATCAGGTCTCCCAGGTCCGATTTGGTTTCTGAAAAGAGTTTAGGGTTCAGCCAACGTTCATCTTCCAGAATCCGTCAACCAAGTCAGGATAAAGTCAGGATAAGTTCCGAGGAGCAGCGAGGGTCCGGGGAGCCCTGTGCTCACGCGACCATCTTGGATGCGTGCTAGGCTCCTCCTCGCTTTGAAGGTTGTTAAAGAGCTGCCCTGACTGTGGAGAGAGCAGCAGTGCCCTCTGGCGGCAGCGGTAAGTACTGAGGGTCCGTGAAGCTGCAGCAAGTGTGGAGAGGGCAGCAGTGCCCTCTGGCGGCAGCGGTAAGTACTGAGGGCCCGTGAAGCTGCAGCAAGTGTGGAAAGGGCAGCAGTGCCCTCTGGCAGCAGCGGTAAGTATTGAGGGCCCGTGAAGCTGCAGCAAGTGTGGAGAGGGTAGTGTGAGAAGTTGGCCTGATGTATGATGTCACTAGTTATAGTGTACACCTTATATCAGTCCAAATACCCTTATGGTGATTGGTTGTAAAGTCAACCTTATAGACCAGCTATCCTAGTGGTAGCATGGACAAGAGCAGTCTTAGGCTAAACTCTGAATGGCATGTGAAGCCAGCTGTGATACCATATATAATCCCTTGAATACCAAATGAAAGGACACCACAACAGATATATATATATAAAATAAAGTGTATTTATTCTAAGCAAACCCTCAGCACTCTTTATGAGATTAGAGGTAATTACAACACAGTCTTATTAATGCATACAGTAAGTCACACAGGTAAGTAATACAGTTAGGCCCTAGGGGCCACGCAAACCATATACTAAGTAAGTGGTATAAGAACCACTGTCACGGAAATAGAATAGGCCTAGGCCTAGGGAATCGCTGGGGCTACACTACACTAGCATTAGTTAGGAAGTGGGAGGCCCACGGGATTCGTGTGCAGAGTGGAAACACTCACGCGTAATGCGTAAAAGTCAATAGCAATAGTACAGTTTAGAAAACGGTAGATTTAGGACACTTCCGGAGTAGCTAGGAAGTTGAGACTTGAAAACTAGACACTAGGATAGTCACTATCCTGATGAGCACCGGAGTACCCAAGTTACCTAGCCCACAGGCTGCGGGTGCATAGGGGTGAAGATGCGTCGTTTTCGTCGTCGACTCCTATGGATGCCTGAAGAAAGATGCTGACAGGCAGTCAGTGAAGAGTGTCCGGTGGATCCCAAGGCTGGGATCAAGAAGAGAAGAAACCTGCAAGCAGAAGGGACAGAGTCAAGGTCACTAGCCAGTGACCACGTGGAACCAGGAAGGAACCAGGCGATGTCGTGAAGACTTGCAGGTGAAGGTGAAGCTTGTCGCTGCAGCCAGGAGGACCAGGAAGCGTCGAGGACGACCAGGAACAGGAGGCGAGCTGTCCCACGAAGGCTCTTGCTGTCGGCGGCGTCGAAGTTGGACTAGGACTCACCAAGCCTTGGCAAGCGGAACCCACGAAGAACGAAGGACTTGCTTCTGGTGCAGACCAGGAAGGTCTGGGGTGCTTCTTCTTTGCAGAGAAGCGGGAGCCAGTCTGGAGGAGCCAAACCAGCGCAGAAGATTTCAGGGTGCGTCGTCACAGAGGCCACTAACCAGCGGGCAAGCAACCGGACAGACGCGGCAAGCAGGAAAATGCTGAAGGGCCCCACGCAGAACTCGTGGAGTGTGGGGGGCTGATCTTCGGTGCAGATGGTGCTTGGGGTTGGGGCTTCTCAATCCCCGGTGCACAACTTCGAGGGTACCTCAGAAGCTGCGCTGTAAGTTACCAGCCACTTTTCCCAGGTAGCCGGTCCCACGTCGCTCGTCGCCTCCACGGATCTCAGCTCAGCTGCCGATGTGGATGAGGGTCGGAGAAGTCTGGAAGTCAAGGCTCTGGTCGGGCTCTGCAGTCGGTTCCTCGTAGAACGGTCGCAAAGCAAAGGGTAGTCTCTTGATGGTGCCTGTTTGCACAGGGTAGCCACTCCTTGGCTACAAGGGAGATTCTTCAGTCTTCTTCTTTCGTCGAATGTCGAAGGTCCAGAGTTTCTGTTCAGTTTTGCAGGTTCAGGATAATCTAAAGTCTTGAGGCCCAACTCCCACTCTTATACTAATCTGGGGGGCTGGGATACCTGCTAGGTCACGCCTTATGGGTGGGACCTGGGAGGGGGTGGTTACACCCACTTCCCTTTGTCCAGTTTCGCGCCAGAGCTGGGGCTGGAGTGCCCCAGCGCCGGTTTGAACTGGACTATGCAAGGAACACCTTGTGTGCCCCAGGCATGTCTCATTCCTTTCAGCCCACCCTGCCCCAATACACTAAAGGCTGTCTGGGGAGGTGCTAGCACCTCCCCAAGCAGGAAACCTATTGTCCAGGCCTCCCTGGCTGGGATCACTCCCAGCTGCAGGAGGTCAGACTTGTGTTGTGGCAGCAGCATCCATTTTGTGATGCTGAGGCTTTGGTCAGAGGCTAACAGTTGAAGTATGATTTTAACATGTCTTTCCCTCTAGAAGGGGGGAATGATATTCTCATGTCCAGAAATGGCATGGGGGTATTATTCCCTAGTGTTAGACACCTTACACGACATGTTTTGATAAAGCCAAACCATAGTTACCATAACCGTCTAAGATTATAAGGCACTTTAAGAGTATATGGTAGGCTATATCATAGAACAGCTATAAGGACAAGGTTCCGAAAGCTGCAGACAGGCTCAGCTCATGCTAGAGCACCATCTCACATGTTACCAAGCACTCTGCCTCCAGGATTGTCAAGGCCTGCCATAGGAGTGACTAATAGGTACACATGTGTCTATATGTAAGTTAGGTATAGGAATACTACACCTAAGCAAGGGGTGATTACACGACCTTGCCCCAGCTGAGTGATCAGCCAGTTGTGTCAAAATGGAAGGCCAGGCCAGGGGTGGCATAATACATGCTGCAGCCCCTGGTAGGCCTAGGGTACACCTATGCCCTGGGTACCTAGGGTACACTGTACAGGGGCCAATAAGGTGATCCTATCCAAATGGGTTATGCACCTAAAGTACATAGTATTAATTTAGAGAGAGAACAGCAGGGCTGTGGGTCTGATTAGCAGGCCCACAGCCACATCTAAGTCGAAAACCAGTAAAGCAAAAGCAAAAAGTGGGGGTGAACATAGAAAGCAGACCCTACTCTCCTACAGGTAGCAGTGCCCTCTGGTGGCAGCGTTAAGTACTGCAGGCCCAGGGAAGCTGCAGCAAGAGTGGAGAGGGCTGCAGTGCCGCAGGAGCCTCGGCCAAACTTCTGAAACGATTTCAACACATCCAGAACGCCTCTGCACGCCTGATCCTCGACATCCCTCGCTGCAGCGCACATCACACCCCACTTGAGAGACCTGCACTGGCTCCCCGTCAACAAGAGGATAACCTTCAAGCTCCTCACCCATGCACACAAGGCACTCCACAACACCGGACCAGCGTACCTCAACAGACGACTCAGCTTATACACCCCCACCCGCCAGCTCCGCTCCGCTGACCTCGCCCTCACCACAGTCCCCGGCATCCAAAGAACGACCGCCGGCGGCAGATCGCTCTCCCACCTTGCTGCCAAAACCTGGAACACCCTCCCCATCCACCTATGGCAGACCCAAGACCTGCTTACCTTCAGAAGACTCAAGACCTGGCTTTTCGAGCAGTAGCAGCACTCCCCAGTGCCTTGAGACCCTCATGGGTAAGTAGTGCGCTTTAAAAATGCTATGATTGATTGATTGATTGATTGACAGCAGCAGTAAGTACTGGAGGCCCTGTGAAGCTGCAGCAAGCGTGGAGAGGGCTGCAGTGCCCTCTGGCGGCAGCGGTAAGTACTGGAGGCCCCGTGAAGCTGCAGCAAGAGTGGAGAGGGCTGCAGTGCCCTTTGGCAGCAGTTATACGCACCGGGGGCCCGGAGAAGCTGCAGCGAGTCTGGAAAGGGGGCAGCAGCTGTAAGTACCGGAGGCCAGGGAAAGCTGCAACAAGTGTGCAGAGGGATGCAATGTCCTCTGGCAACAACTGTGAGTACTGGAGGCCCCTTGAAGGTGCAGTAAGTTTGTAGAGGGCTGCAATGCCCTCTGGCTGCAGCGGTTAGTACCAGGGGACCGAGGAAGATTCAGCAAGTGTGGAGAGGGATACAGTGCCCTCTAGCTGCAGCGGTAATTACTGGAGGCCCAGTTAACCTGCAACAAGTGTGGAGAGTTCCACAGTGCCCTCTGGCAGCAGCGGTAAACACCAGGGTCCCCGATAAGCTGCAGTAAGTCTGAAAAGGGGGCAGCAGCTGTAGGCACTGAAGGTCCTGCTAGTAGAGCCACCCTACCTGTGATATATAGGCCATCATCCTCTGGCTGCGGCTGTAGGCGCTGGAGGTCATGCTAGTTGAGCTGCCTTGCATGTGGGGTGTAGGCCAGCATTCCCTGGCTATAGCTGTAGGCACTGGAGTTCCTGTGACTGCAGGTACTGGAGATCTTGTGGCTGTAGGCATAAGAGGTCCTGCTGGTAGAACTGCCCTTCATGTGGGGTGTAGGCCTGCCTCCTCTCTGCAGGGACTGGAGTTCCTGCGGCTGTAGGTACTGGAGATCCTGCAGCTGTAGGTACTGTAGTTCCTGCGGCTGTAGGCACTGGAGTTCCTGCGGCTGTAAGCACTTGAGGTCCTGCGGCTGTAAGCACTTGAGATCCTGCAGCTGTAGGTCCTGGTAATAGAGCTGCCCTGCATGTGGGGTGTAGGCCAGCACCCCCTAGCTGCAGCTGTAACCAGCGCATGCCCCAGAGGAAGGTGTAGCTCCCCTTGAATCAGGGACATCTTAAGGATTTTGGGGGCCCGGGCCAAATGTGTTTTGGGGGCCCCTTTCGGGACAGCTTTGCTTATATGACCCAGTTTCATTTCTTTCATGCCCTCTCTGGCCAGGTCACTGACTGGTCCAAATTCTAAATGTGTTTACAGATAGTGATGTGTGTTTTCAGTATTTAACACAACAGCCGTACACTAATACTACTGAAAACAATCTCGATGACCCCTCCTATTTCACATATGTGACGTCCTATTGTGATCTAAAAAACTTTTATTATGGATGTCTCATGAACATAAACAACATTTCTCTGCAAAATGTCTGTAATAGACTCTCACACATCACCCACATTAAAAAGGAAATTAAAGGAAAACGGTATTTAAAAGAATCTTTTTTTAAATTATTCCAGGTCATTAGGGCAAGACCCTCCACAGACAAGAGCGGACTCTATCAGGGGCCCCCTGAAAGGATGGGGCCCTCGGCCACAGACCACTTTACCCAAGCCATAAAACGTCTCTGCCTTGAATGTATAGCAGATTGAGTGATTGGAAAACAAAGCCTAGGTAAGGCGATAAAATAGTAGTGCTAAATAGGCAATGGGCCTAATCCAACAAAGGTTTTGCAATAACAGATACACACATACTTACTGACATTTATCTAGTTTAGTATATAGAAAAATATATTTTTGATTTTTGTTGTCTTGTTAAAACATATGTGAAGTTTCCATAGGATAAAATATGTTCATCAAGGATAAGTTTAAAATACTGCACAACTATTCATAAAAATATATCATACATTATTGCCTATGTTCTCAGTGAATCAATGAATACACATTTCCAATATATATCTTGACTTATCATAAGATAATTGAATTATAGAAAAGAAATCATTTCAAAAAGCTTCTAAATAATCTTTTCATTTGTGATATAATACAATATATTTGGAAGGAACTGGCGGTATGTTGGAACTACGCGCGTTTCGGCGAAGCCTTCTTCAGGATTCCATCTCAGTAAACACTCAAAAAATGGAGAATAACAACAGAACATGTGTTAACTGCCCTTTGCCTATACCTCTAAGTTTTTTTTCAAAACTTTTAAGGCTGAAAGGATGAGCCTTTGGGATAAGAAAAAGAAGGCTATCCGACAGTTGTGTACCACATGACGCAGCAACACGGTGTGACATAGACCCAATTACCACAGCTTATACATAGATTTGAGCGACACCTTATAGTGTGAAATAGACTGTGCCTAATGAACCTAACGAAAGGTGAGACAAAGAGAAAATATCCAAAGTAAATATATAATGATAAATTACCAAGATATGCAATCGTATGTCTGGCTATCACGTTTAAATGGCGATGATAAAGAGCTCATCATGTGGTGGTTCGATATCCTGTGAAAATACATGAAAGCCAGCATGTCAGAACCTTGAATCTGCCCGGATGAACTGATTAATAAATGTTATGGAGGTATATCAATATCTCAAGGGGCCTTGGAGATAGAAAACAAACACTATGTTGGTACCTTATTTACCAAGGAGGTGGAATTACAACATTTTATAATCTTTTGGAAATATCTGCTCAGGGGTTAATGGTTTCAGGTCCCCGGCTTGGTGGACGTCAAGACGAAGGAGGAAAAAGTCAAAAGGGACTGCAAGGCACCCTTACTATATTGAAAAAGAATATAATAACAGTATAAGGGACTAGTGTGCTTATGTTCAAAAAGCTGTTAGTAAAAGCAGCATACCCCAATGGTGGTGATGACTTACCATGCGGTGCTCACATATTTTAATGTTGGACTGGAATAGATATATTCTAATGATACAGATAGTTCAGTGGCCAAGTCCTGACCTATAAAAAAATATGTAAATGGAATAATGGATAAGAAACCCTATTGAAGAATCTTGTTATTGAAGCATAATAATATGTCAAGTCATGGCCTTTCCTATGTCAGTAACGATAAAATGTCAAAAATACTTTTGTAAGGTAAGAAATTACCAGTATTTGTAATGAGAAGGCTCCTCGACATTTAATAGAGACATTCAATTACCAATGGATCTGGCCAGAATGAAAATGAGAGCAGTTACAAACACAGGAAACAAAATCTAAAACTGGGGAGATCCCACATGACAAGTGAGTGCTTGCCCTGTAATAGTAGAAAACCTGTTCGCTAACAAACATGCCAGTATCTGTCGTAGTTTGAATAAACTGTATGGCGACTGATCGGGTGCTGCCGACCTATATAATACACGGCTTACCAATAGTTGAAGTCCAAACACGCCTCAGCAGTCGGGCAATGTCTCGAGAGACAGAACGGGTTTAAAACACCTACTGGAAACTAACGTAAGCGGACATATGTCAAACACCAGACCGTGGTGTGGCATGGCGTAACATAACGTGGGGTAACTATGTAGCGCCCATTTGAGATATATCTGTATAACAGAAAGGATACTGTGAAAGAGAACTGATCCAACTACAGCGTGGATACGAGCACGCGGACCAACCACATATATGGATTCACACTGCACTTCAGTTGATGCAAACAATATTCTCTGTGTAGTTTACCATAGATATAAAATGTTAACTGTGTCCCAAGTGGCCATACCATGTACGTGGATACCCACCAAGATTGTACTATATGGACGGTAGGGGGGTATCTCAGACCTTACACCTAGATTAAAAGGTAATGTAGGGACCAGTATACAGGAGAGGCCTGACCAAAAGTCTAAAGAAGTAGAATTTAGTCATTGAATTTACGCGCTTGTTGCCACGGGATCTCCACGTTTGGTCCCCGATGGGCAGTACCCAGCAAAAAAATCCAATACACCTCTCTACGTTTTCTGGTTGCCTCATTATTAATACCCGATTTATTATGTATTTTTTCTAGTATAAACCATCGCATTTCTTCTGGAGTGTGGTTCTTGTCTAGATAGTGCTGGACTATAGGAGCTGTTATCTTCTTTGTCCTGACTGCAGACCTATGCTCAGTCAATCGTGCTTTCAGAGATCTTGACGTTTCCCCAACATACCCTAAATTGCAGGGACACGACAACAGGTAGATAATGTCTTTTGTTTTACAGTTATTCAAACATGTAGGTTTGATAACATGGCTGTTAAATCGCAATTCAGAAGTTTCTATTGCTTGGGGGCATGCTTTGCAGGAATTACAGCGAAAATTGCCTGTGACTGGTCTGAGACCGTCTACTGATATCTGGGTGTCCATGATCGTGTTTTTCATTCTTGAATGGACTACAAGATCTTTCAAATTACGATTGCGCCAGTAGGCGAATAGAGGTTTCGGAAATGTGTCCGAAGACGATCTATTGGTGTTAAGAATATGCCAGCTGGAACAGACAGCTTGTCGGATCCCCTCATTTACCATAGAGTGCCTAGTCACAAAAACGGTAGATACATTGGTTTTGAGCAAATGCTGTCTATCATAGAATATTGCTCTTTTCATAGGGTCCCTTATGAGTTTTTTGGGGTAACCCCGTGTAAGGAACTTCTCTTTCATGATGACAGCTTTAGTATCAAAATCCTTGATGCTTGTTCAATTTCGTCGAAGACGGAGAAATTGCCCAAAGGGAATGCTTCTTTTTTGGGCAGAAGGATGGAAACTGGTGTAGTGAAGCAGCGTGTTATGTGCTGTAGCTTTTGTGTAAAGATCTACACCTAATGTATCTTCAACGTCTTTAATAATAATGTCTAAAAATTTGACCTAAGTGTTACTGAAATTGCCTGTGAAATGGATGTTATTGCCACGTAGAGTCAACCACCCAAGGAATGTCGCCAGGTTGTCAGACGTGTCAATCCATATGAAAAAAATATAATCTATATAGCGTGACCATTTGGTTATTGATTCAAAAAATGGCGCTACTTCGTTATAGTTGAATCTTTTTTCAAATTTGGCCATATATATATTAGCCACAGTGGGGGCACAAGTGGCCCCCATGCTTACACCCTTGATCTGTTTGTAGAAATTTCTGTTAAACTCAAAAACATTGTCTTCCAAAACTATTTGGAGACATTCCAGGATAAAAATCTTAGAGCATGGAATGTTCTTATCCATCATGAACCAATTGACAGCTTCTAAAGCGCCTTCTATGGGAATGTTGCTGTAAAGCGCTTCTATATCCAAGTTGACTAGTGTATGAGCATTCGTATAGAAGATAGTATCTTCTATACGACTGATAATGTGTCTAGCATTTTGGACATACAAAGGTATGGTTGGGACTTGTGGGCGGAGAATGGCATCAATATATTTCGGTAATGGGTCTATACGGTGGATCGGTTTCATGTTTGTGTATCTTAGGTAGGCCTGGGCGGTAAATTCCGTTCCGCTCACGAAATTTGCGGAATTTCGATAATTTTGCATTCTGCGGAGAATGCGGAATTGCAAAAATGTCCACGATCTGCGGCTTCGCGGAATTTTTTGCGTGTTCACGCTTTCAAAATGCGTGTTCACGAGATATTTCTCCCCGAGCATGCAAACAGCGTCCGCAAACAGGAAAAAAGCATCGCGAACAGGCGGAACAAGCAATTCCGCGTGTACGCGGAACTCTGCGTGCTCTCTGAAATTTTTTACCGTTTCACGGAGCTTTGCGCAGCACGACTACGCAAATTCCGCCCACCCCTAATCTTAGGTACACCGTAGATGCTAGCCATCTTAGGGCTCTGCACATTTAAATATCTCAGCTCTTTCTCACATATGTAATTGTCTTTAAAAGCCGAATTAGTCAGCTTTTGTATCTTTTTACCAGTGGTTTTGGTAGGGTCACGTATAATTCGTTGGTAAAACACGGTGTCAGCTAACATCTTGTCCATGTTCGAGATACATGTGGAGGTATCGCGGAGCACTGTGCCGCCCTCTTATCACAGTTTTTGATAGTGATGGAAGGGGTCGTTTTCAGTTGCACCTTAGCTTGATATTCGCCTTTGTTCAGATTATATGGGGTTTTTGGTACATGTTTAGGGCAGGAACAATTTTTTCATCTACCAATTGTTCAAAAACGGCGATTTCTGGAGGCCGTTGGTCCAGAGCAGGAGTGAAGGATGATATATGGGCTAAACCAGAAATATTACTTGGTGTCCCTCTATTGTCCTCTTTAGAAAAGGCTTCAAGACGGACTTCGCGAAAGAACGCCATCCAATCAGTGAAGAGTTCAAATTTGTTGAAACCTGAATGAGGAACATAGGATAAACCTTTGGCAAGAAATGAATGTATAGCTGGAGCGAGAATGGACGAACTGGGGTTTAAAATAGGGGTCTTTTTTATTCCCTCCAGTGCTGTGCATTTCGTGTCACAAGGCACTGGTTGTGGTCCATCTGTGGATTCCCCCTGTATCGCGGCTGGTATTGCGTCTACCAGTTGCCCCTCCTGGAAAAACGTCTCCCTAAAAAAGGTTGGGGCATTTGTTGAGGTCGTGAGTTATAATGATTACCACGTTGATCAAATTGATTATTGGGGTTCTCAGTATCGGAATCTGTGGTATCAGAAAAAGTAAGTATGTGTGTATCTGTTATTGCGAAACCTTTGTTGGATGAGGCCCGTTGCCTCTTCGGCACTACTATTACTATTTTGTCGCCTCGCCTAGGCTTTGTTTTCCAATTGCTATTTTCCTTGTCCCAGGCACTCCTTGTGTTTACAGGCCCCGTAGTTTTCCGGATTATTTGTAGATTGAGTGAACCTGCCTCCGTCGGGTTCCTGCCACGTCCGCAATGCATGGTTGTGCCACAAGACATTTTCCATCTGTATGCGCAAAATAAATGCCATGATCTGGTGATTGTCCTGCATGGAGTTCACAGATGTGCGAGGGTCACACGTGTGCTCTGCAGGTGGCGCTGGGACCAGAGGCTGCACGTGGCCCAATGTGCTTCGGAGAACTGTGGCAATAGATGCAGCAGAGGGTGCTGGTACCAAGCTGTGGCTCTCGAGCGGTATCTTGCAGTTCTGGGTCATGTGTGCAGCATTGTACTTGCCTGTATCTTTGGGTTTGATGTTCTAGAAGTGTGTGGCTTGAGGTCGCTCGAATGTTCCTGTGACAGTCCCTTCACTGGAGCTGCCGCGCTGGGCTTCACCTTTGAGCTTGAATAAATGCTCCAAACTGAAAAACATTTTAGGGCATATGGGCAAGCCCCTATCGCCACCACAATGTCACCTATAGTGACGTGGTGGCAATAGGGGCTGTACCTTAGGAACAAGGCAACGTTAAGCCACTTAACGTGGCTTGACGCTGCCTTGTACATTAGGCCCCCTTCCACTCTATGGTTAGCTTGAAAGGGGTGGCATTGGGTGTTGCAGTGGGCGTTCCACCGCAGCACCCATTCATTTTGACGCTGCCCTCGATGTACAAGGGTGGCATACATCGGAGGCAGCACCATAATTAAGACCAGATAAAAACTGGTCTTAAGATGGCGAAAGGAGGAGTAATGCATTATTTCTCCTCGTTTGTGCTTTTCCCATGTGTTCCCACAAGGCAGCACACATGGAAAAAATGCCATTGTTTGTTTATGTATAAACAAACTTTTTTTAAAATGCCATTTTGTCACTTTCATGTGTGCTGCATGAAGCAGCACACATGAAAGTGACAGTTTGGCATTTCTAGGATTGTTTATGTGCAGGAAGGGACACCTTCCTACACCAACGATCCTGCCCTGCTCGCTGACACCCTTTCACTCTGGTGCAAGGGTGCCTGCGTTTGCTAAACTTAGTGCCATCGCAGAGGGAAATGCAAGGCTGCACCACACTCTTGTAAATATGGTGCAGCCTGGAGTTTCAGAAGTGGAGGAGAGAGGCGTTACGCCAGGAAGGCTAACGACACGCTCCGCCACTTCCTTGTACATATCCCCCCTTGTGTCTTAGGCATGGACAATATAATCATGGGGTCAGATAAGCATCAGCTCTCCCTGAGCTCAGAGTGTGAGGGGTCAGATAATCATCACCTCTCCCCGAGCTCAGAGCTTGAGGGGTCAGGTAAGCGTCAGCTCTCCCTGAGCTCAGAGCGTGAGGGGTCATATAAGAATCAGCTCTCCCTGAGCTCAGAGCGCGAGGGGTCAGATTAGCATCAGCTCTCCCTGAGCTCAGGGCACGAGGGGTCAGATAAGCATCAGCTCTCCCTGAGCTCAGAGCGTGAGGGGTCAGATAAGCATCAGCTCTCCCTGAGCTCAGAGCGTGAGGGGTCAGATAATCATCACCTCTCCCCGAGCTCAGAGCTTGAGGGGTCAGGTAAGCGTCAGCTCTCCCTGAGCTCAGAGCGTGAGGGGTCATATAAGAATCAGCTCTCCCTGAGCTCAGAGCGCGAGGGGTCAGATTAGCATCAGCTCTCCCTGAGCTCAGGGCACGAGGGGTCAGATAAGCATCAGCTCTCCCTGAGCTCAGAGCGTGAGGGGTCAGATAATCATCACCTCTCCCCGAGCTCAGAGCTTGAGGGGTCAGGTAAGCGTCAGCTCTCCCTGAGCTCAGAGCGTGAGGGGTCATATAAGAATCAGCTCTCCCTGAGCTCAGAGCGCGAGGGGTCAGATTAGCATCAGCTCTCCCTGAGCTCAGGGCACGAGGGGTCAGATAAGCATCAGCTCTCCCTGAGCTCAGAGCGTGAGGGGTCAGATAAGCATCAGCTCTCCCTGAGCTCGGAGCGTGAGGGGTCAGATAAGCATCAGCTCTCCCTGAGCTCAGAGTATGAGGGGTCAGATAAGCATCAGCTCTCCCTGAGCTCAGAGCGTGAGGGGTCAGATAAGCATCAGCTCTTCCTGAGCTCAGAGCTTGAGGGGTCAGATAAGCATCAGCTCTTCCTGAGCTCAGAGCGTGAGGGGTCAGATAAGCATCAGCTCTCCCTGAGCTCGGAGCGTGAGGGGTCAGATAAGCATCAGCTCTCCCTGAGCTCAGAGTATGAGGGGTCAGATAAGCATCAGTTCTCCCTGAGCTCAGAGCTTGAGGGGTCAGGTAAGCATCAGCTCTCCCTGAGCTCAGGGTGTGAGGGGTCAGATAAGCATCAGCTCTCCCTGAGCTCGGAGCGTGAGGGGTCAGATAAGCATCAGCTCTCCCTGAGCTCAGAGCATGAGGGGTCAGATAAGCATCAGCTCTTCCTGAGCTCAGAGCTTGAGGGGTCAGATAAGCATCAGCTCTCCCTGAGCTCAGAGCGTGAGGGGTCAGATAAGCGTCAGCTCTCCCTGAGCTCAGAGCATGAGGGGTCAGATAAGCATCAGCTCTCCCTGAGCTCAGAGCATGAGGGGTCAGATAATCATCAGCTCTCTCTGAGCCAAGAGCGTGAAGGGTCAGATAAGCATCAGCTCTCACCGAGCTCAGAGTGTGAGGGGTCAGATAAGCATCAGCGCTCCCCGAGCTCAGAGCACGAAGGGTCAGATAATCATCAGCTCTCTCTGAGCCAAGAGCGTGAAGGGTCAGATAAGCATCAGCTCTCTCTGAGCTCAGAGTGTGAGGGGTCAGATAATCATCAGCTCTCTCTGAGCTCAGAGTGTGAGGGGTCAGATAATCATCAGCTCTCTCTGAGCTCAGAGTGTGAGGGGTCAGATAAGCATCAGCTCTCCCTGAGCTCAGAGCGTGAGGGGTCAGATAATCATCAGCTCTCCCTGAGCTCAGAGCATGAGGGGTCAGATAAGCATCAGCTCTCCCAGAGCTCGGAGCGTGAGGGGTCAGATAAGCATCAGCTCGAGCTCAGAGCGAGAGGGGTCAGATAAGCATCAGCTCTCCCTGAGCTCAGAGCGTGAGGGGTCAGATAAGCATCAGCTCTCCCTGAGCTCAGAGCGTGAGGGGTCAGATAATCATCAGCTCTCCCTGAGCTCAGAGCATGAGGGGTCAGATAAGCATCAGCTCTCCCTAAGCTCAGAGCGTGAGGGGTCAGATAAGCGTCAGCTCTCCCTGAGCTCAGAGTGTGAGGGGTCAGATAAGCATCAGCTCTCCCTGAGCCCAGAGCATGAGGGGTCAGATAAGCATCAGCTCTCCCCGAGCTCAGAGCGTGAGGGGTCAGATAAGCATCAGCTCTCCACGAGCTCAGAGCGTGAGGGGTCAGATAAGCATCAGCTCTCCCTGAGCCCAGAGTGTGAGGGGTCAGATAAGCATCAGCTCTCCCTGAGCTCAGAGCGCGAAGGGTCAGATAACCATCAGCTCTCCCTGAGCTCGGAGCGTGAGGGGTCAGATAAGCATCAGCTCTCCCTGAGCTCAGAGCGTAAGGGGTCAGATAAGCATCAGGTCTCCCTGAGCTCAGAGCGTAAGGGGTCAGATAAGCATCAGCTCGAGCTCAGAGCGTGAGGGGTCAGATAATCATCAGCTGTCCCTGAGCTCAGAGCGCGAGGGGTCAGATAAGCATCAGCTCTCCCTGAGCCCAGAGCGTGAGGGGTCAGATAAGCGTCAGCTCTCCCTGAGCTCAGAGCGTGAGGGGTCAGATAAGCGTCAGCTCTCCCTGAGCTCAGAGTGTGAGGGGTCAGATAATCATCAGCTCTCCCTGAGCTCAGAGTATGAGGGGTCAGAGAAGCATCAGCTCTCCCCGAGCTCAGAGCTTGAGGGGTCATATAAGAATCAGCTCTCCCTGAGCTCAGAGCGTGAGGGGTCAGATAGGCGTCAGCTCTCCCTGAGCTCAGAGCGCGAAGGGTCAGATAACCATCAGCTCTCCCTGAGCTCGGAGCGTGAGGGGTCAGATAAGCGTCAGCTCTCCCTGAGCTCAGAGCGTGAGGGGTCAGATAAGCGTCAGCTCTCCCTGAGCTCAGAGTGTGAGGGGTCAGATAATCATCAGCTCTCCCTGAGCTCAGAGTATGAGGGGTCAGAGAAGCATCAGCTCTCCCCGAGCTCAGAGCTTGAGGGGTCATATAAGAATCAGCTCTCCCTGAGCTCAGAGCGTGAGGGGTCAGATAGGCGTCAGCTCTCCCTGAGCTCAGAGCGCGAAGGGTCAGATAACCATCAGCTCTCCCTGAGCTCGGAGCGTGAGGGGTCAGATAAGCGTCAGCTCTCTCTGAGCTCAGATCGTGAAGGGTCAGATAAGCATCAGCTCTCCCTGAGCTCAGAGCACGAAGGGTCAGATAATCATCAGCTCTCCCTGAGCTCAGAGCGTGAGGGGTCAGATACGCATCAGCTCTCCTTGAGCTCAGAGCGTGAGGGGTCAGATAATCATCAGCTCTCCCCGAGCTCAGAGCGTGAGGGGTCAGATACGCATCAGCTCTCCTTGAGCTCAGAGCATGAGGGGTCAGATAAGCGTCAGCTCTCCCTGAGCTCAGAGCGTGAGGGGTCAGATAAGCGTCAGCTCTCCCTGAGCTCAGGGTGTGAGGGGTCAGATAAGCATCAGCTCTCCCTGAGCTCAGAGTGTGAGGGGTCAGATAAGCGTCAGCTCTCCCTGAGCTCAGGGTGTGAGGGGTCAGATAAGCATCAGCTCTCCCTGAGCTCAGAGTGTGAGGGGTCAGATAAGCATCAGCTCTCCCTGAGCTCAGAGCGCGAGGGGTCAGATAAGCATCAGCTCTCCCTGAGCTCAGAGCGTGAGGGGTCAGATAATCATCAGCTCTACCCGAGCTCAGAGTGTGAGGGGTCAGATAAGCATCAGCTCTCCCTGAGCTCAGAGCGTGAGGGGTCAGAAAAGCATCAGCTCTCCCTGAGCTCAGAGCATGAGGGGTCAGATGAGCGTCAGCTCTCCCTGAGCCCAGAGCGTGAGGGGTCAGATAAGCATCAGCTCTTCCTGAGCTCAGAGCGTGAGGGGTCAGATAAGCATCAGCTCTCCCTGAGCTCGGAGCGTGAGGGGTCAGATAAGCATCAGCTCTCCCCGAGCTCAGAGCGTGAGGGGTCAGATAATCATCAGCTCTCCCTGAGCTCAGAGTATGAGGGGTCAGAGAAGCATCAGCTCTCCCTGAGCTCAGAGCGTGAGGGATCAGATAATCATCAGCTCTCGCTGAGCTCAGAGCTTGAGGGGTCAGATAAGCGTCAGCTCTCCCTGAGCTCAGGGTGTGAGGGGCCAGATAAGCGTCAGCTCTCCCCGAGCTCAGAGCGTGAGGGGTCAGATAAGCGTCAGCTCTCCCTGAGCTCAGAGCGCGAAGGGTCAGATAACCATCAGCTCTCCCTGAGCTCAGAGCGTGAGGGGTCAGATAAGCGTCAGCTCTCCCTGAGCTCAGAGCGCGAAGGGTCAGATAACCATCAGCTCTCCCTGAGCTCGGAGCGTGAGGGGTCAGATAAGCATCAGCTCTCCCTGAGCTCAGAGCACGAAGGGTCAGATAATCATCAGCTCTCCCTGAGCTCAGAGCGCGAGGGGTCAGATAAGCGTCAGCTCTCTCTGAGCTCAGAGCGTGAGGGGTCAGATAAGCATCATCTCTCCCCGAGCTCAGAGCGTGAGGGGTCAGGTAAGCATCAGCTCTTCCTGAGCTCAGAGCGTGAGGGGTCAGATAAGCATCAGCTCTCCCTGAGCTCAGAGTATGAGGGGTCAGATAAGCATCAGTTCTCCCTGAGCTCAGAGCTTGAGGGGTCAGGTAAACATCAGCTCTCCCTGAGCTCAGGGTGTGAGGGGTCAGATAAGCATCAGCTCTCCCCGAGCTCAGAGCATGAGGGGTCAGATAATCATCAGCTGTCCCTGAGCTCAGAGCGCGAAGGGTCAGATAAGCATCAGCTCTCCCTGAGCTCAGAGCATGAGGGGTCAGATAAGCATCAGCTCTCCCTGAGCTCGGAGCGTGAGGGGTCAGATAAGCATCAGGTCTCCCTGAGCTCAGAGCGTGAGGGGTCAGATAATCATCAGCTGTCCCTGAGCTCAGAGTGCGAGGGGTCAGATAAGCATCAGCTCTCCCTGAGCTCAGAGCATGAGGGGTCAGATAAGCATCAGCTCTCCCTGAGCTCAGGGTGTGAGGGGTCAGAGAAGCGTCACCTCTCCCTGAGCTCAGGGTGTGAGGGGTCAGAGAAGCGTCACCTCTCCCTGAGCTCAGAGCGCAAGGGGTCAGATAAGAATCAGCTCTCCCCGAGCTCAGAGCTTGAGGGGTCAGATAATCATCAGCTCTCGCTGAGCTCAGGGCACGAGGGGTCAGATAAGCATCAGCTCTCCCTGAGCTCAGAGCGTGAGGGGTCAGATAAGCATCAGCTCTCCCTGAGCTCGGAGCGTGAGGGGTCAGATAAGCATCAGCTCTCCCTGAGCCCAGAGCGTGAGGGGTCAGATAAGCGTCAGCTCTCCCTGAGCTCAGAGCGTGAGGGGTCAGATAAGCGTCAGCTCTCCCTGAGCTCAGAGTGTGAGGGGTCAGATAATCATCAGCTCTCCCTGAGCTCAGAGTATGAGGGGTCAGAGAAGCATCAGCTCTCCCCGAGCTCAGAGCTTGAGGGGTCAGATAAGCGTCAGCTCTCCCCGAGCTCAGAGCGTGAGGGGTCAGATAAGCGTCAGCTCTCCCTGAGCTCAGAGCGCGAAGGGTCAGATAACCATCAGCTCTCCCTGAGCTCGGAGCGTGAGGGGTCAGATAAGCGTCAGCTCTCTCTGAGCTCAGAGCACGAAGGGTCAGATAATCATCAGCTCTCCCTGAGCTCAGAGCGTGAGGGGTCAGATACGCATCAGCTCTCCTTGAGCTCAGAGCGTGAGGGGTCAGATAATCATCAGCTCTCCCCGAGCTCAGAGCATGAGGGGTCAGATAAGCGTCAGCTCTCCCTGAGCTCAGAGCGTGAGGGGTCAGATAAGCGTCAGCTCTCCCTGAGCTCAGAGCGTGAGGGGTCAGATAAGAATCAGCTCTCCCTGAGCTCAGGGTGTGAGGGGTCAGATAAGCGTCAGCTCTCCCTGAGCTCAGGGTGTGAGGGGTCAGATAAGCATCAGCTCTCCCCGAGCTCAGAGCGTGAGGGGTCAGATAAGCGTCAGCTCTCCCTGAGCTCAGAGCGCGAAGGGTCAGATAACCATCAGCTCTCCCTGAGCTCAGAGCGCGAAGGGTCAGATAACCATCAGCTCTCCCTGAGCTCGGAGCGTGAGGGGTCAGATAAGCATCAGCTCTCCCTGAGCTCAGAGCGCGAGGGGTCAGATAAGCGTCAGCTCTCTCTGAGCTCAGAGCGTGAGGGGTCAGATAAGCATCATCTCTCCCCGAGCTCAGAGCGTGAGGGGTCAGGTAAGCATCAGCTCTTCCTGAGCTCAGAGCTTGAGGGGTCAGATAACCATCAGCTCTCCCTGAGCTCGGAGCGTGAGGGGTCAGATAAGCATCAGCTCTCCCTGAGCTCAGAGCGTGAGGGGTCAGATAAGCATCAGTTCTCCCTGAGCTCAGAGCTTGAGGGGTCAGGTAAACATCAGCTCTCCCTGAGCTCAGGGTGTGAGGGGTCAGATAAGCATCAGCTCTCCCCGAGCTCAGAGCATGAGGGGTCAGATAATCATCAGCTGTCCCTGAGCTCAGAGCGCGAAGGGTCAGATAAGCATCAGCTCTCCCTGAGCTCAGAGCATGAGGGGTCAGATAAGCATCAGCTCTCCCTGAGCTCGGAGCGTGAGGGGTCAGATAAGCATCAGGTCTCCCTGAGCTCAGAGCGTGAGGGGTCAGATAATCATCAGCTGTCCCTGAGCTCAGAGTGCGAGGGGTCAGATAAGCATCAGCTCTCCCTGAGCTCAGAGCATGAGGGGTCAGATAAGCATCAGCTCTCCCTGAGCTCAGGGTGTGAGGGGTCAGAGAAGCGTCACCTCTCCCTGAGCTCAGGGTGTGAGGGGTCAGAGAAGCGTCACCTCTCCCTGAGCTCAGAGCGCAAGGGGTCAGATAAGAATCAGCTCTCCCCGAGCTCAGAGCTTGAGGGGTCAGATAATCATCAGCTCTCGCTGAGCTCAGGGCACGAGGGGTCAGATAAGCATCAGCTCTCCCTGAGCTCAGAGCGTGAGGGGTCAGATAAGCATCAGCTCTCCCTGAGCTCGGAGCGTGAGGGGTCAGATAAGCATCAGCTCTCCCTGAGCCCAGAGCGTGAGGGGTCAGATAAGCGTCAGCTCTCCCTGAGCTCAGAGCGTGAGGGGTCAGATAAGCGTCAGCTCTCCCTGAGCTCAGAGTGTGAGGGGTCAGATAATCATCAGCTCTCCCTGAGCTCAGAGTATGAGGGGTCAGAGAAGCATCAGCTCTCCCCGAGCTCAGAGCTTGAGGGGTCAGATAAGCGTCAGCTCTCCCCGAGCTCAGAGCGTGAGGGGTCAGATAAGCGTCAGCTCTCCCTGAGCTCAGAGCGCGAAGGGTCAGATAACCATCAGCTCTCCCTGAGCTCGGAGCGTGAGGGGTCAGATAAGCGTCAGCTCTCTCTGAGCTCAGAGCACGAAGGGTCAGATAATCATCAGCTCTCCCTGAGCTCAGAGCGTGAGGGGTCAGATACGCATCAGCTCTCCTTGAGCTCAGAGCGTGAGGGGTCAGATAATCATCAGCTCTCCCCGAGCTCAGAGCATGAGGGGTCAGATAAGCGTCAGCTCTCCCCGAGCTCAGAGCGTGAGGGGTCAGATAAGCGTCAGCTCTCCCTGAGCTCAGAGCGTGAGGGGTCAGATAAGAATCAGCTCTCCCTGAGCTCAGGGTGTGAGGGGTCAGATAAGCGTCAGCTCTCCCTGAGCTCAGGGTGTGAGGGGTCAGATAAGCATCAGCTCTCCCCGAGCTCAGAGCGTGAGGGGTCAGATAAGCGTCAGCTCTCCCTGAGCTCAGAGCGCGAAGGGTCAGATAACCATCAGCTCTCCCTGAGCTCAGAGCGCGAAGGGTCAGATAACCATCAGCTCTCCCTGAGCTCGGAGCGTGAGGGGTCAGATAAGCATCAGCTCTCCCTGAGCTCAGAGCGCGAGGGGTCAGATAAGCGTCAGCTCTCTCTGAGCTCAGAGCGTGAGGGGTCAGATAAGCATCATCTCTCCCCGAGCTCAGAGCGTGAGGGGTCAGGTAAGCATCAGCTCTTCCTGAGCTCAGAGCTTGAGGGGTCAGATAACCATCAGCTCTCCCTGAGCTCGGAGCGTGAGGGGTCAGATAAGCATCAGCTCTCCCTGAGCTCAGAGCGTGAGGGGTCAGATAAGCATCAGCAATCTCTGAGCTCAGAGCGTGAGGGGTCAGATAAGCATCAGCACTCAGAGCGTGAGGGGTCAGATAAGCATCAGCTCTCCCTGAGCTCAGAGCTTGAGGGGTCAGATAAGCATCAGCTCTTCCTGAGCTCAGAGCGTGAGGGGTCAGATAAGCATCAGCTCTCCCTGAGCTCAGAGTATGAGGGGTCAGATAAGCATCAGTTCTCCCTGAGCTCAGAGCTTGAGGGGTCAGGTAAGCATCAGCTCTCCCTGAGCTCAGGGTGTGAGGGGTCAGATAAGCATCAGCTCTCCCCGAGCTCAGAGCATGAGGGGTCAGATAATCATCAGCTGTCCCTGAGCTCAGAGCGCGAAGGGTCAGATAAGCATCAGCTCTCCCTGAGCTCAGAGCATGAGGGGTCAGATAAGCATCAGCTCTCCCTGAGCTCGGAGCGTGAGGGGTCAGATAAGCATCAGGTCTCCCTGAGCTCAGAGCGTGAGGGGTCAGATAATCATCAGCTGTCCCTGAGCTCAGAGTGCGAGGGGTCAGATAAGCATCAGCTCTCCCTGAGCTCAGAGCATGAGGGGTCAGATAAGCATCAGCTCTCCCTGAGCTCAGGGTGTGAGGGGTCAGAGAAGCATCACCTCTCCCTGAGCTCAGGGTGTGAGGGGTCAGAGAAGCGTCACCTCTCCCTGAGCTCAGAGCGCAAGGGGTCAGATAAGAATCAGCTCTCCCCGAGCTCAGAGCTTGAGGGGTCAGATAATCATCAGCTCTCGCTGAGCTCAGGGCACGAGGGGTCAGATAAGCATCAGCTCTCCCTGAGCTCAGAGCGTGAGGGGTCAGATAAGCATCAGCTCTCCCTGAGCTCGGAGCGTGAGGGGTCAGATAAGCATCAGCTCTCCCTGAGCTCAGAGCTTGAGGGGTCAGATAAGCATCAGCTCTCCCTGAGCTCAGAGCTTGAGGGGTCAGATAATCATCAGCTCTCTCTGAGCTCAGAATGTGAGGGGTCAGATAAGAATCAGCTCTCCGAGCTCAGAGCGTGAGGGGTCAGATAAGCATCAGCTCTCCCTGAGCTCAGAGTATGAGGGGTCAGATAAGCATCAGCTCTCCCCGAGCTCAGAGAGTGAGGGGTCAGATAAGCATCAGCTCTCCCTGAGCTCGGAGCGTGAGGGGTCAGAGAAGCATCAGCTCCCCCCGAGCTCAGAGCGTGAGGGGTCAGATAAGCATCAGCTCTCCCTGAGCTCAGAGTATGAGGGGTCAGATAAGCATCAGCTCTCCCCGAGCTCAGAGAGTGAGGGGTCAGATAAGCATCAGCTCTCCCTGAGCTCGGAGCGTGAGGGGTCAGATAAGCATCAGCTCTCCCTGAGCTCGGAGCGTGAGGGGTCAGATAAGCATCAGCTCTCTCTGAGCCCAGAGTGTGAGGGGTCAGATAAGCATCAGCACTCAGAGCGTGAGGGGTCAGATAATCATCAGCTCTCCCCGAGCTCAGAGCGTGAGGAGTCAGATAAGCATCAGCTCTCCATGAGCTCGGAGCGTGAGGGGTCAGATAAGCATCAGCTCTCCCTGAGCTCAGAGTGTGAGGGGTCAGATAATCATCAGCTCTCTCTGAGCTCAGAGTGTGAGGGGTCAGATAAGCATCAGCTCTCTCTGAGCTCAGAGTTTGAGGGGTCAGATAATCATCAGCTCTCTCTGAGCTCAGAGTGTGAGGGGTCAGATAATCATCAGCTCTCTCTGAGCTCAGAGTGTGAGGGGTCAGATAAGCATCAGCTCCCCCCCCGAGCTCAGAGCGTGAGTGGTCAGATAAGCATCACCTCTCCCTGAGCTCAGAGCGTGAGGGGTCAGATAAGCATCAGCTCTCTCTGAGCTCAGAGCGTGAGGGGTCAGGTAAGCATCAGCTCTCCCTGAGCTCAGAGCGTGAGGGGTCAGATAATCATCAGCTCTCCCTGAACTCAGAGCGTGAGGGGTCAGATAATCATCAGCTCTACCCGAGCTCAGAGTGTGAGGGGTCAGATAAGCGTCAGCTCTCCCTGAGCTCGGAGTGTGAGGGGTCAGATAAGCATCAGCTCTCCCCGAGCTCAGAGCGTGAGGGGTCAGATAAGCATCACCTCTCCCCGAGCTCAGAGCATGAGGGGTCAGATAATCATCACCTCTCCCCGAGCTCAGAGCATGAGGGGTCAGATAAGCATCAGCTCTCTCTGAGCCCAGAGCGTGAGGGGTCAGATAAGCATCAGCTCTCCCTGAGCTCAGAGCATGAGGGGTCAGATAAGCATCAGCTCTCCCTGAGCTCAGGGTGTGAGGGGTCAGATAATCATCAGCTCTCCCTGAGCTCAGGGTGTGAGGGGCCAGATAAGCATCAGCTCTCCCTGAGCTCAGAGCATGAGGGGTCAGATAAGCATCAGCTCTCCCTGAGCTCAGGGTGTGAGGGGTCAGATAATCATCAGCTCTCCCTGAGCTCAGGGTGTGAGGGGCCAGATAAGCATCAGCTCTCCCCGAGCTCAGGGTGTGAGGGGCCAGATAAGCATCAGCTCTCCCCGAGCTCAGGGTGTGAGGGGTCAGATAAGCGTCAGCTCTCCCTGAGCTCAGGGTGTGAGGGGTCAGATAAGCATCAGCTCTCCCCGAGCTCAGAGCGTGAGGGGTCAGATAAGCGTCAGCTCTCCCTGAGCTCAGAGCGCGAGGGGTCAGATAAGCATCAGCTCTCCCTGAGCTCAGAGCGCGAGGGGTCAGATAAGCATCAGCTCTCCCTGAGCTCAGAGCGTGAGGGGTCAGATAATCATCAGCTCTCCACGAGCTCAGGAGTGTGAGGGGTCAGATAAGCATCAGCTCTCCCCGAGTTCAGAGCGTGAGGGGTCAGATAAGCATCAGCTCTCCACGAGCTCAGAGTGTGAGGGGTCAGATAAGCATCAGCTCTCCCTGAGCTCAGAGCTTGAGGGGTCAGATAATCATCACCTCTCCCCGAGCTCAGAGTGTGAGGGGTCAGATAAGCATCAGCTCTCCCTGAGCTCAGAGCTTGAGGGGTCAGAGAAGCATCAGCTCTCCCCGAGCTCAGAGCGTGAGGGGTCAGATAAGCATCAGCTCTCCCTGAGCTCAGAGTATGAGGGGTCAGGTAAGCATCAGCTCTCCCTGAGCTCAGAGTATGAGGGGTCAGATAAGCATCAGCTCTCCCTGAGCTCGGAGCGTGAGGGGTCAGATAAGCATCATCTCTCCATGAGCTCAGAGCTTGAGGGGTCAGGTAAGCATCAGCTCTCCCTGAGCTCAGGGTGTGAGGGGTCAGATAAGCATAAGCTCTCCCCGAGCTCAGAGCATGAGGGGTCAGATAATAATCAGCTGTCCCTGAGCTCAGAGCGCGAGGGGTCAGATAAGCATCAGCTCTCCCTGAGCTCAGAGCATGAGGGGTCAGATAAGCATCAGCTCTCCCTGAGCTCGGAGCGTGAGGGGTCAGATAAGCATCAGGTCTCCCTGAGCTCAGAGCGTGAGGGGTCAGATAATCATCAGCTGTCCCTGAGCTCAGAGCGCGAGGGGTCAGATAAGCATCAGCTCTCCCTGAGCTCAGAGTATGAGGGGTCAGATAATCATCAGCTCTCTCTGAGCCAAGAGCGTGAAGGGTCAGATAAGCATCAGCTCTCCCTGAGCTCGGAGCGTGAGGGGTCAGATAAGCATCAGCTCTCCCTGAGCGCAGGGCACGAGGGGTCAGATAAGCATCAGCTCTCCCTGGGGCCGTAAGTGTAGACCTAATGTAGGCAATCCATGGGATTCTAGATGCTATGTCCAGGTTCAAACAGTAACTGTCTGATACTGTGGATAACTTAAGTATTAACGTAACCCCATACCTCGCTCCCACAGCGGACCTGGAAAAACACTTCACCAAAGGGACTTTTACCAAGACTTGCAGAGACCAAGAACCCAATCTGCATGCGAAGGAACCCAGAGTCCCAGTTGATTTAGTGAGCTACGCTCTTTTCTTCTCTAGAGGAGTACACCAGCTATCCTTGGCATCAAAAAGTGCCCCAAAGTATTTAAAGGCAGAAACTTTGCCCAAAGTGTGCTGACCCAGCTTAAAGATCATGGAGCTGGTGGACCCAGAGCCCACCACCATGGCATAGGATTTCGATATGTCAACCGCCAGGTCCAAGCTATCGATTAAGGTGGCAAATTTAGCAATAAGAATCTGTAGCTCTCTGTACGTACGGGCCATTAAGACAACGTCATCGGCATATAACAACACCGGAAGCGGTCTTGAGCCCACTTAAGGACAATCAACCTGGACGTCGAGAAGGGACTCCTCCAGCCTGTTGAAATATAGTGTAAACAAGTACGGTGGAAGGATGCACCCCTTGCAAACTCGCCGTCTGGTGAAAAGGATCTTAGTGGTGCCAGCATCAACGAAAGAGCATACTGAGGCTGAGGTATTCACGTGTAAATCTATCAGCAGCGCCACTATGTTGGATTCCTAATTCTATCACGTAAGGTCCGTTCAAGCCAAATGTAAGCTCTTTGGTCGGGCAATGGTATACTTATTGATAATTAGATAAAGGTTCAAACACTGACCAAACGTTGACCGCCCTGGCCTAAAACCATACTGGACATCCGTCAGAATACCATTAGCATCTGATCAATCCATGAACCTGTTACGTATAACCCTCCCTAGGACTTTACTGCCGCGTCAATCAGGGAGATCGGGCGATAGCATCGAGGATTGTCATCTTCCCCCTTCCTCAACTCTGGTGCCATCACTGCGGACGCCCACGAGCACGACACCCCACAACGAGCAGCGACATTTAGTCTCTGGGTCAAAAGTGGGGCCCATAATTTGGCAACAAGGCACAACAAATCTGGGGGAGTTCTATTAGGATCAGGGGCTTTATGTCTTGTGAGGGTATTGATGCCGAGAGTGACCTCTTCCAGGGTAAAAAACCATGGGAGGAGAACACGTCACACCATCTCCCATCCAATCCTCCTCCACTGTCTCACCAAAGTTGTAGACCCCTGAGAAGTGGTCCACCAACTGTTGTTCATATATGGGTATAAGTCGCTGGTCCTGACCCATCTGAAAAGGAGGTTTATTCACCACCTTCCAGAAAAAGGAGGAGTCACCGGGTTCTCTAGCTTGAATTAATTCCTCCCAGGCTTGGTCCTGGAAACTAGCTTTACCCTTGCGTGTAGCAGCTTATAGGCCTGCCTCTAGCCGCTCCCTGGCTCCTATCTTTGGGGATCTGTTTCAAAGCTAACTTCAATGAATGCAGATGCTTAGAGCCATCCCTATCAAACAATTTTGGCTCTTGCCTTCTTACTTGGGTGCAGCAGTGGCTGCTATCGGACAGGTCTGGTGGGGCAAGGGGGTGAGGAAAGGAAGTAAATTTAAACAAGCATTGGCATAGCCAATAGGTCTCGCTTTTGGGACCTTATAAGTATTTAGTTATGCAGCACAATATCCTTTGTGCAACAACATCAACTGTTGCATGGCTAAACACTTATAAGGCCCCAAAGGCGCAACCTATTGGCTATGCCAATGCTTGTTAAACCTCTTGCCAACATTTAGAAACCATAAAATAATTCAATGAATCAAAATGTTGCCACCATTCCTGAAATAATGGCTCTGGCCTAAGCTGTCTTTGCAGCATGTTGTGAAGATGGTGTGCTTTTTAAACAGGAAATAACAATCTCAACAAGGGTCTGGCAGGCGAGAGAGAAAAGGAGTTAACGACCAGAGACAGAAGAGAGACTAGAAGAGAGGAAGAAGACACGACAGACAGGTGAAACACAGAGAAAATACATGTATGTGTGGGCATGTGTCTGTGTGTGGAGGTGTTGCAAAGATAGATATAGACTGATTTGAGAGAGGGCGAATCAGATGAGAGAGGTGGCCATAAGAGACAGGCGAAAAAGAGACTGTCGAGAGGGGAGGGCAGGTGGGTCAGGCAGGTGAGAAAGACACTGCCTAGGGTGCTAGAAATAGAGGGGGAGACAGGTTTGGCAAAGGTGATTAAGAAAAGTCTAGAAAGAGGCAGCCAATAGGGTAAAAAGAGACATCTGGGAGAAAGAAGATATAGGTGAGAGACAGGTGAGAAAGAAAAAGTACAGATCGGAAGTGTAGGAGACTAGTATAAGGAAAGTGATAAAGAGAGACTGGGGGCAGGAACTTAAAGAGAAAGAGAGAAGTAACAAGACAAACAGGATAGAAAGAATATCTGAGAGATTAGGGAATGGACAGATGAACATTGATGAGGGTTGGCCACACGTCACGGTTTCTACTTCGGGATTGCCCTTTGCAACCCCTGGCACTGCCTGTGCAATCCCCTGACCTCTGAAATGGCAAACTCAATGGCAAGTGCACTTGAACAGACCCCTGGTGGGCGTCGGTCCTCCTCTTTCCATGTTTTCTGCATATGTGTTTACTATACCAACAATGTATAGAAGTCCATTACTAGCACTTGTGTAAAAACGTGGCGCTCCAGAGTTGTAACATGACATTTGCTGACAGCCAGGGTAAGTTAAATACAATTCTTTAAATGTACGTTGTGTCAGTGCAGGCAGGGGAGAGTGTGTTTGTGTGAGAGAAGGGGCCTGTGTAAGTGGGACCGTGTGTCTGTTTGTGTGTGTGAGTGGGACCATGTGTCTGTGTGTGTGAAGATGCTTGTGTATGTGAAGTGAAAGTGAGTGTGATTGAGAGAGAATGAATATGAAATGAGTATGAAGCGTGTTAGAGAGAGGGACTGTGAGCGAGAATGGATGTGAGTGAGAATGAGTGAGTGGCAGTGAGGGGATGCAACTGAGTGAAAATGAGTGAATGGGAGTTAGAGTGAGTACAGATGAGTGTGAACGAGAAAGTATGAGTTAGTGAAAATGAAACAGATCCAATGAAGCACACTGCGGATGTCATCATTCCAAAGGAGCTGGTCGCTGCTGTCACTGACCCAGTGGAATTAAGAAGACACCCGTATTTAGGGCATAAATGTTTGCGCGTCACGTGAGACAGGCATTCATCATTTCTTTGGGTGCCAAATAAACTCACGTGCGTGACTATCACGGACATGCTTCCATTCTATCTATGTTGATGTTACTGCACACATTTCCACTTTCCCAATACAGCCCACAGAGCTTTGGCATTTATCCAAGCCGATCCTTGGCTTTTCTTTATGTTCCATACGCGTGCAGGTTTTGTTGCTGCCAGGTAAAGAAAACAATACACATTTTTAACCACCTTTTATTGCATTTGTTGAGAAAACGTAAGATGTTGAGGAAGGGTGGACATTTATGAACTACAAATCCTAAATACTTATCGCAATCACCAACTTGTATCTAGAAAGCGACAAATCTGTTTTCCTTGTGTATTACAATAAGGTTGTAATAGCTTATTGCTGTGTGTGTGATCCGGGGATCAGGCGCCCAAGCCCGAGTTTATTGGAAAATGTCAATTGTTTGCAATCCGCGCTGCATCTCCGCAGTCCGGCCCTATCCCTAAAGGGGCTCATTGAGCCTCCCTCGCGCCTACAAGAAGGGGGGATTACAGGGCAACAGCAGACGGAGGGGGGCGTGGAGTGGAGGGGGCTGGGAGGAGAGGCGGGGCTGAGAGGAAACCAAAGAGAGGTGAGAAAAGGGAGAGCAGGAAAAGAAAGCGGTGCGAGTGGGAAGAAAGAGAGAGAAGGAGGGAAGGAGGAACAGAAAAGAGGAATGGTTTAGGGGTTAGATGAAGGCTTCACACTGAGAGGGAATGCTGAAGAGGGGTGGAGGGAGAGGAGAAGGAGTTCGGAAGGAAAGCAAAACGAGTACAGGAGAGCGGCTGCGATAGGAAGGGACGAGGAGAGAGTCAGAGAAGAAATTGACAGACTGAAGAGCGGCAAAGGGGAGGAAGGAACAGGTGGGGACAGTGAAGGGCAAAATGAGTGATGAGAGCTGCGTATAAGAGGGTAAAAAGAGAAGCGTAAATTGGTGACAAAAGCAACAAGCATTGGTCGTGCGGAATGCATAGATGGGGGCTGCAGCAAAAGAGAGAGGTGGAGGGAGTTGTGTGCGCGCGCGCTGCGCGCGAAAGCACTTAATGAGCCATGACGGCTTGAAGGCTTAATGAAATAAGAAAGGTAAATGGCGGCTGCGCGCGTTCACGCGCACATGCACGCAAGCTTTAGGCCACGAAAAGCTTGTGGGTAGCACTTTCTTTTACCCCCTACTAAAAGTCGAGCAAGCAGCGCATGCGCTGCTCTAGGCTTGACCTAAAAAGGACTTACATTTAACGGCTGGCCACCACATTTCCTCCGTCCTCTTTCTCTTCCTCTTCCTGTCCCGGCCGGCAGCAAGAAGCCCCGGGGCAGAGAGGCTCATTGCAGCGTTGTGATTGTTCTGAGCACTGTGGATTGGTGCTCAGACTGGAACAGGGAGCCTGTGCATGTTCCTGACCCGGCTGTGTAATGTAGCCTGGTAGGAACATGCAAAATGCGCTTGAACTGTTTGGTTGGCCCCAAAGGGCAGGCCAACAGTTCATGCGCACTTAGGGAGTGCACAGCACTCCTCCCCTGCTGTGGCCAGTCCCGCTCCACCATTGACTGCAAAGGGGAAAAAAATAAAAATAACGTTATGTTATTATAATTATATTTTTACTTTTCAACAGTGGGGCGACGCTCCTCCGCCTTAGCAGTGGAGCCGCCACTGCTTGGGTGAGATCAGTAATTTCTTAGCCATGTTAGCAATGCCTCCAAAGGCTCCCAAAATATCCCTATCAGGGCTGGCTGCATCGAGGCAGATAGCTAGCTACTGGAATGCCTGGGTAAAAAGAGATGCCTTAAAAGGAGCTGGGTCGACCTCCTCCAAATGAATGCATTTGCCTTGGTCATGAGGATGAGCCCGCTCCCGCTCCCTCCCCGTGTGCGGTTGGTGGCACTATAGCCTTCCAATTCCAGGTCAAGGTTCTATGGGTGATATCAAAATGAATGGTATTCAAGAATAAAGAGCAGAAATAAAGATAAAGTCTATAATAGAGGCACAGCCCATCCCCTTAAACGTGGGTGCAACACTAGGATTGGGAGAACTAACCAGTGTTTCCAGTGCAAATATCAAGTTGTTAGGGAGTAAAATCTTGCCCAGTTTTTGACCTTCCCTTGAATGAAGTGAAGCCCCTTGAGTGGCATGCACCTTGGCCTGGCATCATGTGGCAGAAGGGGACATTCACTGAGATAGCAGTTAAAATCCCCCACTAGCACAGTCATCCCTTGTCCCAGAACCCACCCCATTCCCCAGTACACCCAGAGCCGCCCTCAGGCTGTGAAGCCTCGAGACCCCAGCTGGGCTTCCTTTAGCATGTAGCAATGCGCCAAACGTAAGGTAGGTGCTCCCGCGGGAGATAACTTCAGCCGCAGCGGAGCCCTCGGGCTCTTCTTCCGATGAACAGGCTGCCCGCACAGTTCTACGGCCCGGGAGATAATTCGTGCCCCCTTTGGCCCTGGCACAGGTCGCGGGCAGCCCTCCAGAAAGAACCATTGTTCACCTCCCAAGCTTCTTGTGAGCAGATGCTTTGGAAAGATGTTACAAACTCGACCCACGCAGGATCAGAAAATGTAGCAGGAAGTCCTGAAATATTCCAAGGCACAATCCTGGAGGCCCTGGGAACCCGAGCTGGAGGAGCCCAGTGCCATGTACGTGGAGCAGGAACGACGGGAGGGGGCACAGCAGCCACAGGGCCCAGAGTTGGTGTCAAGGGGAAGGGGTGCTAGGAGCCGGCCACTCACACCATTCAAGGCTTCTCAAGGGGGCAGCACGATTCAACAAACATGGCCGCCAGGGTGGATAACTGCTTTGGTCGGGCGCTGCCACGACCTCTCTGTCTCTTCCCATAGCTGCCCTTATGGACGACAAACCCGCTCTAGCTTGTAGTAAAACCCTAATAGAACAGCAACGGGGCCTGTAAGGGGGTGGGGGCGCTGGAATATGAAACCCGTCTCTGAGTTATTAAAATTGCCCACAACCCCCCCCCTCCCCTCCCCCCGAATTGATCTTACAATCACGGCTCACCCAACTGACTGCGTGCCCTGATGATAGCACCAGGGGTACGGCCTCCACCCATGACATGCTGAGAGCCAGTGGGGCACTCTGCTCCTCAGGATACGTCTGGGTGGAAGAGCTTCATAAATGGGGACAACATAGGGGGTCGCCTCACGGGGCGGATTGAGACTATCCAATGTATGTGGAGGCCTAGATGAGGCCATGGAGACAATGGGGCACACTGACACAGGGGGTGCGGCTGGCCGGGTCACTGTAGTAGGCTTCCCGCCATCTTTCCCCGTGTTGGGAAGGGCCCTGATGGGGCGGGTGCACCGTGAAGATGCCCGACGTCACCGGGAGTATATGAACCTCAGTCTCGACTTGGACATGGGCGGGGTCAGCTCAACCCGAGGCACCCTCGCCTCAGGAGCGTGATATTGGATTTCCAGCATGCCGGCTTCTAGGGAAGTTAGCCTAGCAAGTCTAGGATCTAACTTGGCCGACAATAACCCTGTGACTATGTTAATTTTGTCCCAGCTACTAGTGCACCCCCCACACTTGATCAGATGGAAGGGGAACAGTCTGGAACTCCCCCGATATGACAGGATTCCCTGAGTTCAAACTATGCTCCCTGCTACTCAGAGCTGGAAGGAGTCGTGCCCAAGGGGGGGGGGGGGGGGGGGGGAGGGGCGACAGCCCCTCTCCAGTTAAGAGGCTAATGGCTGAAACAGGGTTCCCAGGGACCCCCGTCACTCTCATATCCCGCACCTATCCAACCCCCCCCCCCTCCTCTCCACCATTTAGGCCCTCCTTGGGGTCCCCCCTGGTGGGGAGTGGCTAGGGCTAGAACGCAAGGGACCCCCCCCCCCCCCAGTTAGTGGTAACCTTCTTTCCATATGTTCAGTTTCTTTCAAAAGTACTGAGACAGCCCTGGCTAGAAGTCCTTCCATTGTGTCTACTCTCTGGGTCTTTGGCGGCAGTACTTTTATCTTTGCCCATAGTTAGTACTTAAAGGCCCCCACTCAAACCAGGCAACAACCAGGGAGCGAAACAAGCCTGCAACAATGCAAGCCAACTCCTCGCCTGTGTCCCTGTCAAAGGCCCCCACTCAAACCAGGCAACAACCAGGGAGCGAAACAAGCCTGCAACAATACAAGCCAACTCCTCGCCTGTGTCCCTGTCAAAGGCCCCCACTCAAACCAGGCAACAACCAGGGAGCGAAACAAGCCTGCAACAATACAAGCCAACTCCTCGCCTGTGTCCCTGTCAAAGGCCCCCACTCAAACCAGGCAACAACCAGGGA